>NW_022589776.1:5727700-6189842 GCF_004348235.1 Phoca vitulina
CCCTCTCTCGCTGTCTCTCTCTCTGTCAAATAAATAAATAAAATCTTTAAAAAAAAAAAAAAAATATCAGCAACCGATTGAAGCTATTGGCTCTGACTTTACTAAATCCAAAATTCATGGCAGGAAACAAGTACAAATGTTTCTACTTGAAAGAACTGTAAGCTCTATCCCTTGAACTAAACTACTTACATACAGCAGCCCCAAAATCTTATGTTTTCCCACCACAAGACTGTCACGTGATAGGAAAACATCTTGAACTCCCCAGGAGAGATTATGCAAGAAGATCTTGAGCAGAGGCAGTATATCGCAACGGTCATGTGCCCGGGCTCCGAAGCCACACCACCAGGCTGGGGTCCTGACTTTGCCACTCTCTGGATCCATTGATGTCGGGTAAATCACTGCATCTCCCTTCCCTGGACCTCAGTTTCTGTATCTGTAAAACGGGGTTAATAGTAACTACTTCAGGGGTTGTTGGGAAGAGTACAGTTGATCCTTGAAGAACACAGGGGTTGGGGTGCCCAGTCCCCAGCCCCCTGCGCAGTCAAAACTCCATGTATAACTTTTTTTTTTTAAGATTTTATTTATTTATTTGACAGATAGAAACATAGCAAGAGAGGGAACACAAGCAGGGGGAGTGGGAAAGGGAGAAGCAGGCTTCTCGCTGAGCCGGGAGCCCGATGTGGGGCTCGATCCCAGGACCCCAGGACCATGACCTGAGCCGAAGGCAGACACTTAACGACTGAGCCACCCAGGCGCCCCTCCATGTATAACTTTTGACTCCCCAAAAACTTAACTACTAATAGCCTACCACTGACCAGAAGCATTAGCGACAAAAGTCAATTAACACGTTTTGTATGTTATTATATTACGATATGTATTCTTACAATAAAGTCAGCTAGAAAAAGAAGATGTTATTAAGAATCATAAGGGAAAGGGGCGCCTGAGTGGCTCAGTCAGTTAAGCGTCTGCCTTCAGCTCAGGTCATGATCCCAGGGTCCTGGGATCGAGCCCCACATTGGGCTCCCTGCTCCACGGGAAGCCTGCTTCTCCCTCTCCCACTCCCCCTGCTTGTGTTCCTTCTCTCACTGTATCATTCTCTGTCAAATAAATAAATAAAACCATAAAAATGAAAAGAATCATAAGGGAAAAAAAATCATAAGGAAAATGCATTTACAGCACTGTACCATATTTATCCAAAAAATCCATGTATAAGTGAACTCATGCAGTTCAAACCCATGTTGTTCAAGAGTCAACTGCAACTGAGTCATTACAGGTAAAGCATTTAGAAAAGTGCTACAGTCTATGGTTTATAGCTGCAGCCTAATAATATTAGTTATTACTATTATTATTATTATTCCATGCCCTCTCTCCGCATGCCATTCCCCCTGTATCTCCACATATTCACCAACCAAGAAGATCCTCCCCTCTTTACAAATCAGAAAATGGAAGCTCAGAGAGACTGAGTAATGCACTCCATGTCCCACAGCCAGCCCTGGTCGAACCAGACTTTGGATCCAGCACATGTATTAATCACTGTTTTCACAGCCTCCCAAGTCAACAGTTCAAAAATACACAACATAGACCCATTCCTTTGTCTGTTCATTCACTCCTTCATTCACTAAGAGCTTACAGCGTGCCAGGCACTGGACCTGGTGTTGGGGATCTAGACATGAACTAGGCAGATCAGAAGGGAACTGCCTTCAGGGGCACCTGCCTGCCTCCGTCGGTAGAGCATGTGACCCTTGATCTCAGGGTCATGAGTTCGAGCCCCATGATAAAGATTACTTAAAAATAAAATCTTAAAAAAAAAAAAGAAGGGAACTGCCTTCATACAGCTTGTATGCTTGTTAGGGAGACAGATAAGCAAACAAAAATAAACCCATCATGTCCTATCAGATGATGGTAAGTGCTATAAAGAAAATAAGAACAAGTCAGAGGATGGAGTGTCAGGATCGAGGTGGGAGGCTTATTTTAGGTAGAAGAATCAGGGAATACTTCCCTGAGAAGGTGAGATAAAACCAATGAGGGGTGTTCTATGGCAAGATCCAGGGAAAAGTGTGGAAGGTAGAGTGAACTCTAAGTGCAAATGTCTTGAGACAGGAACAAGGTTGGCCTAGCGGAGGAGTGAGAAGTTTGGATTCTGGTGGGAGCTGGTTTGGAGAGAGAAAGTGTAAGAGAGCCTCTTGAATAATAGGGAAGTGAATTAACTGGGGAAATAAGACAGTGTTGCCAGGCACCGCTGAGAATCCACTCGAGCTCTGAGTTCATAAAATTAAGACCTGCAAGCCTGCTTCGTATTTTTAATCTAGCCACATTTGGAGATTTGGTGCTTGGATGCAGACCTGAGCAGGTGAGTAGAGTGTTACCAGATCTTGGGGTTTGGCAGGTAAAGGCAGTAGAGGGGAGAGAGGCAAGGGCGTTGAGCCTGCTCCATGGACTCAGGTGAGTGTCTGAGGGAAGGCCTGAGGGCCGTGATGGACGGTGACAAGGTCTAGGGATGATGGCCTGGTGGAGAGAGTGAGACCCAACAATGGCTGGAGTGGGGTTCCCGAGGGAGCAAGCTGGAAGTGAGAAGGTAGTAGCCAGAGAGGGGTGCCAGAAATCCACAAGTACTGGTACTAGTACAAGTCCTACTAACAAGCAACAGAGTGTTACTGTAAGACTAGTTGGCTGAGAAGGCATTGTTGATCACCCATACCAGGGGTCTCAAACCTGGCCACATACTAGAATGACCTGGGGAGCTCCTAAAATATACACGGGACTCCGATCCTCTAATTCTGGCTCAATTGGTTCAGAGGTGGGGGCGGCAGTGCCTGAGGTTTTTTAAAAGTTTCCCAAACAATTCTGAAGTGCAGCCAGGGTTGGAGTTGACTGGTCCAAGCAGGCCAACCAGCAGGCCTGAGGAGAGGAGTGGTGAAGAGCATGGACGTGAGCCAGCAGGGCTCCGGGCTGCGCTGGAGGAGTGACCTCGGGTTGGTGGCTGGCCCAGCATGGGAGGTTTATGGAGATTGGATGGCCTGTCCTTCAGAGCGGTGGGGAAGGGGCAGGGAGGAGCAATGGTCCGGGAGCGGCCATGACGAGCAAAGCAGACACCGGCCGCACCAGCAGGCCCTGGGACTCTCGAGGGGTAGCTCCATGTCCTCAGGAGTGAGTTGGGTATCAGTCAGAGCAGAACAGTGAGAGGGACATTCAGAGAAGAGGCTGAGGACATAGTGGGAGGGGGTGGGGGGCAGAGGGTGGGAGATAAAGTCAAATAAGGATATGTACCGAGCTGTGTGGGGAAGGAGACCCAGGAGCGCTGGGTTGAGGGAATCACAAGGGTAATCACAAGGCATGATGGGATTAGCAGCAAGGCCTTTTAGGGGAAGATGGGTAATTGACTTCAATTAAAACCTCCCTTTTGTATTATATTTAGACTCGGGCGGTATATTAGTTTCCTAAGGCTGCTGTAACAAATTATCACAAACTTGGTGGCTTAAAATAATAGGAATTTATTTTCTCATAAGTCTGAAGGCTAAAGTCTAAAATCAAGGTGTCAGCAGGGCCATGCTCCCTCTGAAGACTCTAGGGGAGAATACTTCCTTCCGTTTTCATAGGTTATGGTGGCTCCCATCAATCCCTGGTATCCTTTGGCTCATGGCTGCATCACTCCATTTTCTGTGCCTGTCTTCACATGGCCATCCTCCTCTGTGTCCAAATCTCTCTCTACCTATAGAGGTAACCATCATGGGGTTAGGGCCATCCTAATCCAGTGTGACCTCCTCTTGATTACAATTACAAAGACCCTATCTCCAAATAAGGTCACAGTCATGGGTACTGAGGGCTAGGATTTCAACATACCTTTTTTTTGGGGGGACACAAGTGAACCCACAACCATTCATGGGGCAATTCATGGAGGGGATGTGACAGCCAGGGCACTGTTCTTACCCAAAGAATACAGGCTCTTGGGGCTGCTCTTAAATCCACTGAGAGGGCACCTGGGTGGCTCGGTCGGTTAAGCAGCCGATTCTTGATTTTGGCTCAGGTCGTGATCTCAGGGTCCTGGGATGGAGCCCAAGGCAGGCTCCGTGCTCAGCAGGGAGTCTGCTTCAGGATTCTCTCTCCCTCTGCCCCTACCCCCACTTGCTCATGCTCTCTCTCTCTCTCTCTCTCAAATAAATAAATAAATAAATAAATCTCTAATTCCCCTGAGAGCCTGTCACTACAGAAGAGGGCAACTATAGGCCTGCTTTAGAGACCTCAGTTCCAGGGCAGCGAAAGCTGGAGGTCTCACCAGGACCTCAACCCTGCCTGAGTGAGAAAACAAAGCCGATTCAGTGGAAAACCCATCCTTATGGTGGATAAGCAATTCAAACAAACTTTGTGTTCGTCGCAGGTCAGCAGTATCCTGAACAAATGATAGCACATATTTGATGAGAAGCTAAAATTGACAAGATAATGAAAGCCTAAAAGATTTCCTACGATCTCACCGCTAGCATCAGGCGGTGAAATTAGAGAGATAAAGACAATGAAAATAACCTCTCTTGTGCTACAGAACCCAAATTTAGTAAGATGGGTGATGTACTCTATCAATCAATTATCAAGGATTAAGTGCCTATTATTGCAACATTGACACGAGAAAAATAAAACACATGGCACCATCCTGCAAAGGAACCTATCCAGCAGTTGAGGGTGTGAAAACACTAGAGCCACAGATGAAAGACAGGTCTAGTCAACTGTTAAATTTATGGTGTAGACAGACTCAGTAATACAGAAATCCCTAAATAGGAGAGATTAATGATCCCAGGATTACTCAAATCGGGCTTCCTGGAGTTTGATAAGTATTTCCTTAGAATCTGTTTTGGGGACCCCAGGCACTAGGCTGGACCCAAAGCCTTCAACCTTAACTCTGTGAGACAGTTAGCATCTCGGTTTTCCAGGGGAAGAAACCAATGTCCACACACATAAAGTGACTTGCACAAGGTCAGACAGCTTGCAGGTTTCTAAGTTAGGGACCAAGCCCAAGTTTTTTATCCTCAAGTCCATGGCTTTTTGTACAATGCATTGAAGGGTGAGTAGGGTTTGGATCAGCAAGGGAAAAACAAGGAGTGTTTTATGTGTGGGAAATAGGATTAATATTTTATTATTACATTTAGCTAATTGGCTCCCGAGAGCCAGCCTATATCCCCAGATGTGGAGCTGTTTTAAACTCTTAAAATATCTGGGTCAGTGAGAAGAGGATCACAAGGTCTCCTTATGGTTATTTTTAACTTTAAAATAACCTTTAAAGAAAAGGAGAGGATAAAAATGAAAAAAATATATATATATATATATATATCTCAGAAATTTTACAAGCTGAAGTCAAAAGGGAACTGTTCAATGGGAACAGCTAGGTGATTGACCCTGACTTGCAAGCTGCAGGGAGGGGTCCCTGGTGGGTCACAGTGGTTCCCGGCTCCATCAGAACCGAGAAAGGTGGCCTGGAATCCACATCAGAAAGTAAGCCTGAGACAGGAGCAGAAACCAATGGCAGGAGACATGCAGGTGCTGGTACCGCTCCCCCGGACCTGCCTTCAAAAAAGACATTGCCCTTGATTCTTTCCTCGGAAAAGTAATGGAGAAGAGAGTCAGGTGGGCCTCATCCAGCTTCTACACTGGTGTTTTGCATATTTCAGAACAAAAGGAAAGGAAGAGGAATCTTTTAAGCAATTGCCCTGGGTAAAGTGAGAATGACACCATTTGACATGGGAATGATGCTCTTATGAGAAAAAAGTATTCTGAGTATTGCTTTATGTCTTTTGAGACAAATGAGCCATAATACAAACCGCCTGCACAGCTTTCCCATCAGGAAGGAAGACGCAATAAGTGCCGGAACATATGTCTCCCAGGACCTCAAAGGGAGAAGTGTCTGCAAAGCATCCCACTGTGTCACGTGTCCAAAGCAGCACATAAGAACAGCAAGATGGGCACTTTGCTACGCTGGGTCCCATGCAGGGGTAAGTGTCTTCAGATAAAGATCCTGAGACGAAGGAACTTCTCCCTGGTTGCATCTGTAAACCAAGGCCCTGATCATAGCAAATGTTCACTAAATGCTGAACGTCGTTGAAGGCTAAGACTAACATATACAATGCAAAAAGAAACTATGCAAATCCATGTCTCTCTAGGGGCTGAATTGTGTGCTACGGGAGTTCCTAAGCAAGCAAGATCAATATGAGCTGGTTTCCTGGAGGAAATGAGCCTTCAGCGGGGCCCTGAACGGATATAACTTGCACAGAAAAGGAATGAGAGGGGCTTGGTGCAGAGAAATTCATTTCTTTAGGCTCTGTGTACTTACACCACAGACACACAGTGAGCAAAGCACATCTTGGTCCCCGCACTCACGGAGCTCATTATCTAGCAGTCCATCTCCTTAGAATAGAGAGTACTGATGGGTCATGACAAAGGCCGACATTTATTTAGGGCCTATGATGTGCCAGGCCCTATGCTAAGTGCTTCACAAATATAACCTCATCTGACCTCACTGCAACTCAAGGATAAGGGGGTTACTATTACCACCGTTTTATGGACTCGAAGCTGAACTCACACAGCTAATGAGTGCTGAGGCCAAAATTCAAATCGAGGGCTGTCTTGGCTTCTGGGCCATTCTCCTTCCATTCTACCCCACGGGAAATGAGGTCAGGGGAGGTGGTACGGTGGGTGGAGTGCTTGGAAGCCAGGCAAAGCAGTTCATATTTGCTATGGTGGAAATAAGAAGTTATTTGTTATCAGTTCTCTCTTCCTGCTGTTCCTGGATCTCCTCTGCCAAAGTCGGATTCCTTAGGGTACACAGGAGACTCAGAGGACCCTCCAGGCAAGACACAGTCTCTCCCTCCAGATCTCCATCGGCTTTCCGGCATAGTGAACTGCAGTGGCCGTCTTGAAAGGAAATTTCAGTCATTATTTTTCTCTCTCCCTTAAATTCTAAACCTACAGATGCCATTAAGAAACCAGTCCCCATGGTTTTTCTCATCCAGCCCTGTACTCGCCTTTTTTAGTTTTCCTAAGATCTGCAAGATCTGTAGCTCAGTTGGTTAAGCGTCTGCCTTTGGCTCAGATCATGATATCAAGGTCCTGGGATCGAGCTCCACATTGGGCTCCCTGCTCAACGGAGAGCCTGCTTCTCCTTCTCCCTCTGCTGCTCCCCCTGCTTGTGCTCTGTTTCTCTCTCTCCATCTCTCTTTCTGTCAAATAAATAGGTGAAATCTTTAAAAAACCTTTTTTTTTTCATTTTTTTAAGCAATCTCTACACCCAATGTGGGGCTCAAACTTATAACCCCAAGATCAAGAGTCGCATGCTCTACTGACTGAGCCAGCCAGGAACACCCTAGTCTTTAGGTGGCATCTTACCACCCAAAACAGGCAAAGTGGAAAGAGAGATGCTTAAAGTTCTCCTTACCTTTATTTCTCCACCTTCACAGGGAGGAAAAGGGGGTGAAAGAAGAAAGATCTGCATTCTCTCCACCTCCCTTGAGGACAGGGGATTGTCCCTGCCCTCAGTGCTCTCCTTCATTTCTGAGTTGGGAAACACTGCTCCCTAATGAGGCCAGGATCAGAAAGGACAGGGTGAAGGTCAACCCACCTGAAGGAAATAGAATTAGAAATGCAACAATAAAAGTGGAAATTCTCACGCTTATACGGATATGTTTATCAACTACAAAACACTTCCACAGACACCCCTTCAGTTGAATTTCTCACAATAATTAGGCAGGTTTTAATGTTATTACCTTTTTTTTTTTTTCTTTTTGAAGATTAGGAAACTGAGGTACAAAAAAAAAAAAGAAGTGACTCTCTAGGGTCGGAGAGGTAATACTTGCAACCAGGCCCACTGAGCTCTAATTCTGTGCTCTGCCCTGTCCAGCATATCCACTCAGGAATCTTGAACTGGACAAGGACACCAGTTGGGAAGAGGGAAGCTTCGTGGCCACTCTCTATGATGCCATCCTCCAAGATCAGGGAGATTTACCCAAATTGGTTTTTTTTTTTTTTAAGATTTTATTGATTTATTTGAGAGAGCAAGAGAGAGAGTGCACGAGAGGGGGTTGGGAGAGGGGCAGAGGGAGAGGGAGAAGCAGACTCCCCGCTGAGCAGGGAGACCTAGGCGGGGCTCGATCCCAGGACCCTGGGATCATGACCTGAGCTGAAGGCAGACGCTTAACCAACTGAGCTACCCCGGCGCCCCTCCAAATTGTTTTAATTTCATTTTATAATCTCCTATGAAACTATCCTCCAGAAATACACATCTTTCTCTTAAAATATTTGATTTTGGTCCTAGCAATCTTTGAGAGTAGTAAGTTCCATATGTGTGCTATTCCTATGTAAAAACCTGCTATTTTTACTTTGCCCTAAAACTATTTCTTTAAAACGATAAAGCTGTCCCTAGCTCTGGGATTTAATAAGTTCATATTTTTATTCTATGATTTTCATTATTTTATAAATTTCAATCATATTCTCCTCTCAGGCTATCTTTCCAGAATGAAGAGCCGTAATTCTTTTATCATCCCTCACAAAAGAACCCTCTCTACCCTCTGGATCAATTTAGGCATCCTTCCCTAGACCTTGTCAGGTTCTGTATGTCTTTGAGGTACATCAGATCATTGGGCGCCCATCACTTTGTCCATTACTCTGTATAAAAGAGCACAATGACTTCAGCTAAAATAAAGTGTAGAAATATTTGAGAGACACTTTTAAAAATCAAACCATTCCTTTGCTCCACGTCAGCCCAACATATGCTGAAAAAAGATACATTTTGCTTCAACTCTGAATTGAATTTCAACAGGCTGGTACTAGACAACCTCATAATCTATCATGGAAACGACAATTTACAAAGCACTTTCACATACATGATCTCAGTTGACCATCACATGAACCATGCAAGGTAGAAAAAACGTATTACGATCTTCATTTTTTACATGAGAAAATTGAAAAGATGAGTCTAGCCCAAGGTCAAACAGCTGGAAGTAGAGCTTGAGTTGCTGGTCGTCCATTGAGAGAATCGTGCTTTATCCACTGTGCAATACAATACAGCCTTCCTGATAACCTCTTGTGATTTCTATTAAAGCACCAAACTAGCCCTCTCCAAGTCCCTTTCGGTGGTCCACAGCGCAGTCACAAAATACTCTATAGCCCTATTGAGAGGAAGGACGTTTACGGTTGGTCTAGACCCTCGTCCCCTCTCTCTCCATGCTGTCTCTACAATCTTATCACAGGTACCGATAGTACCCTCCATGCACATGACACCCAAATTTGTATCTCTAGGCCACACCTCTCTTCTGAGCACCAGACAAGTACATAAAACTACACAGTTGACATCTGGATGTCGCAATATGTACAAAAACTCATCTTCTGACCCCATCATATCCCCTGCCACTGCCAAGACCCAATTCTCTTCTGATGTTCCTCCTCTCAAATACCTCTCCAGGAAGCTAGCAATCATCTTGACATTTCCCTCCCTCTCCCCTCCACCAACCCTGCTCGTATCCAATCTAACACCAAGTCCTTACACTTTTGCCTCCCGCAGAGCTCTCTATCCCGTTCATTTCTTTCCCCATCATCAGCCTCATCAGCCTGCCTGCAGCCTCATCTCATGACACCTGTTTCCATTGCTCCCACTCCAGCCCCACTGCCCTTCTTTTAGCCCATCTCCCTCACATGCTTTCATTTGCCACAGGGCCCTAGAACATTCCTCCCTTTCTTCCCTCCCTCCTTAAATTCCTAGAATTAAATGTTCCAGAAGCCTCCATCTTCAGACAGAGTTTGAAGGGTCTTTCCTCAGGGAAACCTCTCTTGACCTCCCTGAGTTACGTTCCCCCATTACATCTTGCAGGGCACTAATCTGACATGGTTTTGTGATTTTAATTAATGTCCGTCTCCCCTACTAGATTTATAAGCTTCTGCTCGCCGTCATATATTCCCTGTGCTGCGCTGAGCTTGGCACCCAGAGGCACAGCCATGTTTATTATGTCAAGGTGAATAAATGAATAAGCCCACTAACAAGGAAGTGGTTGCATATGATACACATCCTCATTACGGAACAGTAATAAGCAGCTGTTAAAAAATGAGACATCTATATTTACTAATATGGAATGGTGCTCATAACATATTATTGATTAAAAGCTGTACATTACACAATAGTATGCATACTATGATCAGTTATTTTTTGTTTTCGGCTCGGGTCATGATCTCAGGGTCATGAGACTGAGCCCCATGTCAGGCTCCATGCTCACCACAGAGACTGCTTGGGATTCTCTCTCCCTCTCCCTCTGCCTTGCCCCACCCAGTGCGCGCACTCTCTCTCTCAAATATATAAATAAATCTTAAAACAAACAAAAAACCCTCTGTGTATGCATACATGTGTATGTGTTTAAAGGGCCTGCAAGACTAGCACCAAACTGCTTACAGTGCTTTCCCTGGAGAAGGGGAATAAGACAGGTTAGAGAAAAATAGGATAACAATATCTAATAAACTGCTTGCTGCTTTGACTTTTTTCAATGGCCACGTGGTATTGTTTTAATGATTTTAACAAAATCCATTTTTAAAAAATAATGAGGCGATTCACTGAAGTTTAGGAAATGGTTTCTAAATACAGCAAAAAATAAAAATAATAACTATCACTTCGTATGGGATTCCTCAACAATAGCAAGTTCCAGAGGCCAGCACACTTGCAGCCCAGAGCTTCAGTCGAGCATAGGCCGTGACAAAGATGCCAAAGGAAGAGAATAATCAGGCAGGCCAGCATTTGTTTGCTTCATCTGGGTCTTCCCTTCACGTGACTTCTCTAAACAATAAATATTTTGAAAAATCACTGCTCTTTGATTCACTTAACAATCTGAGAAGGAAGATAAGTGAAAGAACAGCGTACATTTTTCTGAGTTTTTTTGTTGTTGTTGAATACAAGTAGTTACGCGAGGACACCTTTATTTCTCTTCGCTTGCTAAGTAACAAATCTTTTGTGGTCTTCACCATAGCTCCAAGGGACAAGAGAGCTTCCTGAAGCCACAGACTGTAGGAGGAGCAGGGACAGATACACTGGCGATGTGGAGACAAGATGACTCCCCAGCTACCAGCATGAAACCTCCCTCGGCTGCTGAGAGAAGTGTGTGCAGGTGGACAGGCCCACAGTCAGGAAACAGGAAGAGGCAGGTGTGTGGGCATGATTTCTCCAGCAGCCAGCCTGCAAGGAAGCGCTGGGAAAAGTCTGTGAACATGGAATAAATGGCTGTCACTTGGAGCTGCACTGATTCTTTTTTCAGACTAATGGCTCAGATGGTGGAACAACCAAACGGTGACTAAAATATGAGTCAAATGCTTCCAAATCATGCCAATGAAGCAGGGATACGGCAAGCAGAGAGCAGGTCATTAGGGGTTCTGACCAGTACTGGTTAAACCCGAAGAAATTCACTCTCCTTAATGACTGCCTCTTTCAATCTAAGTCATTTTGACATTAGTGAGCTGAGGACAATCGATCTTTATGGCTAGTGACACCTACTGATCAGCTCTGAACAGACGGAAAGGGGGCTCCCAGCTGGGCTTTCGCACCTTTCCCAATCTCTCCTGGGATCTGCCCAGCACGTCTTCAATTATCCCACAGCGTGTCAGGAAATTCTTAAATTAGCCTCAGAGTTTGTGTCTTGATATTTTTGAAAACCAACTTTCATTTAAATACACAACAGCTCATTTTAAGAAGAAGTAATTTGGGGGGGTCGGGGGAGCAGGTAAGGAGAGGCAGACCATTAAATGGAACCTCAAGGCAGGCAGCTCCCAGAAGGCATGGAAGAGGCGCAGCGTGGGCTCTGAGCCTCACGGAAGCACCACGTGGGCCCACAACAGACACAAGGGTGGTTTCCCCTCCCCCTCCTTCTGCTACTTTCTTGGTTTCAAATTCTTTCCCCAAATGTTCACTTCCTATTTTACAATTCAATTTTTCCAAAAGCTTTTTTGGTGAAGAGATCCTAAGAAGATTGGTGTTTCCAAATGGCCTGAGGTACTTAGCAGAAAACAAAGCCTCTTACCACATTTATTGGAAGAAGACCTCATCCAGAATAAGGTACACCCATCCCTGTGGTGTCAGCTGTCCATTTTCTCACCACCCCACCACTCTCCTTTCTGGGAATTATCACTCCTGGAGCAGGAGGAGTAGAGAACAGAGTTTAGCACTAAGAAATATAGAGGACTTCGCCCCACAGACCAGAGACTGTAGGCAGCGACTGGAGCTTATTTCAACCTGCACTGGGCACTCTACTCACACTCTCTGTTCTCTTCTCCTAATGGATTCACTTAGATGTGAGGGTAATATGTTGTGCTTTTTTTTTAACATTTTTTATTGTGGTAAAATATATGTAACACAAAAAATGACCGCTTTAGGGGCACCTGGGTGGCTCAGTTGGTTAAGTACATGCCGTCGGCTCAGGCCATGATCCTGGGGTCCTAGGATCGAGCCCCGCATCGGGCTCCCTGCTCAGCAGAGTCTGCTTCACCCTCTCCCTCTGCCTCTCTCCCTAGCTTGTACTCTCTCTCTCTCTCTCTCAAATAAATAAAATCTTTTTTTTTTTTAATGACCATTCTAACCATTTTTAAATGGACAGTTCAGTGACATTAAGTATATTCGCATTGTCATGCAACCATCACCACCATCCATCTCAAAAACTTTTTCATTGGGGCGCCTGGTGGCTCAGTCATTAAGTGTCTGCCTTCGGCTCAGGTCACGATCCCAGGGTCCTGAGATCGGGCCCCACATCCGGCTCCCTGCTCCACGGGAAGCCTGCTTTTCCCTCTCCCACTCCCCCTGCTTGTATTCCCTCTCTCGCTGTCTGTCAAATAAATAAATAAATAATCTTTAAAAAAAAAACAACTTTTTCATCTTCCCAAACTAAAACTCTGTTCTCACTAAACAATAACTCCCCATTGTGTCCTCCCCCAGTCCCTGGCAACCACCATTCTACTTTCTATCTCTATGAATTTGACCCCTCTCAGTAGCTCCTGTAAGTGGAATCATATCATGTTTGTCTTTTTGTGATTGGCTTATGTCACTTTGCATAGTGTCTTCAAGGTTCATCCATGTTGTAGCATGTGTCGGAACGTCCTTCCTTTTTAAGACCGGATAATATTCCATTGTTTGGATATACCACATTCTGTATACCTATTCATCTGTTGATGGACATTTGGGTGGTTACCAAGGTAACATAGTCTTAACTTACTCCCACAATTTAGACTTGCAGATAATTTAAAATCAATTCCATTTATTGAGTATTTAATAAGGGTAACTCACTGTGCTAGGTATTGTGGGAGGTACAAAGGTGAATCAGACATCGTACCTGCTCTCAAGGAACTTACGCTATACTGGGAAAGGAGGAAAGAAAGAAGTAAAAGTGACTAGCATTTGCTAATAGCTTACCATGCACCAGGTACTTTGCCCAATCACTGCACGTATTGCTCATGGCAACATTATGAGGAAGATATTGTAATATCCACTTTACAGGGAGAAAAGGAAGTCTCAAGGACCTTCAGTAAGCACCTCCAAAGTGAGGTGAGACTGGGATTCAAACCCACATCGTAGATGCAGAATCTTGTGTTCATTCTATGGACCAGCTGCTCCCTTTGGTGCAAGGCAGAACGTGACAAATCCTGGGGGAAAAGCTATAGGAAGGTGGAAGGGAAGAAATGACCGCCCTCCTCAGGCCACAAGCTCATGGCAGAGGTCAGTCCTGGAGGTCAGGAGGGCTTATGTTTGACAGAGATAAGGGAGTAGAGGTAATTGTTTGTGCAGAGCAAAGGAGGGTTGGCCGAAAATGTAAGTGCGTACAGAGGGGCTCCGGCGTGTAACATAAGGTTGCAAAGCAGAGTGGGGCAAAATCAAGGACATAAAGAAATGCCAGCTCAAAGAGTCTGAACTCCACCAAGTAGACAATGGGCAGCCGTTGTGGGTTTTGAGTCAAACACAGTTACAGCTGTGCTTTGGGAAGGTCACCATGGGAACAGTGCATCACAAGGTTGGAGGAGTAAGCCAGTTAGGAAATTACTGGAATTAGCAGATGAGACATAATTAGGCAGAATGGAAAAGAGGATATGGAGGTCAGAGATATCTTAGAGTGGGGATGACAGAACCTGGCCACTAGTGCATTATGAACAGGATGACCATACATCCCGCTTTGCCTGGGACATTTGCCTTCCTGGTTTAACTACTAATAGCATCCTTTCACTCTCAAAGACGTCCAAGTTAGGGCAATAAAGTATATGTCACACTAATTATGAGGAATAAGAAAACAGAATCAAAGGTGACTCTTTTAAAAGACTTTGAACCCGGATTAATAAGGAAAGTGGTAACGCCTTTAGAAACACAGGAGGGAAATGAGGTTTTTTGGAAAGATGATGAGTTTGGATTTAGACAAGCTGAGTTGGCTGCTGAGGTGAGGATTTATTTAAGGGAGATAAGCACCTTGCCCGTGGATTTGCGCTGTATCACATGAAGGAAGGCATCATTGACCTAAAAAATTTCAAAAAAAAAAAAAAATGTGGTCACACTTGTGTATTTCAACAGTTGTTGGTAGTTGGAGTCTTAAAATAGCTAAAATATTAAGATGTGTCTCCAATGAACTATATGCAGCTAACTCTGCCATACTAACTAAATAATTAATCACCACAAACTCATAGGAAAAAAAAAAATTTAAGAATAACCCAACCTTGGAATTTTTCTGTCTAAGGTATAGTTTTCAATGTTGTCAGATAAATGACAGCAGGGAAGAAGTCCTCAGGCCCGTCCATACTCTATCGTAATATTTCTGTGTGTTCTAGTTTTTGAAGGAATATACCCACTGCCAGAAGAATCAATAGTTTAATATTTTACAATTTTTATCTTTTTATTAAAATTGTCCTGTTTCCAGCATAACCGAAATTGCAATCTATCTCAAATCCTATTTTTTTAGAAGTATAAGGTTATAAAACATAAATTAAGAAGCAGCCACAGTAATCAAGACAGTGTGATACCAGCAAAAGAATAGATAAACAGATCAATGGAACAGATTAGAGCCCAAAAATAGACCCACACAAGTAGAGGCAGCTGATCCTTAACAAAGGAGCAAAGGGAATTCAATGGAGAAAGGATAGTCTTTTCAAGAAATGGTGCTAGAACTACTGGACATCCACATGCAAAAGAAATGAATCAACACACTGTTCCTATATCTTTCACAAAAGTTAACTCAAAATCAATCTTACACCTATATGTAAAAGGCAAAACTATAAAACTTTCAGAAGAAAACAGGAAAAAAAAAATCCACATCACCTTGGATCTGGCAGTGAGCACCAAAGCATGATCCATAAAAGAAAAAACTGGTAAGTTGGACATCATAAAATTATAAACCTCTGCTCTGCAAAAAACACTCAGGAGAATGAAAAGACAAGCCACAGCCTGGGAAAAAATCTTTGTAAGATGCATGTCTCATAAAGAACTTGTATATAGGGGCACGTGGGTGGCTTAGTCGTTAAGCGTCTGCCTTCGGCTCAGGTCATGGTCTCAGGGTCCTGGGATCGAGCCCCGCATCAGGCTCCCAGCTCGACGGGAAGCCTGCTTCTCCCTCTCCCAGTCCCCCTGCTTGTGTTCCCTCTCTCGCTGTGTCTCTCTCTGTCAAATAAATAAACAAAATCTTAAAAAAAAAAAAAAAACTTGTATCTAAAATATACAAAGAATTCTTAAAATTCAACAATAAGGGGCGCCTGGGTGGCTCAGTCGATTAGGCAGCTGCCTTCAGCTCAGGTCATGATCCCGGGGTCCTGGGATCGAGCCCCATGTCGGGCTCCATGCTCAGTGGGAAGCCTGCTTCTCCCTCTCCCTCTGCCTGTTGCTCTGGCTACTTGTGCTCTCTCTCTCTCTCTCTCTCTGTCAAATAAATAAAATCTTAAAAAACAAAACAAAACAAAAAAAACTCAACAGTAAGATCGGGTGCCTGACTAGCTCAGTCAGTGGAGTGTGCAACTCTTGACCTCGGGGTTGTAAGTTCAAGCCCCACGTTGGGTGTGGAGATGACTTAAAAATAAAATCTTCATTTAAAAAAAAACTCAACAGAAAGAAAACAAACAACCCAATTTAAAAAGCAGCAAAAAATCTGAACAGACACCTCATCCATAAAGACAGACAGATGGCAAAAAAGCACACAAAAAGATGTTCAACATCATACGTCATTAAAGCAATGCACACAAAAACAAGATACCACCACACACCTCTCAGAATAGCTAAAATCCAGAACACGAACAACAGTGGATGCTGGCAAGGATACAGAGCAATAGGAACTTTTTATTCATTGCTGGTGGGAATACAAAATGGTACAACCACTTCAGAGGACAATTTGGCAGTTTCCCACAAGGCTAAACATAATCTTACCATGTGATGCAGCAATCACATTCCTAGGTAATACACTGAAAACTTAGGTCCACACAAATGTTTATAGCACCTTTATTCACAATTGTCAAAACTCGGAAGCAACAGAGATGTCCTTGAGTAGGTGAATGAGTAAACAAACTGTGGTACATCCAGGCAATGGAATATTATTCCGTGATAAGAAGAAATGAACTATCAAGCCACGAAAAGACATGGGACAATCTTGAGTGCAGACTGTTAAGAAAAAAGCCAGTCGGAAAAGGATACATACTATATGATTCCAACTATATGACATTCTGGAAAAGCCACAACTATAGAGATAGTAAGAAGATCAGTGGCTGTCAGGGGTTGGGGAAGGGAGCAGGGGTGAATACGTGGAGCCCAGGGAATACTTTAGAGCAGTAAAGCTATTCTGTATGATACTATAATGATGGACACATGACATTATACATTTGTCTTGGCAAAACTTATAGAACTGTACAGCACAAAGAGTGAGCCCTAATGTAAACTATGGACTTCAGTTAATAATAATGTATCAATATTGGTTTATCAATGTAGCAAATATACCACACCAAAGCAAGATGTTAACACCAGTGGAGGGGCGCCCGGGTGGCTCAGTAGGTTAAGCGTCTGCCTTCAGCTCAGGTCATGATCCCAGGGTCCTGGGATCGAGTCCCGCATCAGGCTCCCCGCTCAGCGAGGAGCCTCTTCTCCCTCTCACTCCCCCTCTGTACTCTCCTTCTCCCTTTCTCTCTCAAATAAATAAATAAAATCTTAAAAAAAAAAAAAGAATAACAATAAAAAAATTTAAAAAAAAAAAAGATGTTTAACTAGTGGAAACTGGATGGTGGGAGAAGGAATATAGGTAGGAGAATGCTCTATACTTTCTGTTGAATTTTTCTGTAAACATAAGACTGCTGAAAAAGCAAAGTCTCCTGATATTTAATAAAATAAATAATAAATGCAAAAAATTAAAATTGAAAAAGCAAAGAATGGAGGAAAACAGAAGTGTCATTATTTGCATATAATATAATAATCTACATAGAAAAACTAACCAAAGCAACGGACAAGCAAATAAGAAAGGTCTGCAAGATTGTGAGGAACAAGATCAGCTAACAAAAATTACTGACATCTCTCTGTATCAAAATAATCAACTAGGAAATATAACAGAAATAAAATAGTGCTTTCAAAGGCAACAGAAACAGTAAAGTACTTATAATTAACATAACTAAGAATGATCCACAAGACTTTATGGAGAAAAACTTTAAAATCTATTTAAAAACATGAAAGAGCTGAATAAACGGCAATATATCCCTATTCACAAATAAGACAACTTAACATTGTAAAAATATCAATAGCAATACTTCCCCAAATTAATCTAAAAAGTCAATGCAATTCCATTCCAAATTTCAGCCAGATATTTTTTAGGGACTAAACAAATCTATTCCAAAATTTACTAAAAGTGCCTGGGTGGCTCAGTCGGTTAAGCATCTGCCTTCGGCCCAGGTCATGATCCCAGGGTCCCGGGATCGAGCCCTGCATCCCACTCGTGTTCTCTCTCTCTCGCTATCTCTCTCTCTCAAATAAATAAAATATTTTTTAAAAACCCACAAAATTTACCTAAAAGGATAAAGATTCACAAAGAGCTAAATCAAATTTTAAAAACTAAGATGGAAGAGTGACACTTCCAGATATTAAAACATACTTCAAAGCTATAAAGATAAAAACAGTATGATACTATTATAGGAACAGGAATCTGAACCAAAGGAATAGAAGAGAAAGCAGAGTGTATCTGGGAACTTGAAATAAGATGAAGGGAGCACCACAAATCAATGGAGAAACAATGAACTATTTGGTCCGGGAAAACTAGCTCACTACAAGGGGGAAAATAAAAATTGGTTACCCGATTTACACCCAATACAGAGGTGACTTAAGATGGATTAAATCCTTAAGTGTGAAATAAAAGTATAAAGTTAGTACAGAGGGGCACCTGGGTGGCTCAGTCAGTTAAGCAGCCGACTCTGGACTTCAGCTCAAGTCATGATCAGGGTCCTGGAATCGAGCCCTGCATCAGGGTCCATGCTCAGTTGACAGAGTCTGCTTGAGATTCTCTCTCTCCCTCTCCTACCCCTGCCCCTGCTCACACACACACTCTCTCTCTCTTTCTCAAATAAATAAATCTTAAAAAAAAAAGTTAGTAGAGAAAAATAGAGAAGATCATTGTGGCCCAGATATGACAAAAAACTTTTTAAACATGTCCCAAATAGCACTAACCCATAAGGCAATTTGCTTGATTATATTAAATCGAGACAAAGGTGATAGAGAAATGACAAATTTGGAAGGACAGACCTTTGCAAAGTCTCAAACTAACATCTAGAACCTTGCTACTCACAGGGTGGTTCAAGGACCATAGGCTTCTGCATCATCTGGGAGCTTATTAGAAATGCACAATCTTGAGCCCCCTCCCACCTTTACGGAATCATAATCTGCATCTTAACAAGATCCCCAGGTGATTCCTACGCACATTAAAATTTGTGAACTACAGATCACACAAGGAACTTTTGCAAATTGGTAAGAAAGAGGTAGGAAGCCCTGTAGAAAACTGCATGAAGGGCTTAAATTGCTGAACCCGAATGTTTACCGAATCTATAAAGAGATGCTTACATTGATTAGAAATCAGGGAAATGCAAATTAAAATAATAAGATGCCACTTCATGCCTATCAGTTTGGCAAAAATCAGAAAGTAGGACAATGCTACATAGCAACAGGGTGGCGAATAAAGAATTCGCCGCACTGCTGGCAGGGGCATGAACTGGTCAAGTCATCCTGGAGAGCAGTTTGCTGACAAATTAAGTATGCATATATCCTGTGACCCAACAACCCTACTCCCAGGAAAATACTCCCAAAGCAACTTTGCATAAGTCCCGACTGTGAGACTGTGGATGACAGCGCTGATTATGGTGGCAGGGAATCAGGTCAACCCCAGAGTGCATCACTAGGAAGCAGATGTGTAAAATATGGCAGGTGCACGCCACGGTGTCGTCTGCGGCAGTGGGAAGCAATGAACTGGAAGCAGCACCAGCAACATAGGTGGATCTTAGAAAGACTGCACAGAGTGAAAAATGAAGAAACAGAACAAGGTCTACAGCACAACCCTATGCTGTTATTTATTTGTGTGACTTGAAAATAAATTAGCGCACAAAAATATATATGTTTTAAAAGGAAATATAAATCCAAGGACATGTACCAAACACACTACAGAGAGTGTCTGAGGAGAGGGAAAAAAGTGGAGGACAGTAGTGGGCAGTGAGGATAAAGGGAGTAACTAAAAAAGACATCCAGAAATACACAGACGTAAAAACAAAAGATGGTCCAACCGTGCAAATGTGCCTTGAAATGAGGAATATGAATAACCAACCCTTCCCACTTGAAATCCTTCCCCAAAAGCATAGAAAAAATAAAGAAATAAAAATAAGCAGAGAAACCAACCAATCAAACAAATCAATTCTCTGCAGCACAAAATCTCTGGTTTCAAAAACATCTGTCTTAATAAAGCATATTTCAATATTAAAAAAAAAAAACATCTGTCCTGTGGGTCTTTGTGCCTTACGGAGACCTTTCCAATCCATGCAAATTTAGACATACTCAAAGGAGGTGGAAGAGGTCTAAGACACGTGTTTTGAAACATGCACCCCTGCCCTGCCGATCACGATCACTTGGAGGCACAGCTCAGCTGACTCACAACTGCATCTCTCCCTCTCAGTTAGAAGCCGCGTGTTCCCAGAGATCTGTCACAGCCCAACGACAGAAAATACTCGGGAAAGCCAGCACGATTCGAGATAGTGATACTTCTTTTACCTGGCATCCCGGAGAAATAAGGAATCTCCTAACAAGTAAATCTTAACATAAAAAGAACATTGTCCCTTTAAATGCTAGAGCTTCTTTTTAATCATTTTGCATATAAATATTTATAAAAATGGAGCACACATTTACCTCACTTCTCTGAAAGATAATCTTGGTGGGAAGCATACACTTTTTGTTCCATGATTTGGGAACCTCATGACTTTGAAGATCTGTGATTTTCCCTTCTGTTTTTCAGATGTTCTGTTACTTCTATGTCCAGTTGCCACTTCTGCTGTGATTGTAGATGCTTCTAAAATTAACCCAACTCTGTCCCCTTTCTACCCTGTGGTTTCTATCGGGGCTAGGAAAACAGACAACCAGTGGCCTTAAGAACTGGATGCTTAATAAGTGTGATAAGGCTCTGAGTGAGAAACTAAGAAGGAAAGTGCAGGGCATTAGACCAGAGTCTTCTGATAGCTAATTCAGATGCCTGGGGACATTTTCCTCCTTCTGCATTCTACCAGCTGTGGAAAGGGAAGGTGCTCCATACTGCTCCCCAGACAGATCCACAGGCTGTCCCCAGAACCCTCCCTCGCAGTGGGTGAAGCCAT
The DNA here is from genome assembly GCF_004348235.1 of Phoca vitulina. Classification (NCBI taxonomy): domain Eukaryota; kingdom Metazoa; phylum Chordata; class Mammalia; order Carnivora; family Phocidae; genus Phoca; species Phoca vitulina. Next base: position 5,748,539 of record NW_022589776.1, read on the forward strand.
AATTCAATTTGTCTCTGGAGATACGCAACCCAGAACGTGGGAGCAGGGTGAGGATATTGCTTTTGTTTTAGGTTCTACTGCTGGAATTTTTAATTAGCTTATCAAGCAGGAATAATCAGAGTAAGCTATAGCTCCCTATATATATCATGCTGATTCATGCCTCCTTAGAAACCATCCCTTCCCCCTATAATAACCCTGTCCTGAGAGCTTCCTGACAAAACAAAGAAATTTCTTAAGTCTTAGTTTTTATTGACTGGCATACAGAATACCCCATGAAAGCTGATGAATAAAATGAACTCATGAATGAATGAATATACCTGGGACTGAGTGGGATTGTTTTTAAAGGGTAAAAAATGTTTAGTTAGTGATACACAGTCCCAGTTGAATTATATTTATTATGTCATTGCTCTAATACAAGTTGATCTGAATCTTCTTTTAAAAGTCAGTCAATGCATTTTACCCAAAAAGAGATACAGATGACAAATAAGCATATGAAAAGATACTCGAGATCATTATTCAATAGAGAAATGCAAATTAAACCCACAATTAGATACCACCAGATACCTACTAGAATGGCTAACATCAAGGAAAATGACCTGACAGTATGAAGTTCTGGCAGGTGCCCAACAACTAGACTCTCATAAATTGTCGGTGGGAATGCGAAATAATACCACCACTCTGATAAGCAGCTGGTAGTTTATTACAAGTTAACTGTAGAGTAGCAAATCAGTACAAACAAAATCCTGAAGTGTACAGATAATGCATACTGGAACATCAGTGTCTCACCTAGAATACACCAAAAAATAGAAAACCCAACATGCTATGTATGGGCTTTGGTAGGAATGCAATAATAGTTGCCGTGTCTTCAAAACCTGGGCGGTAGAGACAGGAAGGCAAAGAGAAAGAGCAGTGGACACAGTCAAGCGTTCCTCTTCCTGAGGAGCATCGATAACTGGCATTTGTAGGATTCTGCATAGATTTCTTTTAAACTGACATTGTTATCTAATGATGTTAACTAGGCACCATTGGAGACTGGGGGGAATAAACCTGCTCTGTAAATAAAGCCAACTAAATGCGCAAATTTATAAAAGTTAAACATATGCTTAGCACATGACGCAGAAATACCAGTCCTAAATAAAAAAAAAAAAAAAGTCTATACAAAACTTGTACGTGAATGTTTATAGAAGGCTTACTCATAATCACCAAAAACTAAAAATAATCAAACAACTATTAATTGATAAATGAAAAAATAAGTTGTGGAACATCCACACAATGAAACACTCTTCAGCAGTAAAAAAAAAGAACAAATTACTGACATATGCAAAACTGTGGGCGGGGCACCTGGGTGGCCCAGTCGGTGAGGTATCTGCCTTCAGCTCAGGTCATGATCCTGGGGTCCAGGGATCGAGTCCCATGTGGGGCTTCCTGCTCAGGGGGAGTCTGTTTGTCCCTCCCTCTGCCTCTCCATCCCTCATGCTTGCTCTCTAATAAATAGAATCTTGAAAAAAAAAAAAAAATCCATGGGTGAGGCTCAGAAGTATTACACAGGTCTGAAAGAAGCCAGACTGAAAAGACTACCTCCTGGGTATGACTCCATTTATATGACATTCTGGAAAAGTCAAAACTATGAGGAGAGAAAACAGACCAGTGGTTGCCAGGGGCTGTGGGGTAAGAGAAGGGGATTGATGACAAAGGGGCACAAGGGCACTTTTCAGAGTGACGAACCATTCTATATCTTGATTGCAGTGGGGTGGTTACATGACTATGTGTTTGTCAAAGCTCAGAGTGAGTTTTACTAAATGTAGATGACAGGTCAATAAACCTAACTTAAAAAAAAAAAAGTCAAGCCATGTATTATGAAACACAAATATAAATAAATCTTCAAAACTAAGTGTCAGCCTGGGTTCCTTAGAAAATAGAGCCTAGTCAAAACGTACACCGTAGGGGCACTTTGGTGGCTCAGTAGGTTAAGCATCTGACTCTTGATTTCAGCTCAAGTCATGATCTCAGGGTTGTGGAATCAAGCCCTGGGTCAGGCTCTGCACTCAGCGGGGAGTCTCCTTGGGATTCTCTCTCTCCCTCTCTCTCTCTTTCTTTCTCAAATAAATAAATCTTTAGAAAAAAATCTATGCCCTAACGCTTCACTGTAATCCCAGGGAGGCAAGGGTGAGGGAAAAGGTGAAGTGAATCAAGGAAGGAGGTGTGTGTTACTGATCCTGAACCAATCACAGCTCCAGGGGGACCTCCCCAGAGAGGCCATATAGAGCCCACTGCTTATTGACATACTCCATCAGGAGGTACAAAGGCAGCAATTTGTCTCGTCTTTCATTTCAAATCTTGCCCCATGCAGTAAACTGCCCCCCAACTCCCCGGTTGCGTTACCCAGACCCCCGCATCCAATTTCCGGGGAAGACAGCACTTCAACAGGTCCTTCGGATCAGCACCGTGCACCAGGGCCGCAGCAGCTCCCACCTTGAAGAGCACGGTGGAGGCCCTGCCTAGGATCGGCTCTCCCGCTGGGGAAAGCTTGTGACCGCAAGGGTTAGGAGATGGGCCGCAGGGACAGGGTCTCGGTGTATGACAGCAGGGATCAGTGGTGTGAGCCATCCCTAGAGAAGGGTGACAAGGGGCCAGGGCCCGAACTGGGTCTGGAATAGTGGACTCAAACTAATGTAGTCTCCAAACATAGAGAGTAATTTAATCTTTAAGACTATTCCATAGATATACTCAGGAAACTCCAAGTAAACAATTTCTATCTATCTAATCTATTCATGTGGTGACCTCCCTGACCTTTATATGACAAACAAGTTCAGATCTCTGAGGTGTAAGTCCTACGTCTGGCTGAGACGTGTGTGAGCATCTCCCTACAGAAAACAGACTTGGCACGTCTGAATAAGGCCATCCCCTGGACAAATCACGGGGCTCATGCGTGGCCTACCTGTCAGGGCGCGGATGCTACACTTCAGAAAATAATAAATTCTAGTTAAAATTCAAAATTGAAAGACTATCTCTCTAATCCTGCCCATGAATATAGTGAGTGTCTGCTATGTGCTTTTACATGTGTTACCTTATTTAATCTTCACAACGACCTTAGTACGTAGAGTATATTACTGCCCCCGTTACAGATGAGGAAACTCAAGCATATAGACGTGAGCAACTTGCCCATAGCCAGTTAAGTGGTAGGGCCAGGATCTGAACTCAGGTGGTCTGACCTGATAGCCTCCTACTTTCAGTCAGTCATTCGACAGATACATGAGTACCTGCCAGGAGCTGGAGACAAGGAGATGCACGGCCCCCTGCCCACATGGAGTTTACGGTCTATGGGAATGACAAGCATTGAACAATTACAAGTAGACAAAGAAGACGCACAGAGTACTACGGGAGCTCATACCTCATGCTTCGTACAGGCTAGGGTACAAAGTATGTAGTCATTAATATCAACTATCAAGGTCAAATCTATAAGCCCACATATTCAGGAGAAAAGCAAGCTAGGAAGCACGGTGTCTCTGGTTATTATATGTATATACTTGTATATATTCGTACAGTGGTCATTTTCTGAGCCCAGACAGGTTCCGATAAATAATTTTTTCTAAGACATTAACAGATTTACGTGAAAAATATTACCCACGTTAAGTGAAGTTAACTATATACATTCATTTAATCATCTTCATTTTAAAAAAACAAAATATATAAATTCTGGTAGTGCCTATACGGTGACTAATGGATGAATTACAGCCCTATGACGCGGGGTGTGATTTAGTGTTCTGTTCAAGATTCCTGGTTGTTTTAACCGCAAGATAGCTCTTCCACACAGATAATTCTCCAATGGATGGACAAACTTCATACTCTAAAATAAGGTTTCTGGGGCACCTGGGTGGCTCAGTCGTTGAGCGTCTGCCTTCGGCTCGGGTCATGATCCCAGGGTCCTGGGATTGAGCCCCGCATCGGGCTTCCTGCTCCGCGGGAAGCCTGCTTCTCCCTCTGCTTGTGCTTTCTCTCTCTCTCTGACAAATAAATAAATAAAATCTTTAAAAAAATAAATAAATAATTTTAAAAATAAATAAAACAACAATCCCAGTTTGGCTTTCTCTCCTGCCTGAGCAGCACCTGGAACATAGGTCAGTGGGAAGAAGAGGTGGTTCAAACCAGCCAGCGTTCGCGGGCCTGTCCTAATTGCCTTCATCCTCTATCAACAGGTATACATGAGCCTCGGGTGAAGCAAACCTCGGCTCGCAAGACACATGATAAAAGCCACAAGATGGAACGGGACTCAGAAATTCTTCAAACTGGTGGTCTTCAAGTTTTTAAGCCGCAAAACCTTCTCACAAAAGAAAAAGGTGAACGCAAAGGTAAAGATGCGCAGCTACTCAGAGCCCCGCAGCGGAGGGGCCCCAGAACCCAGGCCGCTCAGGTCTCTCTCCACCTGCCCACATCCTGGCTGTGGCCCCTGAAGCATCACCCCCTGCAGAGGTGTGGAGACCGCAGGTCAGAAAGGAGAGGAGACTTCCACAGGGTTGCCACCGGAGAAGGCAAAGCCAGAAGTAGAATCCGACCAGTTTTCCGACGGCCAGTCCGGTTCTCTTTTTCCCACCCAACGTGACCCTCTGGACTAACATACGAAAAGGAAGAGGAAGAAAGTAAACCACTTTCTTGGGAAAAACATCCAAATGGAAGGCTGGCGGGCAATGAAGTCTGGCACTGACAGCTCAGGCCTCACTAATCTGCATACGAACAAAACGGCTCGGCCATCGACGGCTGGCTGGAGTCACCAAAACAGTCTTTTGAACGTTAAAGCAAATTAAACCAAAAAAAAAAAAGAAGAAAGAAAAAAAAAAGGACTTCACAGTGAATGCCTAACAGATTCACATTTACAACTATACTGCATATGCATGCCCACAATTACACTTTGGAGGAAGTTTAAGCCACATTAATGGGACTGAGGGGGAATGAAAAAAGGGAATGAAGACCCAACAAAGTTCAGTACGGTGACTAATGGATGAATTACAGCCCTATGACGCGGGGAGTGATCTAGTGTTTTGTTCACAGAACCTCAGCTTAGATCATCTGGTTGTACTTTAAAGCGGCTGTTTTCTAAAATCAAAGGTCAAGTTAAATGCTTCCTTCTCAGACCGGTATGTTATGGAGTTCAGGGTTCATAGAAACACGGGTAAATGATTTTCTAAAGTATCATCACTTCCCTCTGCTTAAGAAACCAGTGACATAGGGAGAGCCCTCGAAATCCAGCTCCTCTGTGGCCTGCGCAAATTCAGCCTCTCCGGTGGCTCCCTGGGCCTGAGGCGACCGCCATACAAGCCCGAAGGCCTGAAGAAATCCTGTCACCCTGCAGCCTGTGAGACCCCATTATTCTGCACTGCGTTTGTACCTTTTCTTTTTTTTTTAATGTTTTTTTTTTATTTATTTATTCATGAGAGTCAGAGAGAGAGAGAGAGAGAGAGAGGCAGAGGGAAAAGCAGGCTTCCCGCCCAGTAGGGAACCCGATGCGGGACTCGATCCCAGAACCCTGGGATCATGACCTGAGCCAAAGGCAGACGCTTAACCATCTGAGCCACCCAGGCGCCCCTGTTTGTACCTTTTCATTCCATAAAAGGAGGATTTATGGCACCCAGAGAGAAACCGCCCAGTCGTTTGACACCGATTAGGTCCTGGCGTTTAGCCACATCACCTCCCTCCAGAGCATCTCACCTCCTCCAGCTTAAAAACCGCTCCGATGTGTGGCTGGATGAGCCCTTGCTGGCAGTACTGAAGAGCCGAGGACAGGGTTCTGGAGAAGACGGGAAAGTTCTGCTCTTTGTACCGGCCCCAGTACAGCCCCATGGCAGAGACATTCTTCAAGAGCAAAAGGTTGGCTGGCACAGAAGCAATGGTTCCTCCAGCAAAACCCACCACCACGATCCTGCCCTCCCATGCCAGGCTGGGAAGAAAGGACAAGGAAAAGAAATTATTTTAAAAAGCAACATATATATCTTCACACTCCTTGGAATGGCTACTATAAACAATAACAGCCACAACAGAAAATAACAAGTGTTAGCAAGGATACAGGGAAACCCTCATGTACTATTGGTGGGACTGTAAAATGGTGCAACTGGAAAACAGTACGGAGGTTCCTCAGAAAATTAAAAATAGAACTACCGTATAATCCAGCAATGCCACTCTGGGTCTATATCCAAAATCACTGAAAGCAGGGTCTTGGAGAGATAGGTGCACCCCTGCGTCCACAGCAGCACTATCTAGCGTAGCCAAGAGGGAGAAGCAACCCAGATGTCCATCAGCCAACAGACAGATAAACAAAATGTGTTACATACATACAACAGGATATTGTTCAGCTTTAAACAGGAAGGAAATGCTGTCACATGCTATGACATGGATGAACCTTGAGGACATTAGGCTAAATGAAATAAGCGAGTCACAAAAAGACAAATACTGTATGATTTACTTATATGAGATATCTAAAGTACTCGAAGTCATAGAAACAGAAAGTAAAATGGCGGTGACCAGGGGCTGGGGGGAGGGAGAAATAGGAATTGCTATTTAATGGGTAAAGAATTTTAGATTTGCAAGATGAAAAGGTGATGGACATCTGTTTCACAACAGTGTAAATATACTTTACACTACGGAACTATATACTTAAAAATGGTTAATGTAAAAAAATGGTTAATATAGCAAATTTGACGTTATGTTTTTTTAATCACAATAAAAAGGGGAGAATAAAAAAAGCAATCTACATTAATTTACAGAGATAAAAAATAGAAGTTATCAGGGAGGTGGGGGGGAAAGGAGCAGTTACTATTTAACAGGTATAGAGTCTTTGCTGGCATTAAGTACACTCACAACATTGTGAGTGTACTTAATGCCACTGAATTTTACATTAACAAATGTTTATAATGTTATGTGTATTTTACCACAACTTTTAAAAAAAAAAAAAGCAACATGCATTAAACCCTCAGCTGGGAATTCCTCTTGACCTGACAAACTGGCAGGGGTGAACCATCCTATAGCACTTTGGATTCTTCAGTAGGAAAACATAAAAATAAGCCACAAGCAGGGCACCTGGGTGGCTCAGTTGGCTAAGCAACTGCCTTCAACTCCTGGGATCGAGTCCCCCATTGGGCTCCCTGCTCAGCAGGGAGTTTGCTTCTCCCTCTCCCTCTGCTGCTCCCCCTGATCGTGCTCTCTCCTTCTATCAAATAAATAAATAAAAATCTTCTTTAAAAATTTGTAAACATCTTTGATACAGAATATGTGTATCTTTGTTTGGTTTTTGCTTTTTGCTTTTTTTTCTTTAGAGGGAAATGAGAAGTGCTTGTGATAACACTGTTAGCCGTTACCCAAAAGGCAAGAGGGATGTGAGAACCAGCAGCTGTCTGTCCTGGCTCTCTGTGGAGTCAACACCTTCCTGTCTTTGCTTCTCTGAGCAGAGCAGCACCCAGCATGGTGCATTGATGCTCAGGGGCCAGAGAACCAACTGGGTCCCTTCTGTGGGTACACTGTTCTGTCTGCTTCTGTTTCTTCAACTTTAAACTGACATAAACCACAAAATTGTGCTTGCCAGGATGACAGGAGATATGAAACCAGTATTAACGGAACACTCCAGAGTCCCTGGTTAAAAACAGAATGAGAATTGGTGTGGATACAACAGTCCCACTAAAACTCACTGGCTGCTGCTGAAACCAGTGAGATCAAAAGAGTCTATACTTTGGTGCATGGTGAGCTAGGGACCTGCCACCACCCCCTCCCCCGGGTCATGCTAACATCTGATTGATGATCCCAAGAATTACCCACACGACATATATAAAGTAGTTAATGGGGCCCAGCATAGCTGAATTTAACACATGCATAAATTCTAACGCATTCAATACTGCCAACTAGAGAGTCTGCAGTCATTTTTTGGATATTTTCCAGTTGGATATCTTGTTTTTCTATATTTAAGCATTTCCTGATTTTCCCTCTGCTTCTATTCCTTTTCACCCTCCCACTCCGCTGTTCTCGTTGATACCGAAGCCTACAGGAAAAGTGAGCAGCAAAAATGGAAGAGAAGTAAGGCCAGAAGGCAGGCAGGTCTGGAAAGGTTTCAGCAGACGCCCAGGTCCAACCCCCTCTGGAAAGACCACCACACGCACCTGCGGAGCGCCTCCAGGAAGACATCTCCTCCCACCGTGTCGATGGCCACGTTCACCCACCCACTGCCCACCAGCTTCCTCACTGCCTCCTTCAGGCCGCCCCGACCATAGTTCACAGTGGACTGTGCGCCCTTCTGCATCGCCAGCTTGCACTTGTCGTCACTTCCGGCTGCAGCTATCACCTGCACAGAGAACACAAAGCTTCTGATGATGCAGAATGTGTACCAAGAGGGGCTCACCCTACCCACCCAGCGTCCCACCGAAGGCTACTAACCGAGGAAACCAATGTGACCTTGCTGCCCCAGCATCAGCCTCAATCCCACACGTCAAGGCCAGCCCTCAGCACCATCACACTGGCCCCTCCACACCCACTGGCCATGAGATTCACATTTCCAGGAATCCTGGAACCCCAATGAATCTAGCTAGGAGATGATTCAGGAGACACTCAGAAAGTCTTCTCCAAATATGGATGAAACCGTCATTTCCTGAGCATCTACTATGAGTCAAGTAATAAAGATACCCAAGCCTAGAGTCAAGATAGCAAGATACAGCAGTGTGAAGGTGGGGAAGAACAGAGGGTTGCAGAAGTGCAAACGAGAGGTAGTCAATCTAGATCGAGATCTCGAAAGGCTTCTCAGAGGGTAAAACATGATTCGGTAAAAAGATCTTCAAGTTGGAAAGACCTGAGTTCAAATCCTGGCTCTGCTACTAACTAGCAGCGTTACCTAAGACAAATGTAATACTTACATAATGCTCACTATGTGCCAGGTACTCTTCTAAATGCTTTACATATATTCATAACTCACTTAGTCTTAATAACCCAATGATACACACACTACGAGCGTCCCCATATCAGAGATGAAGAAACTGAAGCAGAAAAAGTTCAGTAACTTGCTCAAGGTCACACGGCTAATGGGAGGCAGAACTGGGATCAAGCCCAGGTTGTCCATCTCCAGAGTTCATGCTTTGAACCTCTATGCTGCCCACCAGCTTCCCTAAGCTTCAGTTACCTCATCCGTAAAACAAGATTTATTTTAAAAATCAAATTGAATACTGTACATAAGGCACTTGAAAAATAAAGTGCTAGATAAATGGAATCTATTGTTACACATACACAATCATGTAATCTATTTAAACCTCATGAGAACATTCTGGGGGCAGTATAATTACGCCAGTTCTACAGACAGTGTCACAGACCTAGAGGTTAAGTAATGAACCCAGGCTCAGCACCCACCAGCCCAAGCAGGTGGGCCCCAAGGTGACATTCAGAACTTGCATTCAAACACACAAGATCATCAGTGCCCTTAGAAGATTTCAAACTCACCCAGGACTATTTGAACCTGAAAGCTGCCCTCAAGTACCTTCACACAACACCAGAGGGCAGACACCGGCCTAGGATCAGGGAGTTGACACCAATCTAGATTCTCAAAAAGGTGCCAGTGAGACCTGCCACGAACCCCTGTCTCCCCTGGTGCCTTACTTTATCTGTGAAATAGGGATAATAAACACTTTACCCATCTCCAGGGGTTTGTTAGGATCGGGGGTAAGATAATTGGTGTGGAGGCACTTTGAAAGCAATATGAAATGCTGTGAATGGAGGTTGTTCTCAAAATAACCTGTTTCAAGTAGGTGGCATGATGACATTTTTTAAGTTATTTTTATTATTTTCTTGTTGTTCGCTTTTGCTGAAAACCATTATGGCTACAAAAGTATATACAGCTTGGGTTAATTTTAATATCGGAGTTGAAGTGAATTTTTCTCTCTACTTAACCTACTATCACTAATCAAAACAAATGGTGCAATTTTATCTTCCTAGAAATGGTAAACAGTCAGTGGTTCTAGACAAGGAGACTAATTTTGGTCTCCCCACTGAGAGGTGCTAAAAGCCCTTGCTTTGACATGAAATGTGTTAATATTCCATGGAGAGCCTCCTGGTAGCTAAGATTGCTTTCAGAACTCACATGCCCTTCCCAAAGAGAACTTAATGCGAGAAAGGAGAGACGCCACCTGAAGAAATTCCAGAGCAATCCAATTATCTCCAAACCTGGGTATCTCAGTGCCTTCTGGATATCCCAACTGCATGCGCCACAGAAACCTCACACTTAATGCTTCCAAAACTGAGCTCACCATTCCCTCCTGTGTTCTCAACTGCAATAAACGGCAAATCCACAAGTTAACCTAGTTTGCTCCTTCCCACTCAATGTCTAATAATAACAGGTTCCCTTTTTAAGAGATTCTTACCAACATGCCATGCCCTCTAGCAGGCATACTGCACGTGTAATTTCAATATTCCCACAACGACTCCATATGAGGAAAGCTTTATTTTACCAATGAGGAAACTGAAGCAATTAAGATGGAGGCAGCATTGGATTCTGAACCTAGGTCAGACTAATTTCAAAGTCCTTGTTCTTTCAACTGTATGAGGATCAAACTCTCTATTTTCTTCTACTTTAGTACCTCCCGATTCATTGCTTCCAGTGCCTTGGTTCAAGTATCATCATCACCAGCCTGGATTGCTCTCAGAGGCTCTCTACTTCCGCCGGACTACCCCTGACCTTGCCCCCATCTCGCATCCCCACTGCTACCAGAATGAACTTGGCAAAATGCAAATATGATCATGGCACTTCCCTGTTAAAAGTCCTTAGTGGCTCCTGAGAGCTTCCAATAAGGGTTCAAATTCTTCAGCGCCTCATGATCATGTCTCTGTCTTCCTACCTAGAGTCATCTCCCACCATTCCCCTCCCCACGCCCCCTCCCCAGATCCTTTGCTCCACAGATGCTACTTGCAATTCCCTGAATGCATCCTGGGAGATCTCATGTCTCTGTCTTCTGACATGCCCTCCCACCACTAAAATGGCCTTCACCTCCCTTCTTCCTCTATTCAACTGCTACCAGTCCTTCAGAAGTCGCCTTAAATGCCTACTGTCTCCAAGAAATCCTCTCCTTATCTGACACCCACAGCCTCAGAGCATTGCCCCTGCAGAGAATTGGGTCTTTCTTTCCTTTGTTTATTCTTTCATTCAAGAAATAGTTATTGAGGGGCATCTGAGTGGCTCAGTTGGTTAAGCGTCTGCCTTCGGCTCAGGTCATGGTCCCAGAGTCCTGGGATCGAGTCCCACATCAGGCTCCTCACTCGGCGGGGAGCCTGTTTCTCCCTCTCCCTCTGCCTGCCGCTCCCCCTGCTTGTGCTCTCTCTCTCTCTGTGTCAAATAAGTAAATAAAATCTTTAAAAAACAATAGTTACTGAGTGCCTACTATGGTCTAGGTACATGCCAACTGCTGGGACTACAGTAATGAGCCAAACAGACACTGTCCCTGCCTTCATGGGGATTCCATTCAAGTAGGAGGGCGACAGTAATCCAGTCATGACCCAAGTAAAGGATTAACCACACACTGGGGTATGCACCATAAAAGAGAAGTACAGGATGTGAGGAGACCATCTACAAACAGCTGGGGGTGGAGGGGGCAGAGGAGAGATTAACATCTCCTGAGGGACAAAGTTTAAATTTGAAGTGCAGAGGGGCGCTTGGGTGGCTCAGTCGGTTAAGCAGTTAAGCGTCTGCCTTCAGCTCAGGTCATGATCCCAGGGTCCTGGGATGGAGCCCCGCATCGGGCTCCCTGCTCAGCGGGAAGCCTGCTTCTCCCTCTCCCACTCCCCCTGCTTGTCCTGTCTTTCTCTCTCTGTCAAATGAATAAATTAAAAAAAAAAAAAAATCTTTAAAGAAAATAAATAAATAAATAAATAAATTTGAAGTGCAGAGGGAGACAGTTCAGAAGAGCATTACAGGTCGAGGGAACAGAATCTGCGGAGGCCACAAAGCAAGTCAGCTCTCGCCAGGTTCCGGTAACTGGAAGGACGAGTGATCTACGCCCATGTCCCCTCACCGGTCTGCAGGCAAACAGATGGCAAGATCCTACCCTGGGTTACTTTATATCCCCAGGGCCTTGCCCACAATATTTATGAACGAGTGAATGAATATGCTCTATGTTTGAAAACCGGAGGTATGCTTTTTTGTAAACAGAGACTCTAACATGCAATACCTGAGCCCGAAGAACGTTCGTTGCCACATCTACCACCGCCAGCCCTGTGGCTCCAGCTGCTGCCGTCACTAAAACAGTTTCTCTGCCAGAGAAAGACGAACGTTACCTCAGAAACCCTCAAAAATCATCCAATCATATGATTTCATGAACATTTTAAAGCAAGAAGAGGACTTAAAGGCCATCTCATTCAGCCCTTCATGGACACCCATTCTCCAGGCTTTGGGGCTGGCTTATGTACGTGACTGCTTGAACGGTGCCAATTTGGTCCACTTGAAGACTTCCCAGGAAAAATATCCCGTAATCTCTCTAGGGAGCCTCTTCCTCATGACAAGGGCAACTCTTCCTTTGGGCTACCACTCCAATTTCTGCTTCAGAAATTCTGTCCTAAGATCACACTCATACTAAACATTGCTGAAGTTTAGAAGGTTGTGATCAAGGAATGGCCACTATTCAGTTAAAGTCACCTCTCTGGAGCAATTCCGATCTCTCTGAAAAGGGCAAAGGGCAAATATTGCAGGGAAAGTGGGAAACTTCTGCACCTCTGAATTTGAAATACCCTAGTTAGGCACACCCAGCCATGCCTCACAGAAACAAATATCACAGGACTCCATTAAAACCAGACTGAGCCAAGTTTACAGAAACCAACTCTCTAAAATGTAAGGCTTGAGGCGCCTGGGTGGCTCAGTGGGTTAAGCGTCTCCTTTGGCTCAGGTCATGATCCTGGAGTCCCAGGATCAAGTCCCACATCGGGCTCTCTGTTCAGCGGGGAGTCTGCTTCTCCCTCTGACCCTCCCCCCCCCCTTGCTTTCTCTCTTTCACTCTCTCTCTCTCTCAAATGAATAGATAAAATCTTTTTTAAAAAATGTAAGGTTTTTGGGGTACCTGGGTGGCTCAGTTGATTAAGCATCTGCCTTAAGGGTCCTGGAATCAAGCCCCATGTCAGGCTCCCTGCTGAGCAGGGAGCCTGCTTCTCCCTCTCCCTCTGCTTGTCTCTCCCCCTGTTTGTGCTCTCTCTCTCTCTCTCTGTCAAATAAATAAATAAAATCTTTTAAAAAGTAATAAAAGAGGGGTGCCTGGGTGGCTCAGTTGGTTAAGCGTCTGCCTTCGGCTCAGGTCATGATCCCAGGGTCCTGGGATTGAGCCCCGCATCGGGCTCCCTGCTCCGCGGGAAGCCTGCTTCTCCCTCTCCCACTCCCCCTGCTTGTGTTTCCTCTCTCACCGTGTCTCTCTCTGCCAAATAAATAAATAAAATCTTTAAAAAGAAAGAAAGAAAGAAGAAAGAAAGAAAGAAAGAAAGAAAGAAAGAAAGAAAATGTAAGGTTTTCTAGGAGGTGATCTCCAAAGTGGCCAGGTTTGAAAGAGCTATTTCCCCAAATTCATATTGGCCAAGTTCACAGTCTATCATTCCATCTCAGACACTGGACCCCTGTCTCAGGTCACTACCTTCCTTTGGCCTTTCCTGACACCAACTGAACAAGAGCTAAAGGTTAGGGAGGGGAGGGGAAGGGGCAGGGTCTTGCTGGGCACTTCTGATCTCAGAAGGAGATACTAGCCCTGGGTTGTCTACAGAGCCTCTTACCCAGGCCGAGTGCATGCCCGATGCTCCAAGGCCAAAATAGCAGTGCCATAAGATACAGGCAGGGTAGCAGCTTCTCGGAGGGGGACCCCTTCTGGAATCTGCCACAGTGTCTGTAAAAAGAGATAACTTAGGGATTAAGCACATGTACCTGTTCATAAAGGCTGCTCAGTAAACATTATGATCCGATTGAGTGACTGATTTGTAAAGGAACCAAGCCTGTCAGGAACCGAAACCCACCAGAAGTCAAAACCAAGCAAGCTGTGACAGAGTTCAAAACCTGGGTGTATGGGTCTTCACAAATCCCAAGGCTGGCATCTAGCTCGGGATGGAACCAAGTTTCAGAGAATGGAACTGTACTGTAATCGATGAATCGGATGGTTGTATGTCCTTTTTACCTCAATAAAGCTGTGGGGAAGAAAACGCGTACTCTTCACCACTAGGGGCCGCCATTCACAGCCTATACACGCCTAGCCCACCACCCTGGCTGGCTCCATTCCCAAGACTAGCTCTTTCACAAACGTGATGTGGGGGAGAAACCTATTATATCCAGCTCAATGCCCCAAACCAGTTTTTCTACCAAAACTACCTATGGTCCAATTGGACAGCCAGCCAGTTGCCCCAGGACTCGCAAAACAAAATGCCCTTCTTCATCTCACCACTCCACACAAACAAAGCTCTGTGCAGGGTTGTCACTCCAACATAGAAAAGTCTTTAGCATTTGAAAGAAAGAAGTGCTTGGCTGAGATACAAATACAAAGAAGGGGGAGAGAAGGGTAACAAGGAATGAGAGCTAGGTGGAGATTAAAGAAAAGAAAGGAGAAAAAAAATCTCCAAGCAGACACACTGAGAGCTAGGAATACCTTTTGGTCAATGATGCATTCTTCAGCCATACCATTAAAACCACTCACGCCAATAACTTGATCTCCCTGAAGAGAAAATACCATTAAGGGCTTCTTCAAATGCATGGCCTTGCCGTTTACCTCTTACCAAATTAATCAAAAAAAGAAAGAAAATCTCTCTTCCTGACCCATAAGACACAGGTTTGCCAAAATCATCTATTCAGAGTTAATGTTTAGTAAATAATTCAACCATCTTCTCAATACCCCCACCAGGATGCCAAGACACTATGAGCACATTTTGGACAGGACAGAGTAAGGAAAAAGTTGAAATACATTAGAATCCCAGAATCTTTTTCACAAGAGGCTAAAACTTGAGAATGTTCTATCCTCTCAGTAACTGAAGACTGAGGTGCTCCTTCTTTAGTAATACAAGGTTTTCCGAAGCCAGGAACTTCCACCGGCTTCCTTCCTCCAATTCAGAATTAGTTTCTTCCCCCTTCATCTTGGTTTCCCTCTGGTGTCTGTTGGCAAAGGCCAAGAGAAGCAAGACACTTTGGCTGCAAATGAGGTTAGCACATTTCTCATGGTTACACACACATCAGTTCCCTAGATTTCAACTCATTTACCTCTTTCACTGTGCTGACATCCGTGCCTGTCTCCAGGACAGTCCCAGAAAACTCCATTCCTAAAACAAATTGTTTAAACACTAGGTTATCTATAAAGCCCAGCACCATGGAGATGAGAAAAGCCTGATCAACAGGCCATCCCATCCGCTGTTTAGAGCTGAGAGGGCTTAAGTGTCCCCCCACGACCCCCCAGGGAAGAGCGTTGTACCCAAAGCACAGGAAAATGAACTTAAGATTTCATGATCACAACCTGAAAGGTGATAGCGGTCCCATTCTTACCAATTTACAAATGAAAATTTCAAGAATGGGCAAAAACACAGAGAATCACAGGTACACCAGTACTTTTGATCCTGCTCACGGGGGCCTTGGGCTCTTTACAGCACCCCAATTACAATGTTCATCATAGTGTATTTATCTGTTTCTGTATCTCCTCTTGTAGACTGTGAGGCCCTCAAGGACATGAACTGTATTTATTCATACAGTACTTGGCTCAATTTGGATGAACTGATGTCGTCTGCTCTTTCCTCTTCCACCTCCAAAATTTCTGAATTTAACGATCATACATTTCCCACTTGAGCTGCCAGAGGAATAACTCAATTAACTATGACATTTTCCCCCCATCCAGCATGTCAGCAAATACAAACAGAGGGAAATGGTTCCAAATATCGAGACACAACAAAACACCCCAAGGCCAAAACACAGCAACTATTTTGCAATCACTGTATCCTTAATAGTGTATGTCTGTATAAAATATACATGTACTATATACACAATAAGCTGTACTTCTATCTCTTTAACTAAATTTCAAGAACAAAAAGCAGTCATTTGTCCACATATTCAGGATCTAAATGTAATCAGATTGGGCATAATTAAAATCAGACAGTGGACTGCTAGAAATGTATAAACTCTTTTTCTTCTTTCTGATCCTCTGATATTAGGTTTCTTTGGGAATATGTGTTTGTGAGGACTGAGAGTTTTAGCTGCAAACATGTTTATGATCCTTCACTGAAAAAACAATACTGAGGCACTCACAATGAATGAAAGGGAGTGACGAGGACCAATGAGGATTCCGATCAGAACTCTGCCGGACATGATACGTAAAAATTCATTTGTTCATTTGTGCATTGTTAACGTCTTTATTGAGCATCTACTATGAGCCAGGCACAATACTAAGATGGGGTATAAAACTAGGGGCCAGACAGTCATAGAACCTTCCCACAAGGGTCTCACTAGTGCTTCTAATCAGGGGGGAGGCTGACGTATCTGAAGCATCACTGTGGGCAGGCAAGCCACACCAGCATGGTGCCTGAGAAGCACACAGTTCCGAAAACTCTGTAGCTTCTCTCCCGAGCAGTCACTTGGCCCCTTCATACTCACCAGGTGTGAAGGGAAGTTGGGGCTTTTCCTGATACTGACCACGGCAGACCAAAATATCAGCAAAATTAACTCCACAGAAATGGACATCAACTCTGACCTGCAAAGGAAACATAGCAGCAAGACGCTCCTGGGTGGCTCAGTCGGTTCATCAACTGCTGTTAATCAGCTCAGGTCCTGATCCCAGGGTCCTTGGATGGAGCTCCGTGTCAGGCTCCCTGCTCCGCGGGAAGCCTGCTTCTCCCTCTCCCACTCCCCCTCTGCTCCTGCTCTCTCTCAGTCACGCTCGCTCTCTCGCTTTCTCCCAAATAAATAAAATCTTTAGGGAAAAAAAAAAGAGGGGGGTGGAGGGGAAGAGCAGCAAAGCAGAGTGGTGCATGTCCATGGAGACAAAGTTCATTCAGTTGCACCAAAATAGTTCCTGAATATCTACTATATGCCAAGTACTGAACTAAGTGCCCGTGTGCAATCATGAGGCAAAATGGACAGGTTCTTGCCTTCATGGAGCTAAGAGTATGGTAGATATCTGATATCTGTCTACGGCCATCCCACCTGAATGCACCCCATCTAGTCTGATCTCGAAAGCTAAGCACGGGCGGGCCTGGTTAGTACTTGGATGGGAGAAGACAGACATCAGCCAAGTAATTGTGATGATTTATGTGTTAAATTACAACTCCTACACAGAATGTTAAGGAGAGAAATATATGGTGCTAACACAACCAAACCTGATGGCATGTGCAAAGGCCCTGTGATGGGAACAAAAGAAAAACCAGTGAGCTCAGAGCACAAAGAGGAGAAAGAGATGGGGCTACAGAGCAGGGACCACACCATCCAAGGGTGTGTAGTCTTTACTGAGGCTCTGAACCTTCACAGTACGAACAGTGGGAAGCCATTAAAGGATTTTAAGCAGAAGGGTAACATGACCAGCTGTTCTGGGGATCAGCACTCATCTTGGAGGCCAGTTCTAGATCCCCAGCTTCTGTGCTTCATGCCCAGGCTAGAGCAGAGGCAGGCCTGCAGCATTGTAGCCAGCACTTTTTCCAGACCCTGTAGGCCAGTGGTTCTCCAAGTCTGGTTCCCAGACCACCAGCTTCAGTGTCACCTGAGAGCTTACTTAGACTTTCAAATTCTCAGGACTCACCCCAACCTAAGGAATCAGACACTCTGGGGACAAAGCCCAGCAATCTGTTTTACCAAGCCCCAGTGATTCTGACACAGGCTGAGAGCAGGGCCGAGAAGCAGGAGAAAATGAAGGCTGAGAGACAGAATCGCTGACATTCATTTCTTTGTTTGCTTACATTTCCCATTTAGGACAGAGGAAGCCATGTTGGTGAGGAGACATTTCTATGGACAAAATGCATCCATTCAACAATGTTTTGAGTGTCTGCCATGTGCCAGGCACCATTCCAGAGTATGAGGATTTGATGGTGAGTAAACTCACAGAGACCCAACTCCCATGAGCTAATTCCTTACGAGGCAGTGTCTGGGCAAAGAACGGAACCAAGGAGCCCAGCCTTCAGGCTGCGCACACTGTGTGCATGACGCACCAGCTGTTGACATGTATGGCGCATGTAGGTCCTCAAGCCACTCCACCTCGCCTCAAGGATGATTCAAGAATAAACGTCTTTCAGCACATGAATCCCAGGAAGCAGACCGGCCGCCATCATATGCTCACTCAAACAATCCATTTCACAGCAGGGTCCCTGCTAGGGAAGTGACACTTCAGGGCTGCGGCCGCCTTGCCCCCTTTCACCAGGGGTCCCTGACACTGAGGCTCCCTGCTTTGCTTCACCTTGTCAGAGGTTCTCATTCTCCATTCGAGATGACATCGTGTCACCAGAGAGGTCACCCAGCAGAGCCAAAGTGACTTCCACATTTCACTGGAAATGCCCACAATCCTAAACTAATCCCACCCCACATCAGGGCACTCACCAGAGGAGGGCACAAGGCACGTACTCAGAATTATAGGACAGACGTTACCGGACTGGTCTAGGGGAGGAGGGAGGACAGAACATTAAATGCTGACACTGAAGAGGAAGCCAAGGATGGGGTCCATTTCTGTGTATTAAACCAATAACCTGCAAGGGGCTATGCAAAGCCCTGTGCAAATCAGAATTGTCTGTCTCTAAGGCAACAGCTCCGGGGCCTTCAGCAAAAGGCCTACATTTGAGTTTGGGGGAGCAATCTTCCTTCAGCACTTGTGGCCTTTTTGTGAACCCCGAAAGGGCCCTTCCGGCCCAGGACGGAGCTGCGCTCCAGGCTCCCGGTCGCCCCCTAGGTGAGCACTTGGGAACTCCATTTAGGACCGAAGCCCGCGGGGGCGGGGGCGGGGGCGGGGAGAGTGAAAGGGAGCGTCGGGGGTCCCGGGGAGAGGCCAGTCACCACCCTACCTCGTGAGGCTGGACTGGGCGGGAGGCGACCTCCTCGATGGCCAAGGGCTGCTTCAGCTGGGCGCAGAGCGCGGCGCGGTAGTGGCGGCCGCAGCCCGGCCCCGCCCTCCTGCAACACAGAGCAAGGGGCGGGTTACGGGGGGCCCCCGGCTGCCTTTCGGGGCCCAGGGGACAGTCGGGGCCTCACCTGCAGAGCCACGCCCGAGGGAGGCCCCGGCCCCGAGCCACCGCCGCCATGGCCCGGGGCAGGGCGGCGCGCGAGGGGTGGCCCGAGGTGGCAGGAAGCGCGGGACACAGCGCCGGCCCCGCCCCGGCCCCGGGGACCGCGGAAGAGCGTCCGGCGGGGCGCCCACGGGCCGCGACCCGACCCGGGCGGGCGGCGGCGGCCGGGACCGCGCCCGGGTCACCCCACCCGCAGGGCGCCGTGCTTCCCCGGGGGTCTGAGCCCTTTGGGCCCCGGCCTCCCCGGTGGTGGAGCCCGCTGGAGAGGAAAGAAAACAAATAAAAGGAATAGAGCGGCGGAGATTAAACTCTGTTGACATTTTACTAGCAAATTTGGGAGACTTTTAAAACCAGACTTGATATGTAAATAGCGGTTCTTGGGTCCCTCTGCACTGCGAAATCCTAAATGCACAGGTAAAGAAAGGCCTTAATGTCTGCTTCAACACCTTCCTGGAGTTCAATTCTTGTTACTAATTTTCTCATATTTGCGGGACTATTTACACTAAAACTATACAGTTACTAGTGATCCACCACTGAATGCTCTTACACAGATCCAAAGAATACTTGCAATTAAAGGCAGGCCCAAAGCTGGTGGTTTTCATATTCCTGATGCCTCTATCCTGCCTGGCACATAGCAGACGGCAGTAATTGACTCGATGACTACTTAGTTCCTTGGTGAACTAAGATAAAACATAAACAATATCATCTGTGAAATATGAAACTGGGTAGATTTCTGTTGCACTAGTAACCAAATATTTATATATTAGCAAGATAAGAGAAGCACGTAATCCTGGGAAGAATATTTCATTTGACAGATGGCTTTTAAACACACCTTGGTGTCTTCAAAAGACATCTGGTCAAAGAACATAGCCTCTCAGGTTCAAGCCCAGCTCTACCACCTATCTGTGTGGCTTTGGCATTACAACTGATGTCTGTGGACCCCAGTCTCCTCCTCTATAAAGTGAAAGTATCAGACAGGATCATTCCCGAATTGCTAAATTCTTTCGTTTTTTTGGTGGAAAATAGTCCAAGATAGCAAATGACCTGGAAGGAATGATCAGGGGTGGAACAAAGGGAAAATAGAGAGCAAAAACGAAGGAGTAATGAACTTCTGAGATTACGGCCTAGAAGCTTGGGTAGGAGAGGAATCCAAGAACCAGGCCCCCACCACAGGTGCTAAGTAGAGGTCACTGCCAGAGAATCTAAAAAGTCATTTTAGCCCTTGACTCCATCAGGAGGGAACTCAGGCCTAAAAGGAACAAGGACTAGACAGTGAGAAGATGAAAAAAGTTTATTTCCAGTGAACTGCTCTGTGAACTCTTAGTCATTGGGCACATAAAATCAAGCCAGGAATCAAAATGAACATTCTGGTTGCCAAATAACAGTGAGCAACAAGAAATCTCAAGTTTATGAAGTGTGAAACAAGGGTTCATTGTCCTGAGGACGAAATGAGTTGTTAACATATGGAAAATGTTTTGTAAAATATTAGGTATTTATACAAGATATAATTTTCAATGGAACTCCTTGAAAGTAACAACCATTTCTTAATCTCCTTTATGTTTGAAGTACTTTGCACATGCAACACTTTTAGGCATTTAATACATGTTTATCTAACGAATTGTTAAATGAGCACTCAATTATCTAGCATCAATTTTCCAGATAATTGGAAGTATCTTTAAGCATCAAGTCTTCTATTTTTAAGTATTTTTATGGAAATTTTTTCTATTGTGGTTTTTATAATAGCCTTGTCATTCTCAGGGAATATGAAAATCAGTGAGTTTTGGGAAAATCTATCAATGCGGCATTCTACATGTCTAACAGTATCTGAAGAAAATAGTAAAAGTCCCTTTAAGAAGAATCTTGGAGGGGGGCGCCTGGGTGGCTCAGTCGTTAAGCGGCTGCCTTCGGCTCAGGTCATGATCCCAGGGTCCTGAGATCGAGCCCCGCATCGGGCTCCCTGCTCGGCGGGAAGCCTACTTCTCCCTCTCCCACTCCCCCTGCTTGTGTTCCCTCTCTCGCTGTGTCTCTCTCTGTCAAATAAATAAAATCTTTAAAAAAAAAAAAAAAAAAGAAGAATCTTGGAGGGAGATGAAAGTATCTTAACTAAATGAGGTGATTTTAAGCATTTATATGCAAAATAACTTTCACATTTCCGAAGAGCTTCAAAGGTAAGTGACAAGGCAGTCAATGGTAGTTGCTATAGTAGCAAAAGAAATATTTAGCCTATCCATCGAGGAGCTGCCACCACACCATACTGTCTAGTTTTTGTTGTCATTTCTGATTACTTTGTTTTAACTGAGGGTAAGATGGAAGAGTGGACAGGAAGAATAAAACTGGAGCCCTGGGGAAGACTGAGACCAAGCAGCGATATCTGAACGGATCAGTCCTCTGAGAAGAAAAAGAAAGAACCCAGAGCTGCTCTGCAAACCAGTTTGAGGGGCTCCCTAGGAAGTAAAAGAGTAACAGATGACTCTTCCTTCTGGTACAACTCACATGAAGAGATAATACTGAACATCCAGAAGCTGCTAGAGGGCTGAGGGTGGAGAAGCAAGTCAGAGCTGAATACACAAGCAGCTATGTTTTCACAGAATAATGGACAAATAATACACAAACAATATTACCGTTGTACAGGACTATGCTGAAAAGGTAAAAGTATACTCCACAGTTAGAATGCTTTATCCAACAGTTTGTCAGCTCCCCGAGAACAGAAACTGGATCTCAGTGGCCCAGAGCTCACCACCATATCTCTGTCTAGCCTGTAGCAGGTGCTTGGTGCATTACGAACCTGGGAAGCAAGGAGCCCTGCAAGCTGAGTGGAGGAGCTCCCGGCACATCACTATCCCAAGGCACAGAACCAAAACATTTTAAGAGTTTGGACTCACTTCCCTGCCTAAATATACAGCTGCTGGGTATCATCTGACCTTTCTTCCGACTAGTTTGTACTGCCATTGTAGATATAAATTATTACCTTCTGCCACAGGGATGTCCTCCAAGATTCCTGAGCTGTGGCGGAGTAGTTTGCCTTTTCACTGAATTCCCCCAAATGGCTCTTTCTGATTGTTGCAGTTGGGGTTAACTTGTCAGCCTCAGAGATCAACTTTGGCTATGGACACACATAGTACATATGGACCTACTACTCTATTCCAAGAACTCTGTAAACTATGCTGTGTCACTTATTTGCTCCAACATTCATGGAATCATAGAATTTCAGAGCTGGGATTGCTCTTCAAGATAATATAATCAAACTGCTTCATTTACCAGCCAGAAAGCTGAGGCTCAGGGAGAGACTGGCCCGAGGTCACGGCGTGGAGTTAGTGGCAAGAATAGCATTAGGATCTGGCTTTCCTGGGGCGCCCGGGTGGCTCAGTCGGTTAAGCATCTGCCTTCAACTCAGGTCACCATCCCAAGGTCCTGGAATTAGGCTCCCCGCTCAGCAGGGATTCTGCTTCTCCTTCTCCCTCTGCCCCTCCCCCCTCCCCCTCCACAGCTCATGTGCGCTCTCTTTCTCTCTCTCAAATAAATAAATAAGATCTTTAAAAAAAGAAAAAAAGGATCTGGCTTTCCTGATTTCCTGTTGGCTTCTCTTTCTACCGAGCTCTTTGGCATTCGCTCAACACTAGACACCATAATAATAATATTTTGCATTTTTATAGCACTTCGTAGGTTGCAAATCACTGTCACCCAAATTGGTTCATCCTGCCATCGGTAAGAGTAATAATAATTATCATTACAACTAGCACTTATTGGTAACGTTACAAACCAGTCACTAGGTGCTTTTGCATTATTTCATTAGTCCTCAGGATTGTCCTGCTCCTGGTATACTATTATTTTCACTCGTTTATGGATCAGGAATGTAGGCTTAAGGAGGTGAAGTAAGTAACTTGCCCAAGGCCACACGGTTAGGAAATGGAGCTATTGAGAAGCCTCCGGAAGCCTGAGCGGCGACATCGGTATCCGGGTACCCAGCCGCCCGCTGTGCCTCCCCTCACACCCGCCTCCAGAGCAGACAAAGAAGCTTTTGTACGAGACATTTTAAAGCCATGCTTTGCTTGTGGGCTTAAGCTTAATTTTATAGGAATTTTACAGTAGTTCTAGCCTAGAAAAGAGGAATTCCCTGAAGGAGGGAATACAGAGACAGCAGCCTCCAGGGGATGCATGCGGTTGAGAGACAGGAGCAGGAGGGGAACACAGAAGTAGGAGTTACTACCTTAATGCATGTAGCTGGAAGCTTGAAAATGTATCGATTTCATTTAAAGTATGTATGTGAGATTAAAAGTGTGATTACAGGGGCGCCTGGGTGGCTCAGTCGGTTAAGCGTCTGCCTTCAGGTCCTGGCATGGAGCTCCGTGTCAGGCTCTCAGCTCAGCAGGGAGCTTGCCTCTCCCTCTGCCTGATGTTCCCCCTGCTTGTGCTCTCTCTGTCTCTCTCAAATGAATAAATAAAATCTTCAAAAAAAAAACCACAACGAAACTGCGATTACATGAAGTAGTATTCACTCACACACATACACACACAGATTTTAATGAAACAATGTGCTGACCGGCTTGCCTGGTGACCAGCCATTACTTCCAGCAGGTACCAGCAGGCATTTGTTCAAAATTCCTGGCACCCCGACGGGCGAATTTGGAACCAGTGGTGGCCCAGACGCAGGCTGTCGTGGCCCCCAAAACTAATCACCAGTCTTTGAGGCCGGGATCTATTTTCCACCTTAAACCATAATTATGGAACCAGTTTACAAGTTCCCAAGCATTCTGGCAACTTTATGAAGCTTTTCCAACCCCTCCTCCCCCAGAGAGAACAAATTCTTCCCTTCCATATGTTTTCCCCAGAGAACTTTGTTATAAACCTGTATTCGCTTGCTAATCTCATTGTTCAGGTAGTGTTTATCTGTCTTTCTATCCCAGCAGCTGAGCTGTGAGCATCGTGGATGGTTCTGATACTAGCATAGCAAAGTGAAAAGAATTGGGGCCTTGAAATCACATGCACCTGTGTGTGATTCTGGACTTAGCTCCTTACTTATTGGGACCGTGGGAAACTATTTAACCTCTCTGGGCTGCCATATCCTCATATGGAAGGCAAGCATAGTAATCCCCACCTGGGGTGGTGGTTGAGAATTTAGCAAGGTAAGAGGGTACATGGCAGCACTCAATAAATGGCAGCTCCTATTATGAAGACAGTCCCTGCCCTTGAACCTATCGCCATCTAATGGAGGGAGGCACACTTAATTAGGCATCAAAGATGCCTGTGATAAGTCTTATGACAGAGGGCCGCAAAGGGGGCTGGGACAGCACAGGGGAAAGTCAAGCTACCCCAGCTGGAGAGCCTCATTTCAAGAGAGCCTCCCAGAGGAAAGAGGAGGAAGAATTCGGCAGACAGAAGGCACAGCTAAGTGAGTCCCAGGCAAAGAGTGCAGGAGAGAGAATGTGGCATGTTCAAGAAATTTTAAGTGGTCAGCTAGGACAAAAATGATGGCTTTGAGCTGGAGAATGGGTTGAGAGACGAGGCTGGAGAAGCAGGTAGTGTGTAGAAAGGGCATAGGTTTGGGAGTGAGGCAGTCAGGAATTCCAGCTTCACCACTTCCCCACCATATACCCTCATCCAAGGGTCTTCTTTCCGAGTCTCAGTGTCCCCATTTGTAAAGGGATTGTGGTTACATGAACTATTATATGTAAAGCGCCTGGCACGGAATATACATTTTTTTAAATGGTAGCAAGTGTTACTTGTCTGTTCCTCTAGGATGGGTTTGGTGGGTTGGCACACAGGACATACTCATTTTGACGGAGTCAATGAAAGGATGAATGAATGGGTGAATTCATTCACATTACACATACTTATTAGATACCATCCATGTGCCAGGCACTGTTCTAGTCGCTGGGGATACAGCATCGAGCATAACAGACAAAAATCTCTGCCCTAGTAGGACTTGCAGCTCATCAATGAAGAAGACAAAGGAGGCCACTGGTGTCCATGAGGGCACAGTCTACTTCAGAGCCCACATAACCCAGGTGCTCCAGTGTTATCTGATGAAAAGCTGATCGACTGACAGAGCAAGTTTCCAAGAGGTCTGGACAGGAGCCCCACCTCCTAACAATAAGAAGGCTTGTGCCCCTCCCTTAATGCTTCTCACTTATCAGCCCCCAGCTTCCTGTTGTGATCCAGGGGAACTGGCGAGTTGTGTTGTTGGCAGGAAGAAATGTCAAGGAGGGCTCAATTCATTCTTGGGCTCTGGGTCTAAAGTGGTGGCAAGAGGAAATAGGAAAGCAGCACGCACACAAAAAGGCTATGAAGAGGGAGATTGGCCTATCAGGGCCGCCAAGTGATAAGGGAGATAAGGGAGATTTTGCCCAACTCGGCAGCCTTGTGCTGCGTGGAGGTTTTATTTCAATAGCAGGATAATCATATTTCACATGTGTATATCTCTTTACACAAAGGGCTGGCCTAGAGGGATCTCATTTAATCCTCAGGACTACAAGGTAGGAATTAACCCTATTTAATCCGATCTCTCTCCACTGCCTCCTGCCCTGGGGTAGAGAACCATGCCCAAGTTTCAATTACAGACCAAAACAACCAAGACCTTCCTTCATCCCTCATCCCTCTCCAGCCAACACCCTATTCATCTCCTCCCCCCACCCCCAGCCGGGCAAAGAAGGCAGCTCCGTTGCTCTCCTTCCATTCATTCTCCTCTGGGATCTTCCCCTAAGTGCCCTGAAGTTGTTCTTGTTACAGTCACCACTGATGTCCCATCTGCCGAGTCCGATCAGTCCAATGGAGGCCAGTCAGTCTCCATCATCATGAGCCTCCAACAGCATTTCGATCCAGTCTCTCCCGTTCCCTCCCACTTAGCCCACTCCTTCTCAGTCTTGCCCTTTCTACCAAGGGTTCTTTCTACCACCCTTCTCTCTCTCTCTCTACATGAACTCTCTTTTCATCTTCAAAATCCTGCTCCAGCTCCTGATCTGTGGGGCCTCCCTCACCGCAGTGCCCCCACCTCTCTTGCTCTTCTCCCCCACCTCAGGAACATGTACAGTCCCCTCTTCTTGCCTTCTTGGCCACTCTTCCGTAGCTTCAGTAAAGCATAGATCACGTTGTGTTGAGACTGTTTGGGTGTCCATGTTCCCCAGGAGATTACGAACAAGTTCAGGATGGAGTCATTGACTTCTCCATTTTTGCATTCTCAGTGCCTGGCACAGGGCCTGGCACATGATAGGCGCTTCAGTTTAAAGGTGTTTTAAAAATTCTCACGAGTCAAACCTCTAGGGGGCACCTGGCTGGCTCAGTCGATAGAGCTTGCCACTCTTGATCTCGGGGTCGTGAGAGTTCGATCCCCACGCTGGGCGTGGAGCCTACTTAAAAAAAATAAAAGAGAATAAAAAATTAGAAAGAGCCAAACAGCGAGTATGGGATGGACCCTTGTCTTCTGACTTTAAAGAAGGAGTCAGTGTCTCCACCTCGGCACAGAAAAGAGCCACATTGCAAGTATTTCATTGTAAGCGCTTCAACCCCAGCAAATTCTAGAACTCAGCGGACAAGGTGGCAGGAAGGATTTCCTTTTCCCCACAAACAGTGCGTTGCTACCAGGTGTGGAAGAATTGTTTGGTGTTTGTCGCCTTCCTTTTGCAAACTCCAGGATAAGAGAAGAAGAAAAAAAAAAACCAACAAGCCACCTCCCATTTCTTCCTCCCAGTGGACAGTCACTGCCCTCACTTCCTTTCAAGCCAGGAGGCAGGAAGTCTATCCTCATTCGAGAAACTCCTGATCTGAGAAGGGTAGGGAGGGACTTAATGAGACCCTTTGCAGCTGGGCCAGCCCTGAATGCGACCACTACCACCCTGAAAAAGTCCTCCTGAGGAAACCTTCATAGATACACCTGGAAGGAGGGAAACTTCCCCCTTCACCAGGAATAAACCAGCTTTCTAGGGAGAGGCTCGGAAATCAGGCACTGTGTGCATCGCCAATTACAAGCTCAAGTTCCACCCAAAGAGACACTATCAAAGGCTTTACCAAGGCCGTCATTACATGCTCGAGGCCCTCCTGCTGTTTGGGCAACGTTTTAGTGCTGCAATGAAGCAACAAGGTAAAGACCGACCCATTCGGCAGCACTTTGTTTTGACCTGATGACTCACTTCGCCTTGTCATTTCTAACCCCGGGACGGGGGGAGAAGGAAATGAGGAGGAAAGAGGGGACTGTGTTGTGCATGTAATTTGTTTCCCCATTTCAGACGGCTTTCTAATGAGCTTTCTCATTAAGGGCTCGGTGAGCCTCTGCTTAAAGTTTTCCAGACAAGCAAATGAGCAGGACTGAAATCAGATGGCGTCAGGCCGCCAGCACCTCATGTTTTGTTTTAAAGATTATAATAACGGGGCTGGGGGTGTGAAAGAAAATACGGTTATTTGTGAGAAGAGAGATTGGATAACTCTTTTGTCCAAGATAATTTGAAAATGAATGACATGGTTTTACCCAATCCCTCATGAAAAATACTAATGTTCATCAATTATTAGAATATTAGAGTGGATCTGTGATAGCATTTCTTTCTATCAACTGGTTCCCATGGAGAGACGTAATCGTCCTGTGCTATCCTAGCCCTGGGTCCGTATTTCTGGTAGGGTAATCATTACACCGCATCAGAGGTAGTGTCCCCTCTAATCTCTGAGCCCGGTGGGGTTGGCACTCGGCCTTACCTCCTTTATATTTCCACAGCCCAACACGGTGTCCAGACACATAGTGGACACTCAATAAATGTGGTTTTACCATTTAACTGAATTCATTAGGTGCTATTAGTACATGAAAACGCACATAAAATAATTAGACTTGAGTATTAGGCTGCAAATCAGAGTCATTTATCACCTTTCAAGGTTCAACAAACATTTGAATCCTTCTCTCTGCTTCTATGGCATAAGGAATGCCTCACTTGGGATGATTCCAGGGACTTCCACAGACGATATGTGGGAACATTCTAACATAGTGTTGGCCGTGGAAAGTGTGTTCAATAGAAACCAGGTGCCCATTGCCAGGAAGCGCACAAAAAGAGAAGAGGGGTTTCCATCCATTCGATTGGAGAATAGGCATCAAGAGAAGGTAACACAGGGGCGCCTGGGTGGCTCAGTTGGTTAGGCGACTGCCTTCGGCTCAGGTCATGATCCCAGGATTCTAGGATCGAGCCCCACATTAGGCTCCCTGCCCAGCGGGGAGCCTGCTTCTCCCTCTCCCTCTGCTGCTCCCCCTGCTTGTGCTTTCTCTCTCTCTCTCTCTGTCAAATAAATAAATAAAATATTAAAAAAGAGAGAGAGAGCGAAGGTAACACAATCCTTTCTAAACCAT
The DNA here is from genome assembly GCF_004348235.1 of Phoca vitulina. Lineage (NCBI taxonomy): Eukaryota > Metazoa > Chordata > Mammalia > Carnivora > Phocidae > Phoca > Phoca vitulina. The sequence continues at coordinate 5,777,067 of NW_022589776.1, forward strand.
TTGCTCAATGGTCCAGCTAAAAATGCTGCTTCCTGCTCTTGTGTGTCCTAGACTGTACTTTATACCAGAGACCCAGGCGCCTCTGTGTCTCTCTCTTTCTCACTGAGGTCCACACTTAAGCTATGAGCAAGGAGTCGGTGATCCATCCCTACAAGCCGAGGAATGATATTGGGTATCCTCAGACTACATATCTGGAACATTTACTCTGATGGGCATCACCTAGTTGGTATTTCACTGTGTGATCTGAAGACCGGGCATCCAATCCCTGAAGATGCTGATTAGAAGGACTGGTCTCCCCGCTGGCTTGGCATCCTGGCATCTCTAGTTTTATCAGATCCCACCATGATTCTGCTTCCTGCCTAAGTTCAAGAGCCTCTGGCCCTGGTTTTCTTTTTTTTTTTTTTTAATTTTTTTTTAAAGGATTTTTGTATGTTTTTTTTTTTTTTTTAAAGATTTTATTTATTTATTTGACAGAGAGAGACACAGCGAGAGAGGGAACACAAGCAGGGGGAGTGGGAGAAGGAGAAGCAGGCTTCCCGCGGAGCAGAGAGCCCGATGTGGGGCTCGATCCCAGGACGCTGGGATCATGACCTGAGCCGAAGGCAGACGCTTAACGACTGAGCCACCCAGGCGCCCCTGGCCCTGGTTTTCTGACCTAGTGGTGCCTTGGATCACTAGAGGGCACCCTGGAACAACATTTCTCCCAGGCTGTGGGCTCTCTGCTCTGGCCAACCTACAGGGCTACACATAGTTCTGGGCTGCAATTTCCAAGCCCAACACAGTTTCCTTTAAGAAACGTCGTCCAATTGCCACATCACCAAATACATCTAGCATGCACTTCCACCGTGGGGCTGTAATAAACCCAACTTGTAAAGAAAAATGAGACTTCAAGTCATCCTAGGATTACTCATTAAATATTTACGAAGCTACCCCAACAGGAGGTATTAAAGAAAGGATTGATAAAAGAAGACATTCTTCCTACTCTCGAGAAAAATGGGGGGAAGATAAGGCATAAATATGAACTCGCTGAAAAATATTTCTAATTAATATTAAATTAATTTTCAAATTAATAAAAAATAGAACCAATCAGTAACTGAGACCAGTGCCAGTCTAGACAGAAACCAGGAGCTCCATGAGGGGCCCTAAGCTGGCTGGGAGAACTTTGAGAGACCCAGGATCCTTGGGAAGGCATCATGGAGAAGGTGGGACAGGAGAGGGAAGGAAGAGGGGAGGTCAGGGCCGCCCAACTGCAGCATGCCTTTCTAATTTGGGGCCCTTCCTTGTGTCTCAGCAGGGACTTAAATAAACATGGCAAATGCAAACATGGGAAGGGCCAATGGGCCTTCTGTTGTCCGACTGGCGCAATGCCCACATAGTGAACAAATACTCGCGGGCCACCAGCGTGTGCCCGGCACTGGCCATGCACTGGGAAGACAACGGTGGGCAAGACAGACACCTCACTGCTGCCCTCAGGTGTTTACAAGCCAGTAGGAGAGACAGACAGATAGACACGTAATTACAAAGTAGTGTGTAAGTGACAGGTTAAGGGGGAGGTCTGTGCAAGCTCCTAGAGAAACCTGATCCAGAACTGGGGTGGGGGGGGTGAGGGATGGCTCCCCTGGGGTAGAAATGTTCAATGCAACAACTTAAGGATGAGTTAGGAGTGGCAAGAAGAGGCACGTTTGGAGGTCGGGGAAGAGGGGAAGCAGACCACATTTGAGGAACTGAAAGAAATTCAGTGGAACTGAAGGGGGTGGACAGGGAATGCGGGCGGGGTGGGGCACAGGGCAAGCAGGTGCCAGCTCACACAGAGCAGCCTTGTAACTCCACTTGGGGACATCCAGGGTTACCCTAAGGGCACTGGGGAGCCATGGAAGGGTTGTGAGCTGGGTTAGTGCTGTGATCAGATCTGCCTTTTAGGGGGCTCTGCCTGTGCCAGCCAGGGTCAGGGCTACCTCAGCGTATTAATAAGCTAGTGAAGCCAGAGGCATCCGTCTCTTTAATTGGAACTTTCTCGTTTCCTTCCTCCATCCTCAATCACCAGCTTCCCAGGAAAACCCTTTAAACACGGAGGTCGCTTTTTAAGGTCGACCTTGCAGGCCAGATAACAGAGGAGGCAGAAATAGCCCAAGAGATGTGACTGTCACACATTGGACGGTCCTTCTGGACTGTCACACATTGGAGGGTCCTCACAAAAGGCCATCTCTGGCGAAGTGGGGAGGGGGCGGGGCCTCCCTGGACTGAGAGGAGTGGGTTGAACCCCGTTTCCTAGGTTGGACGCCCTAAGCACCACCACCGAACTGGTTCAAGGCAATCCAGAGGGAAAACAACAACCCTGCGAATCGATGCACAAAATTGATGTGAACTAAACAAAGAGAAGCCTTATCTACCTGCGTAACTGCTGTTTTATTGCTCTTATTACTGACTTAGTACTTTCACTTGGCCCACACATCAAACTGTAGACCTCTTAACCAGGCCTCCCATCCTTATCTACCTGGTAGCCCAGAGACAGGTGAAGGCAGTAAACCCCCAGGACACCCCCAAGAAGCGGAATACTAATGCAGCTGACTGAACTTTCCAATTAAAGTCTAGCTCCACGATTGTTTGCCTAGAGAATCACCAGAGAGGCACTTTTTTTCTTTCCTACCAACTCCGCCCTCATGCCCGTCCCAGGCATCCTGCGCCCTCTCCTCATTTCCTAAAATGGAGGTCTTGTGGAGAACAGGCCTTCGAGTAACACAGTTCCTCAATTCCGGCCTCCGTGGAGACAGCAGGCCTCGCGCCCAGTTTCCTTTCCTTCAGAGTAAGGAAGGGTCTGTGTGCAGGGCCAGGAGCCATGGGCACAAAAATAGAATATTTGAGCGTTTGGATTTTCCTTTCCTGACAGTGGACTTACTCAGGAAGAGGCACTTCAACGAGGTTTTTTTTTTTCCTCTGTGTTTTTCAAAAAACACATTCAATGGGGGGAGCAAAGCTGTGGAGAGAAGACTTCTCAGCCCTATGCTTTTTCTTCCCCAGACAGGGTCAGGTGAGGCGCACCTTCCCACTTAACTGCCTTCTCTGCTGGCACCTGGTTCCTCTCCCACCCCCAGCTTCTAGACTCTTTGCATGCCCCCCCCAAGCCCCACAAGCACCCCCTCTCTTCAATTGTCGGGCTCATAACCGAGACTTCCCACACAGTGATATGAAGAGACATATGATTCAAGCATCCCCATTCCAGAAATATTATTATAGTCTCAGGAAAAAATAGGGGCCTGCTCGATGTCTGTCACCTGAAATAAACTCCCTGTTCCTTCCCTACTGCTCCTGCAGATGCTCAGTTCTAAAGATTATTCCCATTTACTTTGCCACCCCAGAGGTTCCTAACCCCAGCTAGTGGCTGAGGGAGAGGGAGGAGGGAAGGGGCCCTCTGAAGTTGGCCACCTCGGGGTATGTGAAGCACATGCCTGTCACATGGAAATAAAATGTGCCCCTAACCTCTGCGACTCCCTAGAGAATCCACAGTTTGTGTCTCTTTGCAGAGCTCAGAACAGCCTGTATGTTCTCCTCTCCCTATTGTGGGCCTGGCGCTTCCCCAATGAGATATCTCCTGGAAAAGCTTTTCCGGTGAGGGCTGGGGAGCTTTTGTTCTCTGGGAAATGTGGTGCGGCTAATTACGAGCATTGTCCTGGGATGGGGGAGGTTCTAGAGACCGTGCTTCCATCCGGCTAGGGAGACTGCCTCTGACCACTTTTGGAATGTTCTTGATCTCTCTGCCCCTCAGGGCTGTTTTGCGCGGAGATTGTGATACAGCCCAATAAAATAAAAATAGATATGTGAAGTGAGAGCTCTCTTTTTTCTTAACATTTTCTCTGCGATACATTGAGTTTTTATTACTCATTTCAGAGAAGGACCCACCAACAGTTTGGCTTTTGACCCCTACCCACCTGGTAGGAGCTGGAGGTCACAGGACTAATGCCATATTCTGTTTCACCCCATTTCTCACGTAATAACATGCAGGCCTGAAGCTAAAGTGAAATTTCTAGCAGCTTCTAATTTTTTTTTAATTGAAGTATAGTTAACCCTAGCCACTATTTTGATTTAGCTCTTGATTGTCAACGTAGAAGTAGTTCAACAACTCTGAGTTGTTGGTACCCTATCCTGCACTGCAAAGTTCTTAAAATATCATATAAGCTCTGCTTGTCCCCACAGTGGCAAATACAGTTAGGAACCAACTTTGTTGAGGCAGTATTCTGCAAGGTTGATCACGTTCCTGGTTTGCTCTCTCGGGATTTGAGAATCTTCATGGATTAAATGTTACAAATATTTATTAAGCATTTACTATGTGCTAGGTAGTGTCCTGGGTGCTTGGGCTATATCAGGGAACAAACACAGATTCCTGTCCTTGCGGGGCTTATTTCTATTCTAGCTAGGGAAGATAATAAACAAAATACAATAAATAGATTATGTAATATATTAACAGGCAATAAGTGCTTTGGGAAAAGAGAGAAAGTAGATCAGAGTAAAGAGCACTCGGGAGAGTGGGGGTGGAGGAAGTGGGCTGTGATCGGGTGGTCAATGTAGTCAGGAGGTGGTCATTGAGAAGGTGACCGTTGGACAACTCAAGGGAGGTGATGGAGTTAGCCATGTGGATGTCTATGGAAGACAGCATTTCTGGAAGAGAGGAGAACCAGTGCAAAGGACCTGAGGTGAGCTCATGCCTAGAACAGCAAGGAAGCCAAGGTGGCTGAAGTAGGAGAGTATGGGAGGAGAGGGCAGACAGGTGGCAGGTTCTAGGTCCGAAGAGCCCTGAATGCCATGCTAAGGATTTTGCCTTTTACTCTGAGTGAAAGGAGGAGTGAACCACAGGAGGTTTTTGAGCCAAGGAATGAAATGATTATGATGAGGGAGCAGAAGGTTGGCTGAAGACAAAGCATAAGCTGACACCCGGCAACCTCCCCCTGCAGACTCCTGGGTGGGACATGTGTGCCATTCTCCCAGGAATCTCCCAACTATCTTAATGTTAATGCCTTGCTAGAGGGGGGAAAAATAACCTTAACTTGACAATGGCAAGGCCTCTGGTATCTTGTAGGTCCTCCTTAGCATATGAAAGTTCTTTTGAAACCTCCCTTTTTCCTTACCTCCCCCAACCCCATAGTGTATAATCAGCCACCTCTCACAACCCCGCTGCAGCAGCTCATTCTGCCCACGGGTCTCGTCTCTGTGCTTTAATAAAATCACCTCTTTGCACCAAAGACGTCTCAAGAATTCTTTCTTGGTCGTCGGCTTCGAACCCTAATAACATCTTTCCTACATCAATTAGACTTAAATTTTAACGGAATCACCCCGGCTGCTAGGTAGGAATAAAAGACTGTATTAGAGTATCAGCAAAAGTCATGAACCCTAAATATATAAACATTTATTTTTTTCTCTCTGGATATATTTTGAAAGTAGAGAGAACCAACTAGTTTTGCTGATAGTTCAGATGTGGGGAGTGAGAATAAAAGTTAAGTCAAGGACGATGCGGAGGCCTTTGGCCTGAGGACCTGGCAGAAGGAAATAAGCATTACCTGAGACAGGGAAGGCTGCACCCGGGTCAGCTGGGGCCCATTTCATCTAAATAACGTTTTCTGTGGTTCTCATCCACGTGTGCTCATCGCAGTCACGCGGTGGCAACTTTGCCAATTACACTTGCCCAAGAACGCCAGAGATTCTGCTTTAGTGGATTTGGAGTAGGGCCCCAAAGTATGTATTTGATGCACTTTGAGAATAATCACAGAACTGTAAAATACTATTTGGTACCGTTCTGTGTTTAAAATTGGGAACTCCATAACGAAACAAGTGAAAGGGTTTATAGACAACTCTCTCACTGTCTGGGATGAACTAGGTACCCCGGGTCCTCCTTTTAGAATGTATCCAGAATGAACTACATAGAGCTTACGAAACAGTTAAAGCTTCAGCACAGAAATGATAAGTGATAGGGGATAAAGCTACAAGGTTCAGTTCCAATCTCTCTTGCTAGAAAATTGGTTCCGGGACAGTTGTGTCCTGAGTAGGTTTCTTTGATGCTCACCTCGTGGGGGCTATATAAACATGAAGCCAAGCACCATCCCTCTTGCAGTGACCACGAGAGAGGAGAGATGGAAAGGTAAGCCTTCGGTGTAAAATAAGCCGGAAGACGGGACGCCTGTGTGGCTCAGTCAGTTAAGCGTCTGCCTTGGGCTCGGGTCATGATCACAGGGTCCTGGGATCAAGTCCCGAATCGGGCTCCCTGCTCAGCAAGAAGCCTGCTTGTCCCTCTGCCTGCCGCTCCCCCTGCTTGTGCTCTCTCTCTTTGTCAAATAAATAAATGAATAATCTTAAAGTAAAGTAAAATAAACCGGAAGACAAAGGTATCTCCAGGGAGGTTTGGGGCATGATTAAAAAGGGACACATTGATACTGTCACCTCAGGCACTATTTATAAACGTTAATGGTAAAGGGTACGGATCCCAGTCTCTAGATTTAAAAACTGAGACTCAGGCGGGCCAAGTTCACACGCTTGCACTCAATTAACAATTCAGTGATAAAACTGGGCCTCAAAGCGACAAATCAAAGGCCAGTTTGCTGGTTCCCAGGGCGGTCAGCAGTTCCTCGTCATAATCGGTTCTACCAAGACTTGGAATCCCTCAATGAAAGGAAAAGTGGCATAATGAAGCAGCATTCAACAGGGACCTTCTATTCAGCCCGACTCCCAGCCATCCTGGATCATTTTCTCAAACTATTTATTTCTGTGTGGTGGGGGTGGGAACATGGAGGACAAAATGGCACCTACTTACTCCATTTTGCTACTCCCTGTGTGTCAGACTCATACCTGCTGACAGGAATGAGCCTCGGCGTCTTCATTCCCCGCGGAGCTGGAGGTGGATTTAACCTGCCCTTGCCCTCCCCGCCGTCAGGAAGACTGTCAGCTTAGCTCTGATTTAAAAACAAAAAAAAAAAAGGAAAAGAAAAAAGAAAGAAAGGAACAAAGCAACTCCACAAACTTTTATTACTCAGCAGGTCACTAGAGGCGGAAGGAGAGCAGCTCAATTCTTCCTCTCACGTGGAGGGACCGGGGCTGGCAATTGAAAGGCCACCTTTTGACTTGTAAAACAGCAGCTGAATTGGCCATAGAGGCGCTTTCTTAGGCAACGAGGAATAAGGGCTCCCCTTTCTGTGTTCAACCTTCACGCTGTAAATATTCTTTTCATTGGGGAGAATGTCCGTTTGATGACATTTATTGTGGGGACATGTAGAGTACTGCTCATGGTTGGTTGACATGGAGCATTCATTTGACCTGAAAAATAATGTTCATGTCCAATGGAGTATAAAACAAATGAATGTAATGTGCTGTTCTTACTGCCAATAGGCTCTGATTGGGAATTGCTACTTTGTTTTCCCATTAATGCCAATAGGCTGGTACTTACGCTTAGCCAGTCTCCTGGCCCCAGACATTCTGGAGGACAGCCATTTGTAAGCGTTGTGCCAGTCACTCTTGCAGAGAGCAAAGGTGACTTGTTATGTGTGGCTTAAACTCCTAACCTTGTTTTCCTTCGTACCTTGCTCTAGGATGCTAAGACCATTTGGCAAAGGGGCACTGCCTGTGGGATCTATTCAGATTTAGCCGATCCTGGGAAAAACTTTCTCTGGAGACAGGATTCAAGTGATTTCCCCACTGTGTTGGAATAGTTGACCTTTACTTGCACACTCATTAAGTGGCTAGTGATTGTGCTTTTTTGCCTCTCTCCTAGAGTTGCTTTGGGATATTGAGAAAGGGGGCACAATTCAAGAGCAAATTGCTCTGATTAATAGTATATTTATAGTTCAGTCTATCAAGGTCATTTCCCTAGATGCTAGCCTTTCTTTATGAAGACAGAAATACTGTGTCAGTGTCTGTCTATCCCTAGAAGAGGCGGGAGGCCAATGAGGAAGGCAAGCAGTTACGAGTGGGATGCATATTTATTTACATAAATATGTATATTTAGCAGCCTGGTGCCACACATATATCTGGTCCAGCTTTTTCTTACCCTGAAACTTCTCTTAGGTCACCTCAGTTCCTGCTTAGACTATTTTTTGGGGAAACAAATCCATCCCATTAAAGAATTTTATTCTGTTTCTGTCTCACCCCTGACCGAGCTAAGCATCTGGTGGGACTACTTTTTAAAACTGGACTTTTGGGGGCGCCTGGGTGGCTCAGTCATTGGGCGTCTGCCTTTGGTTCAGGTCATGATCCCAGAGTCTTGGGATCGAGCCCCGCATGGGGCTCCCTGCTCCGTGGGAGGCCTGCTTCTCCCTCTCCCACTCCCCCTGCTTGTGTTCCCTCTCTCGCTGTGTCTCTCTCTGTCAAATAAATAAATAAATAAATCTTTAAAAAAAATAAAAAATAAAAATGGACTTTTAGGGGCACCTGGGTGGCTCAATCAGTTAAGCATCTGCCTTCGGTTCAGGTCACTATCCCAGGGTCCTGGGAAGGAGTCCCGCATCGGGCTCCCTGCTCAGTGGAGAGTCTGCTTCTCCCTCTCCCTCTGCCCCCACCCCGCCCTGGCTAGTGCTCTCTCTCTCAAATAAATAAATAAAATAAAAAATAAATAAAAATAAAAATTGACTTCTAAATCACACAAGCTTGTGAAGCTTGAGAACTAAAGCCTACTTCTATGACTCAAAGGAAAGGCGCCCGCACAACACAGCCCTCTCCTTGAACAGGATGAGGGAGATTACAGGTGTCTGTGACACTGGGAGAACAGAGTGCCTAGGAGTCTTAAGTTACTGGAAAACAAGTTAAAACAGTTACCTTCATGTTTCCTTGCTGTTAACAGTCACATTTATGTAAAGAAGACATTACCTCAGAGTCAGTCATGCTGCCTTCAGGAACCTTGAGGTGTCCTGTTCGATCCCAACATCCCTTCTCAAGGGAGTATAATTCCCTGAGTGCTTGGGTAGAAATAGAATGACCTCATTTCCAAAAAGCTCCAAGAGACCAGCAACCATATTTGTGTAATTTTTATGCATAACGCCTAGAGTAATGTATTTAATATTCACTTTTGTGTTTACCTTAAGAATTTTGGTGACAAATTTAGATACAAACATTTCCTTCATGTATTCATTTCATACATGTTTAGTAGCTCTATAGAGATAAATGATACAGTACCTGCCTTCAAAAGTAATAGCAGTTTTTGAGTGATTACTATGTGCCAGACACCATTTGAAATATTTTAGTAGCTTTTCTCATTCAGTCTTTACAACAGTTCCATAAGATAGATACCGTTATGAACTCCACTTTGCAGATGGCAAAACTGAGGCACAGGTGAGCAGTTGTCTAATGTCATAGAACTAGGATGTTGCAGAGTCTAAATTGGAATCCAGGTGATCTTGCTCCAGAGCCTGAATTCTTAACCATTGTACTTGATTGACATGGAAGTGCCTTGGGTCTAAAGAGAGAAAACAGGGCGCCTGGGTGGCTCAGTTGGTTAAGCGACTGCCTTCGGCTCAGGTCATGATCCTGGAGTCCCAGGATCGAGTCCCGCATCGGGCTCCCTGCTCAGCAGGGAGTCTGCTTCTCCCTCTGACCCTCCCCCCTCTCATGTGCTCTCTCTCTCTCAAATAAATAAATAAAATCTTTAAAAAAAAAAAAAAAAAAAAAAATTTACTGGTCTTCATATTTAAAAAAAAAATAAATAAATAAAGAGAGAAAACAGACAAATGTACTATGATTGAAGGAATGTGAGAAATCAGAGAGTATTTATCTATCGATCCATGCTACTTGGGACCATGACATACATTTTTAATCAAATTCCCAGCTTTGTATGAGACTGAAAACCATGCCTGGCAAGTACTTCAGCGTAATCCACATTAGGTAGAAACATGCAGACATAAAAGTTGTTGAAGGAGAGATGTTCCAGAGGAGGAGTTAGATTGAGACCAAGGACAGAGTTCTAACAGAGGATCCAGTATCAGTTCATCAAGGCCAGATACAAGACTGTGTGGGAGATGTGGAAACAAGGGGAGTTGGTGACAGGTCACAAGAGGCCATGCATGCCATGCCAAGAAGTTAGGGTTTTATCTTGAAGGATTTGCACTTTAGAGGGATCACTCTTGGCTGCACGATGGAGAGGAGATTAGAGAAAGACAAAATGGAGGCAGACAGACTTATCAGGAGACACTTGCAGTCATCCTGGTCAGAGGAGGCAGGGGCTAGGAAATGGAAATAAGTGAATGGATTTCAGAGATATTTGAAGGTTTAATTGTCAGACTTGATTGGAAGTGGGGTACAAATAAGGGAGAAGTTGAGAATGACACCCACATTTCTGCCTTAGGCAACTGGTTGAATGGTTGGACCATTTGCTGGCACAGGGAACCTGGCAGGAAGAACAGGTTGGGAGGGGAAAGCAGGTGAGTTTGGAGCAGTTGAGTTTGAAGAGCATGAAGTGCCTATAAATCGTCTAAGTGGAAATGTTTGGAAGACAGATTGATATGGATTTAAGTATGAAGCTCAGAAGGGAGGTCGAAGAATTATAGATCTGGGAGTCACAGGCAAATAGATGGTAACTAAAGCCAAGGGAGAGGATGGGGCCACCCAGGACAAGTATGTAGATTGAGAAAGGTAGAGGACCCAGTACAGAACCCCAAGAGAAAGGGACAGCCAGTGGAAGAGGAGCTTAAAAAGAAGAAGGTACAGCCAGAGAGGTAAAAAGAAAATCCAGCTGAGTAAAGAGAACACCTCAAGAGATAGTGAACAATAGTGTCAAATACTGAGAGGTGAAGAAATGAATGGAGTGAGCAGTGTCCCTAGGATTTTGCAATTAGGAGGTCTTTGGTATCCTTGGTGTCAGCACTGAAAGAAGTGTTGGTGGTATAAACTGAGATGTGGTGGGGTGAAGAGTGGGAGGTAAAGTCATGACACCAAATGTAGACAATTCCTTAAGACTTCTGGCTGAGAAGGGGAAGAGGAAGAATGGGGCAGGGGCCATGGGAGAGGTTTTTTTTTTTAAGATTTTATTTATTTATTTGACAGAGACATAGAGAGTCAGCACAGATAGGCAGAGAGGCAGGCAGAGGGAGAGGGAGAAGCAGGCTCTCCACTGAGCAGGGAGCCTGATATGGGCTGGATCCCAGGACCCCAGGATCATGACCTGAGCTGAAGGCAGACGCTTAACCGACTGAGCCACCCAGGCACCCCGGTTTTTTTGTTTTTATTCATTAAGCAGAGATTTGAGCATTTCAATATTGATGAATGTATTTAGTAGGTGAGGGGAAGGCAGACAATGAAGAGGGAGGGAGCAATCAATAGTGCAAGATTCCTGAGAAAGTGGGAGGGTTTGGAATCCAAACCCTGGGTTCTACCCAGGAGGATGGGATATGCCTGGTGGGGGCCAGGGTTTAGAAATGGTTGGGGGGGGGGGCACCTGGGTGGCTCAGTCGGTTAAGCGTCTGCCTTCGGCTCAGGTCATGATCCCAGGGTCCTGGGATTGAGCCCCGCATCGGGCTCCCTGCTCAGCGGGAAGCCTGCTTCTCCCTCTCCCACTCCCCCTGCTTGTGTTCCCTCTTTCGCTGTGTCTCTCTGTCAAATAAATAAATAAAATCTTAAAAAAAAAAAAAGAAATGGTGGTGGGAAGTTGAGTTGGTTATCATTGGGTGGCTTATACTTTCCCTATCAGCAGATGTTGAGTAATTTGCTAGGAGTGAAGGGGAAGTGACACATGTGGGTGGGAGGGATGGTGGCAGATTTGCAGAGAGCAGAGGACATGTGAGAGAGCTGATTTGGAGAATGGAAGAGAACATGTTACAAGGGTCCCAACTGGGTCTAGAGTAAAGTCGGAGAACCTCCCCGACTGAGATGTACACTTTCAGCCAAATTCCCTGCTTTGAATGAGACTCGGGAGCTTGCCTGGGAAAGTACCTTATCCTGCTCCATAAATACGTTTGAAACATGCATAGACATGTCAGGTACTTGACCAGTCTTGGAACAAATAAATATTTCTTAGAATTAATATTCATTAATGATTCATTAATGATTCATTCTAAGTGTTGTGCTTACAGTGGATATGCAGATTCCACAAATCTCATCTTTTCATTAGATTTTAATATCATGACATTGGAATAACTGATATAAAGAGGTGATACTGACTGATAGTTAAGAGCACAGACTTGGGAGTCAATCAAACTTGGGCTTCAATCCTGATTAGGCTACCTATCAGCCATATGCCCTAAAGCAAGACAATCTCTTGTCTGTAAAATGAGGATGATAAGAAAACTTACCTCATAAGGTTGTTAATGGAGACGATGTATTTGGTGGGATAATATATTGATATATTAACTTTTAAGTTATTAACAAATTTCCTTCCTGGAACTGTTCCTTGTGATCTATTCCATAAAGTAGAGATGGGGCCAGAGGGTAAGGAGGACCAGAGAGAAAAAAAAAGGAGAAAAGGGGTGTTTTCCTAATTTGGAAATCCCTTAAACCATTAATAGGATTATTCCAGGCAGGGACGCCTGGGTGGCTTAGTTGGTTGGGCGTCTGCCTTCGGCTCAGGTCGTGATCCCAGGGTCCTGGGATCGAGTCCCACATCGGGCTCCTTGCCCGGCGGGGAGCCTGCTTCTCCCTCTGCCTGCCTCTCTCCCTGCTTGTGCTCTGTCTCTCTCCCTGACAAATAAATAAATAAAATCTTAAAAAAAAAAAAAAAAAAAAGATTATTCCGGGCAATATTTCTGAAGCCAGTAGCAAGAGAAAGATTGTCTCTGGGGCAAGTGATTTTTTTCTGAGAAGTAGAAAAGATTCCCTCTTTCATGGACAGAAGGAAAAGGAGCTGAGAGAGAAGGATGTAGGGGAAGAGGGAAGGTTGTCACTGGAGAGAAGTCCAGACTTATCAGAACCAAGCCTATAGGAATGAGGGCTAACTCAGCTAAGAGGACACTCTACTAATGATCTATGCTCTGTAACAATTTACCCCCAAAATTTGCAGTTGAAGGAAGCAAACAGTTATTTCATAGTTTCTGAGTGCCAGGAACCTAGAGTGGCTTAGCTGAGCGATTTTAGCTAAGATCTCTCATGAGATTGCAGTGAAGCCGTTGGCTTGGCTGCCATCATCTGAAGGCTTGAACGGAGCTGGAGAATCTACTGCCGAGTTCACTTACGTGGCTGTTAGCACGAAGCCTGGTTCTCAGCATGTGCATCTCTCCATGTAGGTACTCAAGAAATGGCAGCTGGCTTCCCCCAGAGTAAGGAATCTGAAACAGAGAAGAGGAGAGAAACCAAGACAGAAGTCACAGGGTCTTTTATTACTTAATCTTGGTTGTGTCATATCATCACTTCTGCCCTATTCTTCTGCTGTATTATGTCCCTGGTACAACGTGGGCGGGGACTGTACAAGAACATGACTACCAGATGAGGATCAGTGAGGGTTATTTTGGAGCCTGGCTATCAGAGACATAGTGAGGGGTTTACTGGAGCAGCCAGACATGAGTGGGACCAAACCGCCCTGACTTTCCTGGAATTTTGTTCCGCATCTATGGCTCTGCCAGTTCAACTTCCTCTTGGCATCATTTGAGGACTTCTCTTTAACAGCAGACTTCCCCTCATCACACAGGGCTTTCCAGCAGAAGTGATGGCCACCAAGCTCTGTGACTTCACTCGTTCCTGCTTAACCTTGTGTACATGACCCTCATCTTGCAATGAGCCCCAAGAAGGAAGCCTGGATTTATCCATGGGCAGGTGTACTCAGGAAACTCCCTTCCTCTCTGGGATTATACTTAAACATACTCTAAGTTGGGGGCGCCTGGGTGGTGCAGTTGGTTGAGCATCCAACTCTTGGTTTCGGCTCAGGTTGTGGTCTCAGGATCGATCCCCATGTGGGGTTACATGTTCAGCATGGAGTCGGCTTGGGATTCTCCCTCCCTCTTCCTCTGTCCCTCCCACTCATGCTCTCTCTCTATCTCAAATAAATAAATTAATTTAAAAAAACCCAGCATACTCCAATTTCATAATAATAGCTAATTTTACCAGGTGTGTATTTATCAGAAACTATGAAAAAACTCGCCTTTCAGATGAGGAGATTAAGGTCCAGAGAAGTTAAGTGACTTGGTGAAGGTAATAAATAATAGATGGTGAAACCAAGCTTTGAAACCTATCAGCCTGGTTCTAAATTCATGATCTCAGCTTCTATCCTATATATTCAGCACAGAGCCCAGCGCTAGTAAGTATTCAATAAATGTTGGTCATTATTATCAATTTTCTCAGTGGAAGAAAAGGTACCTTCTAGATTCAAGAAGCTGAAGAATTGGTGTAGTCTATATTCTAAAAGGTAAAGGTTATGTTTTTCTTACTTTTTTTGTTACTCTCATTGACAACCCAACAAAGCTTATAAAAAGTTGTATTTACCAAATAGCCATTTTGATCCATGTGCTCACTGACTTGCTCAGTGGTGGATCTAAATTGGCTATGATTCCCATTTGTTTTACCTTCTGTTTATATGGCTTTAATAACCCCAAGTCATTCTTTCAAGTGTTAGTGTCAAGAGCTGCCAATTCTCTTGCCTCAAACTGTAACCCACCCTGCTGCCTTCCTTGAGGGCTCTGAAATAAGTAGGGGGTCTGCCATGTTTGAAGTTGGCCTCCACACCAAATCTGAGCTGTGTGACCTTGGGCAAGGTACTTCGGGTTGCTGAGCGCTGTTTCCTCTTTGGAAAATGGGACTCTTGGGAGAATTCAATGAGATAAGACATGTAAAACATTTAGCACAGTGCTTATCACAGAGGAGACGATCTTAGTTAAAGGCCATTCTCTCTTTCTTTCTCCCAGTAGGGTTTAATTGCTCCAGTCATTGTGGTCCCAAATCATTTTTATTATGCCAGCTTATGGCATCCCAAATTTATCAGATGATATTTTTTTTTTTTTAAAGATTTTATTTATTTATTTGACAGAGAGAGAGAGGGAACACAAGCAGGGGGAGCAGCAGAGGGAGAGGGAGAAGGAGAAGCAGGCTTCCCGCAGAGCAAGGAGCCTGATGCGGGGCTCGATCCCAGGACCCGGGATCATGACCTGAGCCGAAGGCAGAACGCTTAACCGACTGAGCCACCCAGGCGCCCCTATCAGATGATATTTAAAAGCATAAGCGTGCCTAGTGATAACGCTATTTGTTTTGTATTTTATTTATAGTCAAGCCTAATCTCCCCCAATATATTCCCTGAGAGCAGAGGCTATTTCTTATTCATACTTATATTTTCGTTCCCTGTAGTGCTGAGCAAAATGACTGGCATGTGGTAGTATTTAATACATATCTGCTGACCTAAATTGAAATCAGAGGGTTTGGAAGGGATTGGAACTAAAACAAAATAGGAAATGCTTGAAATAAAAGGTGGGTTTTGGGAGAGGGGAAATTTGTATTTCCAGGAAACATTTCATGTGCTCTGTAGATTTTCACATTATATATCACGCAGTATCCTCCATGTACATCTTCAAATCAATTAAATAACATTTTAAGTCTTTAAAGGAATATTGGTGGCAGAAATAGAGATTCATCTTTTGAAAATATTTAATATTTTATTTCACAAGCTGAAATGATATGAACACCTAGTACTGGAGAAATTATACCATTACTCATATTAATGATTTAACTCGTTTCCCAGAGTAAGTATTTCAGTTTTATTAGTGCTTCAAGAGAATTCTTAGAAAAAGAATTTACCTGGAGGAGGTCAATTTATAGTCTCCATTCAACT
This sequence comes from Phoca vitulina, assembly GCF_004348235.1. Taxonomy (NCBI): domain Eukaryota; kingdom Metazoa; phylum Chordata; class Mammalia; order Carnivora; family Phocidae; genus Phoca; species Phoca vitulina. The sequence goes on from NW_022589776.1 coordinate 5,792,776, forward strand.
AATAGGACACTTGATAATAGATCCCTGATAATATGAATGGGACAAGGAGCCCAAGGCATTTTGCTTTCTCTTCTCTATTGTCTAGTTACACCTGAGTAACAAAATATCACCCCTGGATCAACCCAACCATCTGATTCTTCTAGGCCCACATCTGTTGCTTGGCAGCCTGGGGTTGCTGCCTCCTGTTTGGGTGTTCAGGGTCGTGGTTCTTTTTAATCTCCCCGCGCAATGGTACTACCCTTCATTCAATGATGTGTGTCCTGTCCAAGAAATGCCTGATTAAAATTATTTCGTTTTCCTAGGTATCTCCCATGTATGTAGGACATATACATGTTATTAAATCTTTTGGTTTGGGGCGCCTGGGTGGCTCAGTTGGTTAAGCGACTGCCTTTGGCTCAGGTCATGATCCTGGAGTCCCTGGATCGAGTCCCGCATCGGGCTCCCTGCTCGGCAGGGAGCCTGCTTCTCCCTCTGACCCTCCCCCTTCTCATGTGCTCTCTCTCTCATTCTCTCTGTCTCAAATAAATAAATAAAATCTTAAAAAAAAATAAATAAATCTTTTGGTTTTCTCTTGTTTAAAACAAAAAAGAAAAAGAAATGCCTGGTCATGGCATAGCTCTTGCAACCTCTTGGGAGGGGATTGGGGTGCTCTCTACCCCCTTCAATGCCATAGAGATGCACTGACTTTTTTAAAAGGCTGAGTCAGGATGGGTTCACAAACAAAATTATGTTTCTCTCTCTTAGGTTGTATTATTGAGTTGGGTCCACTGTTCCAGCCTTCTCCCTCCCTCATGGTGATTTTTTTCCACTCAAGGTTTCCACCATCCACCTCTGCAGTCTGGCTTCTCCTGTTGGGGGGAGGGGGTAAGAAGGAGCTCCGGGAAATGGGGGAGGAGATCCGTCGATGCACATTACTTGGTAATCATGTTTTCTGAGTGAAAAGTTTATTGGTTTGTTTTTAGGCAGAGTCAAAATGTTCCCATATCAAAACAGCCACTTCAAGGCGGCCACATCAAGATGTTCCTGGCATCAAAATGACTGTGTCAAAGCTGTGTGTCAGCAAATTGACTCTAACGAAACAGGCTGTATCAAAATGGCTGTAGCCCGACATTGGCACAGGACTTGCCATCAAAGGAATGCTTTCCAGAATGTCAGTGCTGTTTAGTGTAAGATAAGATGAAAAGTTGTTTCTTCCCATTGATGCTCCCCCTTTCAGTTGGGAGCCGGACTTCGCCACATGGGACTGGAAGACAAAGAGGCACCGCTTTTTATTCCTAGTGATCTAGTGCCTTCTGTGAGAAAGAATTAGGCACAAATGAACAAAGATGATCCTGCTTTTACCATGGAAATTGTGAAACTCCCATACTAATTTTATAATCATGCCTTTACACTTTGTTCTCATCACAAAAATCTTTGCGAATTATCTACTAAGAATCAGCCAAAAAATTTATGCCAACACGAAATTAAGGCAGACTGGAGTCACTTGCCCACTGCGTACCGCTCCTGTGATCAATCACAAGCCTGAAGACCCATACCACAGGCAAATGCCCTTAACTGCTGCCTCTTCAGACCCCCTGTTAGGTTATAAAACCTTTCCGGGAAGGTTTGTTGTTGTTGTTGTTGTTTTAAGATTTATTTATTTTTATTTTTTAAAGATTTTATTTATTTATATGACAGAGACACAGCGAGAGAGGGAACACAAGCAGGGGGAGAGGGAGAAGCAGCCTTCCCGCGGAGCAGGGAGCCCGATGCGGGGCTCGATCCCAGGACCCTGGGATCATGACCTGAGCCAAAGGCAGACGCTTAACGACTGAGCCACCCAGGCGCCCCTTAAGATTTATTTTTAAAGTAATCCCTACACCCAACATGGGGCTTGAACTCACAACCCCAAGATCGATCACATGTTCTACCCACTGCGCCAATGCCCCCCCTCCCCCCGCCCAACCTGGAAGGTTTGCTATTAGAAAGCTTTTTTTTTTAAGATTTTATTTTTTTTTATTTATTTGACAGAGACACGGTGAGAAAGGGAACACAAGCTGCGGGAGTGGGAGAGGGAGAAGCAGGCTCCCCGCTGAGCAGGGAGCCCGATGCGGGGCCCGATCCCAGGACCCTGGGATCATGACCTGAGCTGAAGGCAGATGCTTAACGACTGAGCCACCCAGGCGACCCTAGAAAGCTTTTTTGACCTGTCTCTTCAGGCTCAGAAAGCTTATAGATCGGGCAGAATGTTGCACTGGGTTTGTCATATAGAATGAGCATGGCTCTGTCCCTAACTTAACTGTCTCACCTTTTCCTTGACTTTTGACGTATCACGCTCTCTTGGCTTTATCTTGCCTCGCCGGCTGCTCCTTCTCAGTCATTTTCTGTCTTCCATTTCTCCATCTGACCTCTAAATGTTGGAGTGCCTCAGTGCTCAGTCCTGGGCTCTCTTCTCTAAGAATAACTGTCTCCCTAGGAGAGCTCATTCAGTTCTGTGACTTTAAATAGCATCTGTGTGCTGATTGCTCCAAATATATATTTCCAGCCCTAACCTTTCCCAGGATGCCAGATTCACATATCCAATATCCTTACATGAATATCTAAGAGGCATCTCAAATTTATAGGTCCAAAATATTTCCCTACCCAAGTCTGTTCTTCTTCTAGTCTTCTCCATCTTGGTGTCAAATGAACTATGTAGCTGCCCAAGCCACAAACACAGAAGTTATCCCTGATTCTTTTTCTCACCTGATTCTTTTTCTCATATATATATATATAACCCATCAGCAAATACTACTAAACAGACAATTCCCAACTTATGATGGTTCGACTTAGGATTTTTCAACTTTACAATGGTGCAACAGTGGCATGTGTTCAGTAGGAACCATACTTTGAATTTTGAGTTTTGATCTTCTCCTAGGCTAGTGATAGTGGTAGAGGTACTAAACTCTCTCATGATGCTGGACAGGGGCAGCGAGCTACAGCTCCCACTCAGCCATGTGATCGTGAGGGTCAACAACCAGTACACTTACAACCGTCCTGTACCCATACATCTATTCTGTTTTTCACTTTCAGTACAGTGTTCAATAAATGACATAAAATACTCAACACTTTATTATAAGACAGACTTTGTGTTAAATGATTTGTCCAACTGTAGGTTAATGTAAGTGTTCTGAGCACATTTACGATAGGCTAGGCTAAGCTATGATGTTTGGTGGGTTAGGTGTATTAAATACATTTTCTACTTATGATATTTTCAACTTACAACAGGTTCACTGGGACGTAAACCCATTGTAAGTCGAGGTAGGCCTGTAGTTCTACCTTCAAAACATATCTGGACTATATTGCCTTCCTTTGTCCTCCACTGTCACAATCCTAATCTAAGCCACCATCATCTCTTACCAGGACTATTGCAATGGCCTCTTAGCAATTCTCCCCCTTTCTTTTCTGGCTCCTTCTCATCACTTAGGTCTCAGATGACAGGTCAAGGCTCAGAGAGGACTTCCCAAACAACCCTATTGGGAGAACCTTTCTTTCCCCTGTTCTCCAATAACTCACCGTGATGACTATCTTCATAGAACTTACAACAATGTATAATTATCTATTTCCTTCCTATTGACCATGGCCCCTGCTAGAATATAAGCTCCGTGGGAGCAGGGAGTTGAACTCTTTTCTTCTCCACTCAGTTTTCAGGATTTATCACAGTGCCTGTCCCACAGTAGGCTCTTGACAAGTATTTGGTGGAAAGAATGAATTCAAGTCTTTACAAAACAGAAAATCTCATTGGGATTCCAGAAATTTAGGAACTGTCAATATTTGTTGTTGCTCAGAAACACCCCATTCAGATTGGCTATATATACATATATCAAATATGAGGAATGTTTATTTTTTATTTTTTAAAGATTTTATTTATTTATTTGAGAGAGAGAGACACAGCGAGAGAGGGAACACAAGCAAGGGGAGTGGGAGAGGGAGAAGCAGGCTTCCTGCTGAGCAGGAAGCCCAATGTCGGGCTCGATCCCAGGACCCTAGGACCATGACCTGAGCCGAAGGCAGACGCTTACCGACTGAGCCACCCAAGCGCCCCGAGGAATGTTTATTTAAAGGCATTAAATTAAGACTATTTTAAGGTCCAGTACTAAATAATTCTGTAAAGACTACAGCTTACTTTGTCCCAACCGGAACACCAGGATGGTGACTATTTGGTACCACCTGGTTCAGTCACCGATCGTTAACAATAACTAAAGGTGGGCGCCTGGGTGGTTCAGTTGGTTTAGTGACTGCCTTCGGCTCAGGTCATGATCCCGGGGTCCTGGAATCGAGCCCCACATCGGGTTCCTGGCTCAGCAGAGAGCCTGCTTCTCCCTCTGACCCTCTATCCTCTCGTGCTGTTTCTCTCTCGCTTGTTCTCTAATAAATAAATAAATAAATAAAATCTTTAAAAAAAAAAACAATAACTATTAAAGGTGTTCTTTTACATAGGTGTTTGTTTTTTAAGATTTTATTTATTTATTTGAGAGAGAGCAAGAGAGCACAAGCAGGGGGAGCTGCAGAGGGAGAAGCAGGCTCCCCACTGAGCAGGGAGCCCGACGTGGGGCTCGATCCCAAGACCCCAGGTTCATGACCTGAGCTGAAGGCAGCCGCCCAACCAACTGAGCCACCCAGGCACCCCCTACATAAAGTTTTATAAAAGATTTAGTTGGGAAGGGGCGCCTGGGTGCCTCAGTCGTTAAGCGTCTGCCTTCAGCTCAGGTCATGATCCCAGGGTCCTGGGACTGAACCTCATGTCGGGTTCTCTGCTCGTGGGGAGCCTGCCTCTCTCTCTCCTCCCTGCTCATGCTCTCTCTCACTTGCTCTCTCTCAAATAAATAAAATCTTTAAAAAAAAATTGGGAAATACAGGAAGAAAAGAGAAAAAGTAATTGAGGAGGAAGCATGGGGAAAGAAGACTGAGCAAAGTGTCAGGAGGCTTAACTTTGGGTTGGTGGAAATAGAGCAAGGAAATCAAGTTTTCGGTTTTAAATTGGCTACTGAAGAGTGTTGCATATTTGCCAAGTAGCTCCCCTATGTGGCACGCATTATCTTCGAATCTCCAGGAAGAGTCTACTACACACAGCTGCCTCTCATGAACTTAAGGTGGGAAATTTAGGAAGAGAGGCTGCAACCCACCCTTGGGTCACTGCCAATTGAACATAAAGGAACAGCTGCAAGATGCAGAGTGAAGAATGGGAATTCTACAGAAGCCAGAAATCAAACCCTGAGGTTACCAAGAGAATGGAGAGCTCAGAAAAGCTGCAGGGAGTTGGGGGAGAGCATTGGTTTTCCCCTCAGACATGGGATGGGGTTTCCAGATAAGCTTATGTAAATCTCAAGGTGATATCACTTAGCAAACAATCCAGGAGCCCCTGACTAGGTGAATCAGCTCATAAATATTAGTCACTCCTTACCATAGTATTAGTCCTCATTAGAGATGATAGGTTCTGCCTGTTCCAATTTGGATACTCTCCTTTCTTCATTCTATCTTGCTTTATTTGTTTCTATTTTCCCCTATGGTTCCATACTCCAACCTAGACCATGTTAGCCACACTGAGAGGTCACTATTTTTTTTTATTATTCCTAGAATTGGTTAGCCAGAGCAAAAAATTAAATTTATGAACTCTATGTGGTGGGAGAAGTCTAGTGAAAACTAAATTTTAAGCAATAATACATAGAAAACCAAAAAGTTTCTATAAAGAGCATATTCAATTCAAGTACATCATTTGTTCATTGAACTCAACAAATATTTATGTGCCAGATACTCTACTAGGTTCTTGAACTTTAAATGAATAAAACCCAAATACTTCTCTTGATGAGTTCACAGTCCAATGGGGTTATATAAACAAATAATTACAATGCAGTATGGTAAGCACAAGATATGGTAATAATCACAGCATTTATGAGATCATTGAAGAGCGACACCTAGTTAAGCCTGCCAGAGTTAGGGATGGTGTTTTGAATGAGCTGGCAACTGAGCTGGATCTCAAAGGATGTGAAGAGTTAGTCAGGTAGAGATGGGGAGGGAAATTAGGTTTGGGGTTGGAGTAGGAGAGGTGAATAGAAGTGGAGATGTGCCTTCTAGAAAGGACACCATTGACAAAGTTGTGAAGGAAAAAAAATGCATAGGCTACATAGGAAACTCCAAGCAGTTTTGGGTTGCTGAAGGCAAGAGTAAGTTGTAAATGAAGCTAGAGAGAAAGGTAAGGGCTAGACAATGGTGGGCTCTGACTGCTATGTTAAAAAGAGTAGACCAGGGGCGCAGTGGGTTAAGCGTCTGCCTTCAGCTCAGGTCATGATCCCAGCGTTCTGGGATCGAGCCCCACGGTCAGGCTCCCTGCTCAGGGGGAAGCCTACATTTCTCTCTCCCTCTGCCTGCGGCTCCCCCTGCTTGTGTTCTCTCTCTCTGTCAAATAAATAAATAAAATCTTAAAAAAAAAAAAAAGAAGAGTAGACCGGGGTGCCTGGGTAGCTCAGTCCATTAAGTGTCTGCCTTCAGCTCAGGTCGTGATCCCAGGGTTTGAGCCCCCACTGGACTCCCCGCTCAGCAGGAAGTCTGCTTCTCCCTCTGCCCCTCACCCGGCTTGTGCTCACTCGCTCTCTCTCAAATAAATAAGTAATTTATTTGACAGAGAGATAGAGAGCACAAGTAGGCAGAGCAGCGGGCAGAGGGAGAGGGAGAAGCAGGCTCCTCGCTGAGCTGGGAGCCCGATGCAGGGCTTGATCCCAGGCACCCCAAATAAATAAAATCTTAAAAAAAAAAAAAGAGTAGACCATCCTGTCTGCAATGGACAACACTAGAGGGTTTTAAGGCAGAGGAGTGGCGTGACAAGATTTTTAAGTAAATTACTTCAGTGACTGTGGAAAAGGGTTGTAGCATCTGTGGTTGTACCAAATTTAAGGCAGGCAAAACAAAGGAGACTTGTTAGCAAACTGCTGTTCTAGTCTAGGGAAAAGATGAAGAGTGGGGCACCTGGGTGGCTCAGTTGGTTAAGCATCTGCCTTCAGCTCATGGCCTTGATAACTGGGTCCTTGGATCCAGCCCCACATCGCAAGGGCTCCCTGCTCAGCGGGGAATCTGCTTCTCCCTCTCCCTCTGCCACTCTCCCTACCTGTGCTCTCTCTCTCTCCCTTTCTCTGTGTCAAATAAATAAATGAAATCTCTAAAAAAAAAAAAAAAGATGAAGAGAGCCCTATCTGAGGCATGGATAGATGGATAGTGAAGATGGAGAGGCAGGAATAGATCAAGCAATGTTTAGGAAGTTAAATAGTAATGGCATGGTAATTGATTGGATTTGAGAAATTAAAGAGAGAGACTATCAAAGAATTCTCTCTTCGATGGCAAATATAGATAACAAGGTCATGAGCTAAGATGGTGTCTACAGGAGGAGAAACTAGTTTAACGGAGAAGATGAAGAGCTCTATTATAAACATGCCAAGTCCCAGCTGCCTGGGGACAGCCAGAATGAGCCAGAATAAACAAGAACTGAGGGGAGAGAGCTGAGATGGAGGCACCGCATTGGAATTCGTCTCTACGCAGGTGGAAGTTGAAACACTAAGGATGCATCAGATCACTTATAGACCACCATGTAAAAAGATGATAAAACTTTGTTGATGGATATAAAATAGGAGAGACATACCATATTCTTGAAAATTCAATATTATACAGAGGCAATTCTCTTTAATGTAGGAGAATTTTGTTAAATTTACAGTTAAATTACCAACAGGGTGCTTTGTGAAATTTGACCAGTTGATTCTAAAATGCACGTGGAAGGGGTGCCTGACTGGCTCAGTCCATAGAGCATGCAACTCTTGATCTTGGGGTTGTAGGTTCAAGTCCCATGCTGGGTGTAGAGATTCCTTAAAAATAAAATCTTTAGGGGCACCTGGGTGGCTCAGTTGGTTAAGCATCTGCCTTCGGCTCAGGTCATGATCCCAGGGTCCTGGGATAGAGCCCCACATCGGGCTCCCTGCTCTGCGGGAGGCCTGCTTCTCCCTCTCCCACTCCCCCTGCTTGTGTTCCCTCTCTCGTTATGTCTCTATCTGTCAAATAAATAAATCTTTAAAAAAAAAAATCTTTAAAAAAATAAATAAATAAAATAAAGTGCATGTGGAAGACTTCATGCTAAGAATAGGCAAAGCAACTCTGAAAAAGAAAAAGAAGAAGAGGTGGAAATTAACATAGAAATTAACACAGTGTGGTACTAAAGCATAAAGAGATAAATGGACCAATTAGACCAATTAAATAAGACAGAGAGCTACACATATGAGAGATCTTGGTATATGATAGAAGTGAAAGTACAAAGCAAAAAGGACGAGCTGGACTATTCAATAAATGGTCCTGGGTCCACTGGCTATCCATATAAGGAAAAATTAGATCCTTCTCACTGTACACATAAATAAATATCAAGTGAAGTAAAGACTTCAATGTGAAAGGCAGAATAGTCAAGCTTTCAGAAGATAATAGAGGAAAATACATTCATTACTTCCAAGTAGGGAAGGCTTTCTTAAGACATGAAAAACTTATACCATAAACAAAAAAGATGATAAATTAAAAATAAAATTTCTATTTCAGTAAGAATACCATAAACAATGTTAAAAGATAAGGCTAGAAAATATTTGCAATTCAAATAACTGAACAAAGATTAGGACACAGCAAATATGGAGAGAGAACTTTAAAAAATCAATAAGAAAAAGACAAAAATGCAATAGAAAAAAAATCATCAAGGCATGTGAATAGGCAATTCGTAGAAGTGAAACACAAATTGCCAAGAGCATATGCAAAGATGCCTAAACTCTCTAGAGGAAAATGCAAAATGTAAAACTGGATTGCTTTTTATACATATGAGAATGGTAAAATTTAAAAATCTGATAATGTGTAATATTGGTAAGGATGTGAAGAAACTCTTATATTCTACTGATGAACAGTAGATTGGCACAACAATCATGGACAGCAATTTGCCAATATTTTGTAGCATGGAGTAAGTGTGTACCTTACTATATAGTAATTCAATTTCTGGAAATATATCTAGAGAAACACTTACACATATGCCCAGGAAAATTGCTTTAAGGATGGCCACTGCTTTATTGTTTGCAATCATAAAATTGGAAACAACCATCCGTAGTGGAATGTGTAAATTAATAGTGAACTATTTATATGGTGTAAAACTATATAGCAGTTAAAATGGGTGGAGGGCGCCTGGGTGGCTCAGTTGTTAAGCGGCTGCCTTCGGCTCAGGTCATGATCCCAGAGTACTGGGATCGAGTCCCACATCGGGCTCCCTGCTCAGTGGGAAGCCTGCTTCTCCCTCTCCCACTCCCCCTGCTTGTGTTCCTGCCCTCGCTGTCTCTGTCTCTGTCAAATAAATAAATAAAATCTTTAAAAAAAAAAAAATGGGTGGACTAGATCTGTGAAGCAGTAACAGACCCAGTAACAGATAAATCTTGAAAGCACAATACTGAATGCAAAAAGAAATTCTAGGATATATTATGTATATGACAATTTCATGACGACAAATCAAACATTAATAGAAAAACTCATCAAAGGATTTGCTTACACTCATGTGCATGCATGGGAAAGATACATACCAACAGAACAGTCGTGACATATTATTAGTACCCAGGAGAGAAAGGGATTGGGTGATGTATAAAGAGGACTTTGCTATATTTACAACATTCTATCTCTTTTTTAAAGATCTGTATTAAAAATAGTAACTGGGAGGTGAAGAGGTAGTGAAGACAGTGAGTATAATCTATTTTTCAAAAAGTTCAGATGGAAAAAGGAAGAAGATTTGATGGTGACTTAAGGAGGCTGCTGATTTGGGAGCCCCCCCCAACATTTTTATTATGACAAATTTTTAAACATACAGGTAAGTTGGAAGAATTGTACAGTGAACATCTATGTATTCACCACCTATGTTCTACAAAGAGGATTTTGCTATATTTGGTTTATTATGGATCTATCCGTCTATCCATCCATCAATCCATCTTATTTTTTGGATGCATTTCAAAGAAAGTTGCAGAGTTTGGTGCACTTCATTGGTGGGGAGCTTTTTGATTATATGGGAGAGATTAATACGTTAAGTTGAAGAAAGGAGCCAATGTTGAAAAAGTGTGGTTGAAAGAAAAAAAAGAGGGAAAATAATTGCTTCAGCCCTGAAATCGGTGAGAGGGTTTGGCTTTTGAAAAAGATGAGGAACCACTGATCCTTAAAGCTGAAGGAAAAAGTGGTGGAGGGGTGGGGATTTTGAAGGAGGTCTTGCTCAGTGGCCTCCATAGGCAGAAACATTTGTTGGGAATGAGAACTGGGAGTTGACTAAGTCTTGTGGAGAGAAACAATGATTAGGTGGATTTACTGAACAGAACAGGAGAGGGAACTGACCAAAGACAAACTAAGGGAATGACGGAGTCTCTGAGGGGCCAGTTGAGCTTGAATCTGTAGCAGCATAAGAGTCTAGAGTATGTGATTTTCTCAGCTGTTTGAGAAGGAGGAGCAGAAGAAGAGAGATTGTGGGAATGATCCAGAGCTGATGCAGCAGGACAGGATGCAAGGGAATGGAAGAGACAAGTGTGAATATTTCGGATGGGCAATCATTAGTCCCAGGCAGGGCTTGGAACTAAGAGTCGAGGAATAAGACAAAGAGATCGATAGATTTGAATTCTCATGAAATGGAGAAATGGCCCCTTTGCTGAATCACAGACTTGGAAAGAAATTTTGTTCTAAATAGGCTTGTTGCTACCATTTCAAACACAGACACACAGAGCAGAAGACATGGCTTATGAACTGTCCTGTTGCAGCCCTCATCACATCTCTTTTTTTTAACATTTTATTTTTAAGGGATGCCTGGGTGGCTCAGTCTGTTAAGCGTCTGCCTTCAGCTTAGGTCATGATCCCAGGGTCCTGTGATAGAGTCCCATATTGGGCTCCTTGCTCGGCTGGGAGCCTGCTTCTCCCTCTGCTTGTCTCTCTCTCTCTCTCAAATAAATAAATCAAACCTTTAAAAAAAAAAAAGATTTTATTTTTAAGTAATCTCCACACCCAATGTGGGGCTTGAACTCATAACCCCGAGATCAAGATTTACATGCTTTACCTACCGAGCCAGCCAGGTGCCCCACATCTCTCTATTTTGACAGAAACTTTATCCAATTCGGGCACCAAAAAACATGCACCAAAGTATAATATTTGAAACCCATCTCTCTCATCCCCATAATTCTTAGTCACCAGTTGGAAAGGAAATGCTTCTAGTCCTCTATCCTCTCTCTCTCTCTTTTTTTTAATATTTAGTTTTTTATTGTTATGTTAATCACCATACATTACATCATTAGTTTTCGATGTAGTGTTCCATGATTCATTGTTTGTGCATAACACCCAGTGCTCCATGCAGAATGTGCCCTCTTTAATACCCATCACCAGGCTAACGCATCCTCCCACCCCCCTCCCCGTCCTCTATCCTCTCTTTTACCCTTCTCCCCTTAATGGTTTAGTACTTTCTCACTTCTTCAGCTTATCACTATGAATCCCCTCTTTCTCATCTCTTGTGTCTGTCATTGTTAATCATCCTTTCCACTGACCCACCTGGAACCATCATTCCATTGCAAATAAAATACTTTGTATTCTTAATATCTCTTCTTAGAAGTGTACTCTCCTTGCCTTGAATTAAGGGGCCTACTTCAAGGCTAAGATTTGCCCTGCAAATTCCTCTAGTTGGGGCTGTTTATTCTCTTTCTTCTGCTGTGAGGTAGAGGAAGTCAGGAAGCAGGGGGTGGCATTTGGCTGACCGCCCAATGCTACTTCCAGACCATCACTCTTTCACTCTCTTGTAAAGGCTCATCCTTCTCTTAAGGATGAGCTCCACCACTCTCCTCCTTCCTGCCACTAACCAACCTCCTGGTTGCTTTCTTTCATTCTCCAAAGCCCTTGAGACTAAAATCACAGCTGCCCTCTTCATCCCACCTCCTACCATCATCCTGGAGTTCAATAACTTAGCTTCCAATTTTTGTAACTCCTTAACCCTAGTGATTTTGTCCTCCATTCTACTTTAGTTATCTACTTCCCAGGACCACCTTCCATATCATGTCATCACTCAGACACTGCACCTCTGCAATCTTAAATTCCAATGGCCCACTTTCTGACTACTAGCTTCTAAACTTCTAGCTCCTCCCTGGTTGTCTTGCTAAGGATGTCCAATGGGGAAATGACCAATAAAACTTTCCAGATTTCTTATTCTTTTTTTTTTTTTTTAAATTTTATTTATTTATGGGGCACCTGGGTGGCTCAGTCGGTTAAGCGTCTGCCTTCGTCTCAGGTCATGATCCCAGGGTCCTGGGATTGAGCCCCGCATTTGGCTCCCTACTCAGTGGGGAGTCTGCTTCTCCCTATCCCTCTGCCTGCCACTCCCCCTCCTTGTGCTTTCTCTCCCTCTTTCTCCGCTCTCTGTCAAAAAAAATAATAAAAACCTTTAAAAAAAAAAGAGATTTTATTTACTTATTTGAAAGAGAGAGCACACGCGTGGGGGAGGGGGCTAGGGGACGAGGGAGAAGCAGGCTTCCCACTGCACTGGGAGCCGGATGCAACTCAGGGCTTGATCCCAGGACTCTGAAATCATGACCTGAGCCAAAGGCTGACACTTAACTGAGACACCCAGGAGCCCCGATTTTTTATTCTTAATACTAGCAATCAACCCCGATCAATAATGGTGAGACTTTCAGGTGCTATGATGGTCATCTTCATCCATGTTTAGATGATGGGCAACTGGAGATATATTTTGGGAATTTTTTGTCTTTGCTCACAAGAGTCTTAAATAGGCTTTGGCTGTTATAATCGGTGTCTCGACACCTTGATTATACCAGAGGCAAAATGAAAATGGGCCAGTATAGCCTTCATAAGTTGACCAATTATAATATTGCTCTCAGGGTAGTATGAGGACAGTGGAATCACTCTAAAAATCTCTCCTTTAGAATAATTTGGCTTTTTTTTTTTTTTCTTATTGCATCTTTTGAGGACTCTAGAACCACAAAGCTAAGGAAGTGATCATTTTCTTTGGCTAGGGTGAAGTAAGTTGGCCTTTCTATAGTTACTAGAGAAACACAGAAATTAATTTGCTAAAGATTATCCTCTTCATAGATTGTGTTAGTTAATAGATGGTTGGTACTGTGTATTCCAGACAGAGCTGGATTACTCAAAAGATGTGTTTAGAACACTGGCAGAAGTAGGAACACACAGAAGCACGTACAACATTTTTAAAAGTTTGAAGTTTGCCATTTCTAAAACAAGTTCTGTAGTGGTCATCACTGAAAAAAATCAGAACTTTCTTGCTCTTTCTGACACTTGGCAAAAAAATTTTTTTTAATTACATGGGGTGAGGTGGGCACCTTATTATTTTCAGTGTTTAGGACCTCTAAAGGTTTTAATTAGGCACTGATGTCAGGCGCTCTTGTGGTTCCATCTGAGTGTTTTTATTCTTTTTGCATTCCTGTAGTTGAATGCTGAGGTGAGGTCATTATTTTGGAGGAGTGTTTGCCAAGAAGAAATGACTGGTGGAGGTCTGTTTGTCTCTGGTCTGTTCCACTGCTTTCCCAAATGATACTGTTATTGGTTGGTACAAATAGTGACCTTCTCTTAGGGGACATGGGTCTGGTATTAAAAACAACAACAACAACAACAACAAACCCAGGAAGATTCCTAAGCTTTTCTTGTACTGATGAATGCCTACGATCAAACATTTTCTAATTTATACCACTCTCAAATGTTGCTGGAGGAGAGTTAGTGCTCCTTATGCTCTCTACATCAACCTCAGTTTCCCCATTTAGAATACGCTCTTTCTGCCTGACCTGCTTCCAAACTTGACTCATGCCCTAGCTTGGTTTTTTATCCAACTTCTTTGTACCCAGAATACAGTGAAACAAATGGCAGTCACCCAACCACTTGAGGCTTGCTGTCCTATGCTCTTGAACAAAGAGACTGAGAAAGAAACAGTTCCTTTGAAATTCAGACCTCTGCTAGAGAATAGGGAATATATTCTCCTTTATCGCATTAGATTTTGTTTAAGACTCAGGATGCAGGATGCTCTCTTGATGAGGGACAGACAAGGTTGAAAAGGGGAACATACTGAGCAATGAGGAACAGCTGAGAGCTACAAAGATAGGGCTGTGCTCATGTATAAATAGAAATGTTGCTGCTGCCCTGATGAATCAGACCAGATGTTTCTCTGATGTCTCTGTTTGGTCCTTCGGTTTAAAAAAAAAAAAAAAGTATAATTTTGCTAAAATTATATATGGGGCCAGGAATGTGGCACAAATGCTTTAAGCTTAAATAATATGTAAAATAATGAAATTACTTTACTGAGGAAACCTTTATCAACAAGAAAATTATCCAGTTAGAGGACAGAAAGGAGCAGGAAGCAAACAATCTGTTGATGGGGTTGATGCATTGGGATTCAGGAGCTCTGAATTCTGATACTTCTTCTGTCACTCGTTGGGTGACCTTGGGCAAGTCATGTCATTTTCCTGGGTCTAGGTAATGTTTCTTTTTTCTTTTTCTTTTTTTTTTAATGGGGGTGGGCAGGGGAGAATGGGGGTTGCATGTCTGGGATCACTGAATTGATTTTTTTTTTTTAAGTGTTTTTTGCAGCCCCAAACATTTATGAACCCAGCCAGGTTTTCTTTTTCAGTTTAATTTCTTGCTTCCTGGCTTCTGGTTTCATTGAGGGGTTGATATGTGAAAGACACCATGGGGGATGAACATGAATAATGCAAGCCCTCTGCCCTCTAGATGCTTATGACCTAATAGCAGATATTAGAGTTACACGGAGGACTGTACCATAATATATACATGGGTGGTTCCAGCAGAAAGACAAGAACAAATGCCATGAGAACTCAGAGGGGGCAGAGATCATTGCCAGCTTGGAGGATAGGAAATGAATTGCAGGAGGAGGACGCTGGCATTAACCTGGGGAGGAGAGGAGGGGAGCTTGAAGGTTGGCAAGTTTTTAGCAGGCAGAGATGGAGGAAAGGCCATTCCTGATATCAGAAACAAGGAGAGGTAAGGAGCAAGGAAAGTGCTGGAAGTATTTGGGGAATAGTGGGCCGTTTGTGTTGGCTGGTCACAGGCAACGGGGCAGGTAGGGATGGGGGCTTGGGACCCTATTTGGTAGGCCCTTTTAATCTTGGTAGAATATACGTTTTACTTAATAGGTAGCAGGGAGCTGTTTTTTGAGCTTGGACGTGACCTGGTCTGAACTGAGCTTTAGGATAATTCACTTACTGCAGAGTGTAGGATAAACTGGAGGTGGAAAGGCCTCAGGGGAAGGAGGACAGCTACAAAGCTAATGCTTTTAGCATGGTGAAAGCTAACCAAGCCTGCGTTAGAATGGCGTCACTAGGAACAGAAAGCAGGGGTTGATTTATGCTAGGGTGGAGGAGAAGACTGAAAGTAACTCCATGTTCAAGCAAGTCTGAGGTAGAACCTACCAGTTCCACTGAACATAAAAAGGATCCACAAAGGGAAGGGTGTTTGGGCCGAGGACAGGGGGAGGGAGTTCACTTTCCATGCACTGAGTCTGAAGTACGGGAAGCATATCTTAGTGGAGGTGTTCAACATTTACAGACTCCTGACCCGACCCCCAGTCCTGTGGATGGGGCTGGGGAGGAAGATCTTAAAGTCAACATTATCCAAGTGAGAGTTGAACCCACAGAAGTGAATAGATGACCAGGGAATTGGAGACAGAGACAGGAGCAAGACGAAGACGGACAACAGAATCTCAAGAAATGTCTAAATTCTTCCCTTACGATGAACGGGGCACGGTCAGTGTTATAGCGTATAATCAGAAGAGTGCTGCATCATTGTGTCCAAGGGGAAAGAGAATATTGAAAGGGAGCAGCTGGTGAACCACACTTTAAAGGTTGCATTACTGCTTGGGGGATTATCTGCTTAGAAGTGGTGTCTAGAGAGCCTAAAAGGGACTGGCTATAAGAAAATAGTTAAGACCATTGTGATGAGGGAACCTCTTATGTGTGTGTGTTTGCTGACAGGTGAACAGAGGAGAAAATTGAACGCGTACCTAGTCCTCAGTTTGTGATAGCCAAGATTCCAAATCCTTGTCTCTCCTTAATACTGGCATCTTTCGAATCTATCAAAAATTCGTATTATGCTACATCACTTTTATGAAAGACCTATATTAGTACCTGTTTTCATTGACCCAAGGAAATCTGAAGAGGATTTTCACTGTATGAAAAAAGGAGAAAAGCAAAAATAGCGTTCAGCGTTTGCAGTGAGCCCGTAATACAGGCAGTGTGCACCCTGACCCGTGAGAGTGGCGCCCCCAAACTCCTTCCCCTGGAACTACACTCAGCATCTCAGCCTCCAGCCACCATAGCTTTGAACTGTGTCTGTGAGCATCTGTGCTTATCTTGATTTATTTTGTGCATCCGTTAACAAGATGGGTCCTAGGGTATCTGAAAAGCCTAAGAGAGGTTATTTTTTTGGGTCTGGGAATGCTCAAAAAATTTTCCATATAAATCACTGGTAAGTGCTTCTTTGCTTTATGCCATTTCAGTTTATGAAAGCTTTCATAGGTATGCTCTACTTTAGGATAGGGACAGGAAACCTGTATTGGTAATATGTACTCTGAACCCAAGGCCTCTTTCTTTCTTTTGCAAATCTCAGCCTTTGTTTTTCAGCCTGTTACTTGGGGAATTTATTAGTTTTTCCGCCTCCGTAGTTCCCCAATTTTAGTTCCCACTTGTCCTGGGGCTTGGGTTTGATTCTTGGAATTGAGTTCCAACAACAATAAATATGTAGATCACCTCTGAGAGCTTAGTGTCTGAAACTCTAGAGGGAGGAAAAGGAGGAGGGGTAGGGCAGGCTGGGAAATGAGACTTTAGCTCTATTGTAGTTCACACACAAAGGCCTGTTTGCAAACTACAATGTAAACTAAGACTTTATCAGCCAAGGATTTATGTTCACATTAAGATCTGGGATTACACCAGGGAGATACCCCTGGTATAAATCTAAGTAGGATTAACTGCTTCCCTGCAATGCAAATTGGCTTGTCACTGGTGTTTGTTTTTTCTCCAATATTTTTCATAAGTGACAATAATTTTTTTTAAAGATTATTTATTTATTTATTTGAGAGAGAGAGAGAGAGTGAGAGAGCACAAGCGGGGGGAGGAGCAGAGGGAGAGGGAAAGCAGACTCATCCCAGGACCCCGAGATCATGACCTTAGCCGAAGGCAGACACTTAACTTACTGAGCCACCCAGGCACCCCTTAAGTGATAATAATTTGCAAAAACCATGGAATATTTGCTTTTGGCTCCATAACAGTTAGTACAACTCTACTCACCCAAGGGGGGAAAATAAAAACCTTAAGGAATCCAGATCCCTCAATGAATTAAAAACTTAGGAGACTAGGGTTTTAAATCTGTCTACTAACCATCTATTTTACCTTAGGTAGGTTGCTTAATAGAATTCTATGCTTCAATTTTTTTCATTGGCTCAAAGATGATTTAAAAAATACTGGTTCTGCTTATCTCAGAGAACAATTGTTCAAGTTGTGAACTATTTTCTCTTTAAGTTATAAACATTAGATAAATTCCAGACATACTATTACTTAGGCATTAGATAATCACTGCAGCTAGTCTGGGGACGGATGGGAGGTGAAGCAGGGACTGGGGATTTGGAGAGTCTAGATGAAGAAAGGATTACTGAGAGCTTTTTCTTCAGCTCAACAATGGATGACGCCATCAAGAAAATAAGCTTGAGAAACAAACCTCTGTGAATGTTTCATACACCACTCCTAATGCTGCTTTGAGATAATTGCTTGGCTAAATAAATTCCTTACATATTGACTAATAAAGAGTGCTCAAATTTGTACACCTGATGCCCATTATCCACTTGCTCTCTGACTTCTGTTACCATGACTTCAGCAGTAATTTAGTATAAATAAAAATGCTCTAGCTCTGTTTAGTGCTGGGCCCTGTAATCTCCCAGCTTTGTTACCTTCCCATGTCCACTCAAGCACTGAAGAATATGATGATTTATCCTTGGAAATCTGACTACGGAGTCAGATAGTAAGAAATCGGGGATTTAGATATCAGAAATGATCACTCCAATGCATCACCAAACCATGCATCAACAAGCTCAGTTACAAAAGGTTATTGAGGGAACAAAGTTGAAATAGACATTATCATTGAGACATTACAGACCTATCTGTACTGGTGGTTGATTTGCCAGGTAACCTGGCTGTTCCTCAGTTTCCTCAACCATTAAACAAAAGGCAAAATGAGATTATCTTGAAGGTCACTTCCTGCTTTGAAATACTATTTCTCTAAACAGTTTGGAGAAAATTACAAAATGCATTCTTATAGCTCTTGATAAGCCCAAACCACATACCAGGATGCCACAAGACCAGAAAACAAAAATATCCCCTTGTAGACCAGTCTCTGCAAATTAGGAAGAAATGGGGGGGGGGATGCCCCCCATGTGCTAAACAAAAAAGCACCATATACTTGTGGAACTCCTCTATTTTAAGCAGCATGTTCAAGAAACATTGTTGGAGACCTACTATGTGGAAGGCACTGTTTAAGTTGTTACTTTTCGGTTTAAAAATTATTACCACTTTGCCAGCACTCTCTTTAACCTGAACTAGTGAATATTGCCTTGGGTGGGCATAAAATTAAAGCCAAGGTCAAAGGAGACAGTCTCCAAACAGACCAAAAATAAAACGCTTGTGACATCATTAGAGGAAAAAAAGCCAACATAATTGCACGAAGATCAAAGGCAAAAAAAGAGAAACATGTTTGGTTAATACTGGGCTTTTGAGCATTTCTTGTGCTCGCAAGGCCCGTCTATCCATCCACACCACACTTCGTAACCATGCTATTCTAAACCGATGACAAGTCCAGCTTCGTCGCGGACAGGGCGCAAAGCGCAGATCCCACAATCCAGACCCCGCTGCCAACTCTCTCCTCTGGGAAGGAAGGAGGCGTTTCCCTTAGGGCAACTGTAAAATAAAGCAGCCTCTCTAATCTCTTCCTCCAGTAAGAAAGAAATGTCGGTCCAAATAAATGAATACATAAATAGCTACATGAAGGGTAAGAGGTGAAAGAGGGGAAGGGAAGCTCTTTTCCTTTCTTTTTAAATTTCCCGCACCCCTTTTCCACCCCGCCTCCCCACGTCGTCCCCACTTTCAGCCGCAGCTCTGGAGACCCGGACCGCGCGCTGCTGGGCGGTCGGGTAGAGGGTCTTTAGAAAGTAGGCGGGACTGGCCAGATGAATAATTCGGTGTCCGATTTTTCCTGCCTTCGGTGGCAGTTCCTCCTCCGCTTCGTTACTCGATTGCACACGCGGCCCGGCCCTCGGCCCTCGATTGCTCGGGCCTATCACCCTGGGATGCCGCCTGCCGCCGCCGCGGCTGCCGGGCTTGTGGGATCGGTGGCGGAGCCGGAGCCGCGGCGGGAGCCGTGGCCTGAGAGTTAGGGGGGCGGGCCGGCTCATTCCTGGGGTGGGGGCCGAGGACTGGCGGGCGAGAACCCGGGGCCACCGCCCCCCTTCCCTGAGGGAGCGGACACTCCGAGCCTCGGAGGCGGCGGCGGCGGGAGCCGGTCAGAGGGGGCGGCCCCTGGCGGCGACGCCCCCAGCCCTGCCCTGCCCTGCCCGGCCCCACTCCATCCCCAGCCCGATCTGGCCGCGAGAGACGCCGGCGGGCGTTGAGGAAGGCGGCTCCGCGGGGGCAGGCGGGCGAGCCGCCCCTCCCGGGTCCTTCCACGTCCCCTCCCGGGAGGGACCCACACCTGAGCCCGGACCCACCCCCGGCCGGGGCCACGCTGGATCCGCCTCCCGGCCTGGGTCCCGCCCGCCGGCTGCAGGTGGGCTGCAGCGCCGGAGCCGCGGGCAGTGGGCGGCGGGGAAGGAGGTGAGCCGCGTCCGTGCCGGCTGACGCTACGGTCCTTGCCCCCGCCGCTGCGCTCTCCTCCTCCCTTTCCCGCAGGCAGGGCGCGGAGTCGCGCGCCCGCCCCGCCGCCGCCTTGTCCCTCTGGGGCACCATGGAGCTCTCCCCGTCGTCCGGAGGAGCCGCGGAGGCGCTGTCCTGGCCGGAGATGTTCCCAGGACTGGAGTCCGACTCGCCGCTACCCCCGGAGGAGCTGGAAGCGGTTGTCCCAGTCGGTGGGGCCGTGGCTGGTGGCATGTTGGATCGGATCCTTCTGGAGTCCGTGTGCCAGCAACAGAGCTGGGTCCGGGTGTACGGTAAGGACCACAGACCATCCTAGAGGCTGGTGTTTTTGCTCTGGCTGAAATTCATCCCTAGTCTCAAGTCCTATTCTCAGTCCCCATCCATTCTGGGTCAGTTTACCACATCCCTTTTTGTTCTGGCATGCGTTTCTGACAAGTTTCTCCAGGCTGGCGCTTGAGTAGAGAGATGTCATTCAGTATGGTCTTTGGACCTTTTCAGACACCTGCAGGAAGTTTAAGGTGGAGTTGAGCTACGCATACTTAATATATTAGGTGATAACTTCAAGGGAACTGTCAACCGATTTCAGGGAGGTCTGATGGAACACACAATGAAATCAAGCGAACAGAGTTTCATTTCTTTCTCTTGAGTGAGGCAAGGCTGGAAACTAAGATACTATGAAATAGCTTAGCAGTGGATAAGATAATAAAATAAAATAGAATAACCAAAAATATTTATTTGGTGGGAACAGACTAATCTATAACCTCTTTCTGAACCTCATTCTCCTAAAGGCAACCACTTAGTCCAAGGGGTGTGGATTGTGTCAGATTGCACTATTGTTTCTGGTTCTCTTTGTAAAGTGACCGGGTTGCTACTCAGCAAGTTAAAAGTGATGAACACACTAAAACTTTCCCTTTCTGCATTCCTAGCAACCACCTCTTTAATTAAAACTGAATGATGATATTCTATTAGGGTGAGCCTTGTGGCAGCATTAAAACCATGCCAGTTTTGAAAACTCCTAGCCCAAGGATTTATAGCCTGGAATTCAGGACTGAGCTGTGGCTTCCCAAAATATTAAAACGTCAAGATGTTTATCACTTAACTCACGTGAACACAAGACATTAGTGATGTGGCTGAATATAAGAGGGCAAATTTGAAGCACCTGGGATCAAAGACAGACAACGTTAAGATGTTATCCTCCAGTCATGTGCATCTAAGCCTGTAGTGATCAAGTACATTATGCTTTTTTCCTTCAATCTTCCGAAGAGGGTATATGTTTACTATTCAGGAGTGACCAAGGCTTAGAAGTTACCTCTCTGGATAGTTCAGTTGATTTCAAGACTTCAAGTCCATCACTATCAGAAAGATCACAGAACAAGGAGTTCAGAGATTTGAGTTTTTGTCTTGGTTCTGCCAGTAAGTGGCTATGTGACTTGGGGTAGATCAGGTAACTTTTTTTTTTTAAGCCTCTGATTCTTCATCTGTAAAATTAACGAATTGGATTAATAATCTCTTAATGGCCCTTTCAGTTTTAAAAATCCTGTAGTTCTTATAACCAGTTCTTAAGGATTTATATTTGTACCATTTTATATTTTGCTTGATGTTTATACGTGGTTTTTGATGTTATTCTAAGCCCCTGAAAGAATTAAAGCAAAGAAGTAGGAGATGATGCAAGGTCACCCAGTTCATTCTCAGCAGATTAAAAACTTTAGTGCCTGATTTACCATCCACCTGCCGATCCCAGTTACCCGATAGCTTATAACAAAGGTTGATGAGAACCTGAAAATGAGCTTGAATTAGAGTATATTATAGTTACGTTTTCCCATCCTATCCTTTTTATCCTTATACATTTCTTTGGCACATTGTTTTTTACATAAAGTTAGAGATAGGCCATGTTACTGCAAGAATATATTTCAGTGTCCAAAACTATTCTGTTTGGGTATTCCAGACCTAGCGTAAATTACTGATCTTTGCGTGTAACCCATAAAAATATGTGCATGTTTTTGTTGTCCATTTTTAGGGGTAGATTTGTGAGGGGTATGTATACGTATATACACACACGGATATGTGGGTATTCTTAAGTATATATGGATAAATATACGTACAGATATTCTCTTCTCACGCACATATGTACTGTGCATTTCAATGTCAAGTTGCAGACTTTCCACTGCATTGTAACTTTTTTGTCTTCCCTATCAATTAACCAGATGTTTTTATTTACTGTTTAGTACTACTACTTTCCTTCCTCTAAGGCCACTCATCCTGGATACTCCTTTGTTGTCTTTAGTTTGATGTAAATATTCCAAAACTATCTGAATGATTCTTGGCTTTTCTGTGTCCTTAGCTAGTTTTTAAGTTGCCTATTGCATAACTCTTTGAAAAGCTTTGAAGTAAAAATAATAATAGAATGTAGAAAGTCAGTTTGGAAAACACTAGTTCATTTTTGGGTTTTTTTTGTTGTTTACTTGTTTGTTTTGTGTGTTCACAATTCTGATTGTTTTGGAACATTTAGGTTCTTTTACACAATTTAAGGAGACTTTGATGAGTGTGGTCTAATGTTTTTAAAAGAAATTCAGAAACCTAGTCTAGAGTATACAACTGGGGATTGAGAACCGGGGTTTTTATTCTTTCTTTGCCACAAATTGGTTGTCTAACTTTGGGTAAGTAATTTTAACTCTGTGGCTCTAGGTTTCTACATAAAATGTAGAATCTGGACTAATTGGTATCTGTGGTCCATTTTAGCTATAGAGTTGTCTGATTTTGTGGCCTGCCCTATTATTTTACCTACAACTTAGCCTACCAATTCCAGTCTGACTCTTGGGGACAGGCTTTAAGAAAGCCCTTAATGAGTTTAAATCATGATTGTCGGGGGCTTCTGGGGAGGACTTTTATCAAAAGGTCAGTGAACTTAGTTGTGAAAGCAGGAATGTTGAGGGCAGATGTATATTTGTTTGGAATGTTTTGACAAGATAGGAAGGTGGGGGAAAAGGGGATCTTGCTCAGGTGAAGCTTACTCAGTTTTGAGCACTAACCTGAAATAGCCATGTGGATTTGATTTGATTTGATTTTAAAGATTTTATTTATTTGACAGAGAGAGACACAGTGAGAGAGGGGACACAAGCAGGGGGAGCGGGAGAGGGAGAAGCAGGCTCCCCGCTGAGCAGGGAGCCCGATGCGGGGCTCGATCCAAGGACCCTGGGACCATGACCTGAGCCGAAGGCAGACACCTAACGACTGAGCCACCCAGGCGCCCCCACCATGTGGATTTTAAAAGGGTACAAAGTAAGGAGCTGTATTAAGTGCTCCTGGCTTCTGGCTATGATTCACATCCTCTACCATATACTTACGTTTTTTTGTTTGTTTGTTTGTTTATTTTCAGGTCAAGAGCTTTTATTTTTTAAATATTTATTTGACAGAGACAGCGAGAGAAGGAACACAAGCAGGGGGAGTGGGAGAGGGAGAAGCAGGCTCCTCACCAAGCAGGGAGCCCGATGCGGGGCTCGATCCCAGCACCCTGGGATCATGGCCTGAGCCAAAGGCAGACACTCAACCGATTGAACCACCCAGGCGCCCCTACCATATACTTATGTTTGAAATCAACAAGCAAACAAGTAAACAAACGGCAATAACACCCGCCCCCAACTGAATACCTTAACAGAAACTTTTGGAAATAATATTTTATTAGTTTGCCTCATGAAATTTGAAGACTAGGCACTGTTTTGAGTTTGCTATTGACTATTTTGTTGATAAAACATATATTTAGAGTTTTGTGTATTGCCAGGATTGGAAAACTTTTTCTGGAATCTGTCCGAGCTTTATAATAGGTAGATGTATATTTAGAACACAAATGCCTATCATTAAGACATAGCTAAGAGAAAATATGCTGCCCTGGCCTTCATTTTCTTTTAGTTGTAAAATGTTTCATTTGTTTTATTACAGTTTTATAATAAGTTGTGCCCATGCCCTGTCAAGACTATAAAATGTTTGATACCAGGAAGTCTGTCTTGTTTGTCTTTGTATTCCTATCTTGCCACCCCTTCATTGTCACCGTGTCTAGCAGATTGGTACCTTGCTCATAGTCAGTGTCTGTTGAATGTTGATCCATGTGTCCTTTGACCATCCAGATCTCAACCTGACTGATTGTATGGGTGGCAGAGTAGCTTAAACAAAGGCATGCCACAAACAGCTAAATATGGATGCAGAATCCAAGAGCATCAAATGCAGAACATTTTTCAGATATTTATAGCCTCAAAGCAAAGTCAATTGGCTGAAAAAGCGCAGCAGCCTAGCAAAAGGAAACGGGAGTGGCAAAGCCAGCCTCACTGTCTGTGCTTTCTGGTAAACAATGAGAACATTAAAATTAACTACTTTACCATGAACGGACGGCGAGTGCAGGACACTGGGAGACATTGAAGATGCCAGTCTCTGTTAGTGCCTGCATTGGAGCTTTGGAGCCATCAGCACAACGGGTCTGCGAGTGTGTGCGCAGATGTGCCCTCGGATAGCTAGAGGGGAAATAAGTTATCACACTAAAGTGCTCACCAAGCAGTCATATGGTTTTGATTTTAATAGTATAAGCAGGACTTACCTAAAATATTCACTTAATAAAATAAATAACATCAACATTATTGCTTAGCGTTAAGCTAGTATATAGCTCATTGTTTATTGATGACTGATAGCGATCTGCTGGAAATTTTCCAAAGGCTGGTACTATTTCAGCAAGCAGAACAGAAAAAGAATTAATCATACTGCATCATATACCATATAATTCTAGAAATGTGACAAATGAGAATTTGGTAAGAATTTCTCATGAACTCCATATGAGTTGATGGGGGACAGTTTTCCCTGTTTGTAGTAAATAGTTTTGCTTATGTTTCATGAATTAAGACAAAGGATGAGATAGCTTTCATTGCATTTTTAGAGAATATGCCTCTATATTTACTTAAAACACTGTAACCAGTAACAAGTCTAAGAAGTTGTTTCATTTTGGTGCATATGAAGATGTCACTAATTCACTGGCCTTATAAGGAATGTTCTTAACATAATTAACTTTGAATATTCTCAGTGAATCACTCATTCTTACATGTCTTAAATATGTACCCCATGCTTGACTTCTGTTTTGTATTAATGTGTGGATGAATGAAATTGTTCAAGTTTTGTGTGCTCTAGCTACTTGATTGCTTGAAGAAAATCAGTGAATGTGTACTCAGTACATCCCAAAACATGTTCATGTTACTTAAGTGTTTTAATTTCCTCAAATACTATACATTGAACTTTTATAATGATTATTAATATTTTAGCAATTCTTGGGATTGTAAGCTTGAGTTCAGTACTTAGGATGTGGCATTAGCTTTGAAGGTTGATACGTTAATTTCTCAATACATTTTATGTACATTAGGAGTAGACAGTTGTTCACTGAAACAAGAGAGAACTATCAAGAATGCCTAGGAATATACTGTTTATTTTAAATTATATTGATTTCAAGTAGCCCCCCCTTTTTTTTCTTTGAGAAAAAATTAGTATATCTCATTTAAATTGTGTGTTCTGTTAATGTTAGAGACATGTACAATTTCCTTTATCGTATCTTAGTATTTTTCTACCCTCTATCATGTTGGTCTATTGCTATTTCATTTTCAAAGAATGAAAATATTTTTGAAGAATAGAACTATACATAATCTCTTTTCCATAACCATTAAGACTAGAGTGCTTCAGAATTCAAAATTTTTTTGATTTTAGAAAATATGGTGTGTGTGTACACACACAGTGACATAACCCCCTTAATGGAGCAACATCCAGGAATCAATCATATTAATACTCCTGTAGTTAAGTAAAAATCCACACTAAGTATGGTTTAAGACTATAAATAGTGTTATGTCAGTGAGGGTCAGATTTTACTGCTAAACAAGTTATGAAGAAAGTGTTTTCAGAGCTTTTTGGATTTAGGAATTAGAGGTATGGAATTGAGGATATGTACAAATTTTCTGACATAAATAATGCAAAGTTCTAGAATGCACCTGTTTGAGAATAGTTCACTTATAAAGAGTGCCTTTATCTTTTCTACATCATAAAATTCAGTGCATGTACTTTAAAAAATGATGTACAATTGTGTCTTATTATGTTGAATGAAATAAATTTCTCTGATTTGCTAAGGAAAAAAAGGAATTCACATGACAAAGCACATAGGTTTTACTGAGATTACTAAGGAAGTGGTGGCAGGGCAGTGGTTTCTAATGCTTTCTTTCATTAGAAAGAAGGATGAGGTAAGTTGAAGCAGAGGGTTTATGTAATTGTTCTTTGCAGTTGCTCTCTTCAGTGGCACAGAGTGATTTGATCACCTTTTAAAGTAGGTGAACCACAAAAAAGCATTCAACTAATGCCTGAGTTAATCCAGAAAAAATTCAGTTGTCTGCTCCCTTGTCCCTCCCTATTGGAATAACTTTTAAGTAACAGGAGAGGTGTTTGGTCTTGTTAACCAGGAGGAGGAGTTTGAAGTGTGCTGAGGGCACTACTGAAATTGCTTCACCCTGTCTTGGCAGAGGGATAATTGCTCTCTGATGTTTGTAAAAACCCCTTTCTTCCCAAAGGCTATCAAGTGCTTCACAAGACCTGTAGGTAGAGAACCCCTTACAAATTTAATGTAGCTTATTTTCTAATGAGAAGGCAGCCATCAAGAAGTACCTGATATGCAAGTGGTAGAGAAGAAGATGTGCTGAGGTCCAGGTAGTAAGTAGTGTTAGTGGGTCTGCTGTAAACAAAATTAAAGTTGAACCCTTGAAGGCATGACAAAACTTCATTTGCTAGGCTGTGATACAGAATTTATCATCTTATCTCTATAGCAGGTTTGGATGTTAGGAGTCAGAGTTTTGCCTTCCCACCAAGTGTTGGTTACATTAATTCATTGCCCGAGTCTCCTTTGCTCATAAGAGTCCAATTTAGATCCTGATTGCATTCTTATGCCTCCATAAATTGTCTTCAACATTGCTCAAGTTCTGTCCATATTGTGTCATTTTCAGTAGGCTTTCTAAAAGTACCCCTTACCCGACTCCTGAGTTGAAAAGACTGGTAATACTTGCAGATACTGTTTGGGAGAGCAAAAATTTACAAAGGAAAATATTTGACATAAGGCAAGAAAACAAAATTCAAAAGAATAGTGTGGAAAGTTAAAGAAAACTTTAAAGTTGATAGTCCTAAATATTTTCAAAACAATCCTTTAAGTTACCTCATTGAGGAAACTGGATCAGGAAGTTTAGCTTATTCCCAAAATTGGAGACAAATTCCACAGTTTGTCAGGATTAGAACTCTAACCTCAGATTCCTCAGCCTCCTGTTTTAGCTTCTAGATCTTACTGCTTTCCCTTAGGGAGATGGCCTTTCAAAACTGAAGGTCAGGAAAACTGGACAGTGAGAAATACCAGATTGTTAGTTTCACAGTCTTTAAGGGAAATGCTGGAAGTACCATTACCTAGGTAACAGAAAACAAAAATGGACAAAACATCCAGAAAGTAGGAGGATGAGAATAATCTCATAATGTGATTGTTAAGAGGTAGAGCAGAGGACAGATTAAATATTTTTCATCTCTAAATTTTTTATCCATAAATTCTTTATTCTGTAATTGGAAGTAATGTTTTAAGGAAATTTGAATGTTTCATTTATGATGCTTAGAAACCTGGATAATACCTAATAAGTTTCTGCCTTTTTAAATTTCTGACCTCTCTGATTCATAGCATTAAAAAATTAATACCTTTTTTCTTATTATGAGTATAATAGTGCTTAATGAATTTGAATTATAGGAAAAGCCAAAGAAAATTAAAGTCACCTGTAATTACACCTCTCAGATATAACTGTTCTTTTAATATTTTGTTGTATTTTATCCTTGTCTTTTCTGTGCAAAAATTGTACTTTTTTGTATGTATTTGGTATCATTGCATATTATTTTAAATCCTCCCTTGTTTCTAACAGTGTATTTTCTTAGGTTTTTAAAAAAGTTTAAAACTTTTTCAAATATGTTTTTATTTTTAAATTTAATTAAAAACATAGGTAAACATTTCCATCTTTCAATATTCAAAAGACATAAAAAGATATTCCGTGAGATCTCTGTCACCCCTCCTCCATACCCCTCACTTACCATCTGGCAGGCAATCATTGTTCACTCCACACAATCAATAAATGTTTGAAATTCTTGTGTATGCTCGCATACCTATTCCCTGCCCAGAGAAACAGATAAATAGATATGTAAAAACTCCACCAAGAGTGGGGTCCAAGAAATTTCGTTCACAAAAATGTAAGGTCATGTTTTTTTCAAGGTTAGTGATGGACTGGAGCAGGCCCGCAAAGGAAGTTGGCTGGGAGTTCTGGGGGTCTGGAGCCAGTTGTTAATTGCTTTATATCTGAATTGATATTATCATAGTTTTTACTGTGTATATTGCTTTTTTCTCCTTTTTTATACAAATGATAACCCGTTAAAGGAATTTATCTGCACCTTGTGTTATTCCTGCCTCACATCCCCTCTCTCTACACACTTATTAATATATTTTTGACATAGTTTCCTGTCAGTTTGTAAAGCAGTTCCTCATTCTTTTTGTGGCTGCATAATGCCTGAATGAATCATAATTTATTTAACCAGTCCCCAAGTTTTGCTGGTACAAGTGATAATACAGTGAATAATCTTGAATATAAGCCATTTTGCTTGTGTATGAATATTTTTGTAAGAAAGTTCATAGAGTCGCTAGGTCAAAGATATGTGTACTTGTAATTTTGAAAGATATTTCCAGATTGCTCTTGTTATAGGTTGTAACTATTTCTATTTTGCCAGCAGTGTATGAGAATGCCTATCTCTCTACACATAGGGAATTATCAAGAATTTTTTAATATGACAATCTAATTGATGAAAATAGTTTTAAATTTAATTTTTCATATCTCTTACATTGATTGTCTTACAGAGCCATTTAAATACATCCTTTTCGGTGAATTGTACATATCTTTTGCCCATTTTTATTGGGTTGTTGGATCTTTTTCCTAGTGATTTGTAGGAACTCCTTATTAAATAAGGAGGCTTTTATCTGTAATGAGTTGCCAGTATTTTCATTTGTCTTTTCTTTCCCTCTCTATAAGAAAATTATTTTCATGCAGTTGAATGTATCCGCTCTTTTATGGCTCTTTGTTTTTATGTTATAGTTAGCATGGCCTTTCCTATTCTGAGGTTATAAAATAATTCTTCCATGGTTTGTCAAGTACTTCTTTGTTTTCATTTTTTATACTTAAATCTTTGATCCATTTGGAATTCATCCTGCTATAAGGTATGAGATACAGATACAATTTCATTTTTATTTTTATTTTTATTTATTTTTTTTTTTTAAAGAATTTATTTATTTATTTGACAGAGAGAGACACAGCGAGAGAGGGAACACAAGCAGGGGGAATGGGAGAGGGAGAAGCAGGCTTCCCGCGGAGCAGAGAGCCCGATGTGGGGCTCGATCCCAGGACCCTGGGATCATGACCTGAGCCGAAGGCGGACACTTAACGACTGAGCCACCCAGGCGCCCCTACAATTTCATTTTTAGAAAGATGGCTTTCCAGTTGTCCTAACACCATTTGTTGAATAACTCATCTTTTCTCCACTGGTTTAAGATGACTTCTCTATCCTTTGGTAGACTACCATTCATATGTTTTGTTTCTTTCAAGATTTTCTACTCTATTCTGTTGGTCTGTCTATATTGATGTGTCAGTATCACACTGTTTTATTACTAAGCCTTTATAATATGAAAACATAATTTGTTAATGAGTATAATTTAATATAACTTATTTAACCAATATCCTATTTTAGACATTAACATTTTCCCAAATTTGTATATTAATAGTCTACTGATTGTCTTTGTGCACAAGTCTTTGAATTGAACTTCTCACTGTTCCCTTAGGCTGAATTACTAGAAGAGTATATCTTTATTTATTTTTTTAAGATTTTATTTATTTATTTGACAGAGAGAGACACAGCGAGAGAGGGAACACAAGCAGGGGGAGTGGGAGAGGGAGAAGCAGGCTTCCCGCCGAACAGGGAGCCCGATGTGGGGCTCGATCCCAGGACCCTGGGATCATGACCTGAGCCGAAGGCAGACGCTTAACGACTGAGCCACCCAGGTGCCCCGAAGAGTATGTCTTTAAAGGCCTGAGACTTGGTACCAAATTGGTGTGACCTTCCTGGAAAGCAATTCCTACCACAAATATATGAAATTATGGCCTGTAATTTAAATCCTACTTCTGTATTGCTACTTTCAACATATTGAAGTATTTTTGCGTAGCTTTCATATAGTGCCTTAAGCATTATTTAGCACGTATTAAAAGTCCTCAGAGTTCTAATGCTAATAACACTGCCCTTCAAAAAATGGAGTTTTTTTTTCCAGTGGTATTCCTTTTCATTAATGGCATATTTCCAAATGAAAGAGGGAAGGGCATGAGTATAGAGTCAAAGCAGTTGGTCTGCTAAGGGTCAAATCCATGACCGTGGCTTTATTTATACTATGTTAGAGTCCAACTGAAATAACCTGACATAGACACATAATGGTTCAAATACTCTAAGAACATAGTTGGTGGCTTTCCTCTCAGCTCTTGGTGTCCTCCTTCTACTCTTTGTTTCTCAGAGTATTAAGAAGGAAGTGACATTCATGAAAATTCTTTTTTTTTTTTTAAAGATTTATTTATTTATTTGACAGGGAGAGCACAAGCAGGGGAAGCAGCAGAGGGAGAGGTAGAAGTAGACTCCTCGCTGAGCTGCGGGGCTTGATCCCAGGACCCTGAGATCATGACCCGAGCCGAAGGCAGATGCTTCACCAACTGAGCCACCCAGGCACCCCCAAAATTCTTTTGAACATGTTTTGAATATAAGTTCATTTAGTTTTAGCTGGATGAACAACTAAGGTGTATGTCTTATATAGTACTGTGTTAAGAACTGAGGTTTTAGCATGGATTTAATTTAGGTATATTCTAGGGAGGTTTATTATGTCACACAAAGCCTAATTCAAGGAATGGCAATGAGAATTAACATTAATGACAAAATTAACTGAAAATCTTTTCTTCAGAAAAAAAAGGGTAGGAAAATGAATTAGACTCTGGAAAATCATAGTTTATATAGACAACCAATTAACCAAATTTTCTTTTTTTTTTTTAAGTACTTTTTTTTAGAGCAGATTTAGATTCACAGCAAAATTGAGAGGAAGGTACGGAGATTTACCATATATTCCTTGTCCCGACATCTGCATAACCTCCCCGCATATCAACATCTCTGGCCAGAGTGACACATTTGTTACAGTTGATGAACCTACATTAACACGTCATTATCAGGCAAAGTCTGTAGTTCATACTAGGGTTCACTCTTGGTGTATAAATTTTGTGGGTTTGGACAAATGAGTGACATGTATCCACTATTTTCGTATCATACAGAATCAATCAATCTTTCTTTTTCTCCTTTATTTTCCTTTCTTTTCCTTATATTCTTTTCCTTCCTTCCTTTCTTCCATCCTCCTTCCTTCCCTCCCTCCCTTCCTTCCTTTTGATTTTATTTTTTAAGTAATCTCCATACCAACATGGGGCTCCAACTCACAACCCCGAGATCAAGAGTGGCATGCTCCATTCACTGAGCTGCCAGGTGCCCCTCCTACAGAATATTTTCACTGCCTTTATCCTCTGTGCTCTGTTTATTCATCTCTTCATATCCCCTACACCCTACCCCATGGCAACCACTGATACTTTTACTGTCGCTATAGTTTGCCTTTTCCAGAATTCTATATAGTTGGAATCATACCCACATTTTCTTTTATCAGTTAGCTGTTTTATTTAGCATGTATTATATAATCATAAGCTTGCCTTACTAAGTCAGAAAGGAGCAAACTTAGAAAGGAACAAAGTAGTTTAACTTTTGACAATGATATAGAGCAGTTTGGAAGTGAAACTAGGAATCCTGTACCTAGTTAATATTTGTGGAGGCTTGTAGGAAATTTTGTTTAGATTAAATTTGGGCAGGATATAAAATATAAATATCTTGCTCCCATGATTCCCTTAGGCTTCACTACATACAATTCTTTGTATTTGTAAATTTTTTTTTTTTTTTTTAAATTTTATTTATTTGAGAGCAAGCGAGAGAGTCAGTGAGAGAGAAAGAGAGAACATGGGCAGGGGGAAGGGCAGAGGGAGAGGGAGGGACTCAATCCCAGAACCCTGGGATCATGACCTGATCCAAAGGCAGACGCTTAATGGACTGAGCCACCCAGGGGTCCTGTATTTGTAAACTTCAAGAATGCCTCTGAATGAGGAAACCCAAGGCCTTTATAACGCATGTTCCAATTTTGAAATGGGCTAGTTTTTCCCAGGTGGTTGGGGATAAGTTTGTAGCAACAAACAGACCTTGAAAAAGATGGCCAGGACAATACTAACAAAAGACATGTTTTGATATCTAAGAAAAGACTCTCTTTAGTATTTTCTGGTTTCATAAAAACTTCATAGTTTTCCTTTTTATAGACATGAAGATTTATATGACTATTTTTTAATATAGCTTGATAACATGGTTAAGAAAGAACAGCATCATCTGTGGTGATTCCTATTAAAATAGAAAGGTAATCCAGAAGATTTGATAGGGCCATATTTCTTGCTGTTTTGTTTAAGTCAGAAAGTCTTTTTTTTTTTTTTTTTTTTTTAAGTCAGAAAGTCTTAAGAGGAAATTTTTAGTTAGTTGCACTTTAGGTTATGTTTTTGGTATAAATCTTGATTGTCAGGCCAGAGCGTCACCTTGAAGAGGTGTTACTGTGTTATAGCTATTGGCCAGTAATCTTTCTTTTTCTGAAACTTAACTAACAATGATGTTTCTCTTATATAATCAGTAATGTTATTCCATTTACTTGTAAGCATATTATATAAAATTATGTTTTTACAAAATTGCTTTTTTTCCTGCAATCTGAAATAGCCTGTTTTTTTTTTTTTCTTTCAACAAATTTATGAAACATGGTAAGTCTTTATTTTTTGGGGGAAGTAGTCATGAAATAGTTAATGCTTTAAAGATTCTTGGTGAAGTAAGATTAGAATCTGGGTAAGGTTGGAATCAGTTCCAATCCAGTACCTTTTTTGTTTTTTTGAAAGATTACCCTATCTTTATTATCTAAGTTCATAATTACTGTTTCCAATTTAATATATTTGTGTTAAAATGTATCACAAGCTGTTTAAAGTAGCATTTTAATTCTTTTCTAAGTTGTTTTAGAGTTTAGCAGTAGGTCTTATTAATGCTCTCTGCCTCTTTCAGAGTTATGTAGTTAAGAATGGATATCGAGTTCTTCTTTGGTGAACTGCAGCAATAAAAGTGAAAATGCTTGATAGAATAACCAGTAGATTCTTTTTGTGTGTGTGTGGTAAAATATACATACTAAATTTCATTTTAACCATTTGTAAGTGTACAATTCAAATATAGTCCTGGGGCACCTGGCTGGTTCAGGCTGTGGACCATGGGACTCTTGATCTTGGGGTTGTAAGTTTGAACCCCACGTTGGGTATAGAGATTACATAAAAATAAAATCTTAAAAAAGTTATTTTTATTTTTATTTTATTTTTATTTTTTTATTTTTAAAGATTTTATTTATTTATTTGAGAGAGAGAGAATGAGAGAGAGCACATGAGAGGGGGGAGGGTCAGAGGGAGAAGCAGACTCCCCGCCGAGCAGGGAGCCCGACGAGGGACTCGATCCAGGGACTCCAGGATCATGACCTGAGCCGAAGGCAGTCGCTCAACCAACTGAGCCACCCAGGCGCCCAAAAAAAAGTTATTTTTAAAAATACAGTCACAATGTTGTGTAATCCTCAGCACTATCTATACTCAAATTATTTTCATTATCCCCAACAAACACTCTGTACCTGGTAAACAATAACTGTCCTTTTTCCCCTCCTGGTAACCTCTATTCTACTTCCTGTCTCTATGAATTTGTCTATTCTAGGTACTTCATACAAGTAGAATCATACAATATTTTTCCTTCTGTGTCTGGCTTATTTCACTAAACATAATGTCTTCAAGGTGGCATATATCATCCTTGTAGCTTATATCAAAATTTCATTCTTTTAATGGCCAAATAATTTTCCATTGTAAGTATATATAACAGTTTGTTTATTCATCTGTTGGCGAATACTGGGTTGTTTCCACCTCTTGGTTATTGTGAATAATGCTTCTATGAACACTGGTGTGCAAATATCTCACTGAGAAGTTGCTTTCAGTTTTTTTAGATATGTACCTAGGAGTAGAATTGCTGGATCTTATGGTAGTTCTGTTTAACCTTTTGAGAAACAGCCAGACTTTTCCACAGTATCTGTACCCTTTTATATTCCTACCAGTAATACACAAGGGTTCCAGTGTCTCCACATTCTTGCCCACACTTATTTATTGTTATTTTCCATTCTTTTTGATTCTAGCCATCTTAGTAGGTGTGAAGTGGTATCTCATTGTGGTTTTGATTTTCATTTCCCTAATGATTAGTGGTGTTGAGTATCTTTTCATGTGTTTATTGGCCATTTTTAGATTTTATTTGGAAAACTGTCTTTTCAAATCCTTGTTTTATATTAGTTCTTAGTCGATATATTCGTATTTTTTAAATTGTCAGTGATAGTGTTAATTATACCATACACTAATCTTAACTCTAGTAACAGGGCCAATCAGGAGCATAATTATAGCAGCAGCAATAATGACAAAGTAAAACTTCTTGGGTGCTTATGATGAGCCAGGCACAGTTCTGGGTGCTTTATGCCTATGAATTTATTTAATCTTCATGAATACCCTATGAAGTAAATACTTTTATTACCCTCATTTTGTAGATGAGGAATCAGAGTCATAGAGTTGTAAAGGAACTTGCTCATGGTGTATAGGAAGTAAGTGGCTGATGTGGGATTTGAATCCAGGCAGTTCGCTCTTGAGTTACGTTCTTAACTACTATATAATTTGGCTTCTCACCTATAAAAAATTCAAACTGTTACTATAAAAGCATAAAGTGTGATGTTTGTTAATTTGAACCTTGAACCTGTAGTTTACCTATGTGTTTTATATACCACCATAACTGTAAACTGATGACATTTGATCTGCTGGATATGCTTTGGATGTTGTTACAATGTTTCTGAATATCTTTGTAGAATTGTCCAAGTTTTATTAACTGTATACAACATGAGAAAGCTGTATGTGGATGAATAGTATGATATTTCTTTCTTTCTTTTTTTTTTTTAGAGAGAGAAAGAGAGCACATGGCTGGGGGTGGGGAGGGGCAGAGGGCGAGAGAGAATCCTAAGCAAGCTCCACGCTCAGTGTGGAGCCCAAAGGGGGGATTGATCTCAGGACCCTGAGATCATGACCTGAGCTGAAATCAAGAGTTGAATGCTTAACTGATTGAACCATCCAGGCACCCCATGATATTGCTATATTTAAAAAAAGTTAAGCCTGTTAGCTAACTAAAATTTATGTATTTTTAGCAGTAATACAAAATAGGAAAATTGTTTTTTAAATAAAAGAATGCCTTTCTAGGCCTGTTGTTTCTTTGATCGAGACACTGAGAATACTGAAATTTAAGAGACCACACCGTCTTAAGAACCATGAGTTGTATTCATTTGGGACGTAGCTTTATTTATTCCAGGATTTACATTTCAGGTGGCTCTCCACTTTAATATCATTAATTCTAAAAAGAGGATCTGCTTTCATAGAGCCAGGTAAAACCAAATATTGATCAGAGTTTGGCCAGATAGCAGATATTTTAGGATATTTATAGAATTCACATGTTCTTCTCTAAAAGCCCAGGAACAGTGGCCTCTTGATGGATCTTACCTGCTTTCCTCTTAGTTCCTCTTGAACCTGGCTATCCTTGTGGTACATATGCTTTATAATTTTAATCTATCCTGAAGTTTGTATTTCAAGGACTCAGAAACTTAAAGGATGATTTATACATAGTAAAGTGTGTGAATTGGTTCTGAAATTTAACTTCTTTCCTACTAATAGATTGTAATTTCTCAAAATCTGTGATTTTTTTTGAGCTATGGACAATGTAGCAAGGGGAAGTGAGATATAGTCTTAAGTTCTGATCAGTTCATCTTTTTTTTTTAAAAGATTTTTATTTGAGAGAGAGAGAGCATGAGTGGGGGTGGGGTGGTTAGAGGGAGAAGGAAAGGGAGAAGGAGAAGCAGACTCCCTGTTGAGCAGGGAGCCCTGATTCAGGGCTTGATCCCAGGACCCTGGGATCATGACCTGAGCTGAAGGCAGATTCTTAACCGACTGAGCCACCCAGGTGCCCCGAGTTCATATATCTTTAAAAATATGAGTTCATATGATGTTTTTGATATGCAACAAACTATACATATTTAAAGTATAATTTGATAGGTTTTGAAATATGTTAGTAACTGTGCAACCACCACCACAATCAAGAAAATGAGCATCTAGTTCCTCTGAAAAGTTTCCTTGCCTCCCTTTGTAATCTGACTGCCCCATGCCTCCTACCACATGACCAGATAACCAGTAATATGCTTTCTGTCTTTATGGATTAGTTTAGGTTTTCAAGAATTTTGAATAAATGGAATCATACAATATATACTTATTTCTAGTCTGGCTTCTTTTGTTCAGAACATTTTGAGATTCATCCATGTTGTTTCACATATCAGTAGTTAATTTCTTTGTATTGCTGAGTAGTATTGAATTCCATTGGCTATTCCACAATTATTTATCAGTTCACCTTGTTTATTTATTATTTTAGAGGGAGAGAGCATGTGCATGTGGGGGTGAGGGTGAAAGGGAGAGAGTGAATCTCAAGCACAATCTGCTGAGCACAGAACCCGATGCAGGCTGAGAGGAAATCAAGAGTCGGACACTTAACTGACTGAGCCACCCAGGCACGCCTGTCAGTTCACCTTTTGATGAACATTTGGGTTGCATTTTTTTGACTATGACAAATAAAGCTTCTGTGAACATTTGTATACAAGTCTTTTTTTTTTTTTAAGATTTTATTTATTTGAGAGAGAAAGAATGAGACAGAGAGAGCATGAGAGGGGGGAGGGCCAGAGGGAGAAGCAGAAGAAGAATGAGACAGAGAGAGCATGAGAGGGGGGAGGGCCAGAGGGAGAAAATCTTTGTGATCTAGGGCTACATGAAGATTTTATTTTTCTTTTTATTAAAGTTTATTTATTTTTAGTAAGTCTACACGCACTGTGGGGCTCAAACTCATGCCCCTGAGATAAAGATTTCTGAAATAAAAACCAAAAGCACAACCCATAGAAGGAAAAAAAAATCAACATCATCAAAATTCACCCAGGCACCCAATTACTATAATTTTATAATAAGTTTTGAGGTCAGGGATGCCTGGGTGGCTCAGTCGGTTAAGCAGCTGCCTTCGGCCTGGGTCATGATCCCAGGGTCCTGGGATTGAGTACCACATCGGGCTCCTTGCTCAGCAGGGAGCCTGCTTCTCCCTCTCTCTCCCTCTGCTTGTGCTCTCTCTGTCAAATAAATAAAATCTTTAAAAAAAAAAAAGAGTTTTGAGGTCAAGTATAAATCCTCTAACTTTGTTTTTCTTTTTAAAAGCTATTTTGGCCAGGGCGCCTGGATGGCTCAGTCAGTTTAGTGTCTGACTGTCAGTTCCGGCTCAGGTTGTGATCTCAGGGTTGTGATGATCTCTCTCCCTACCCCTCTACACCCCCCTCCCCCCCCCCCCCCCCCTCCCCCCCCCCCCCCCCCCCACTCATATGCGTGCATTCTCTCTCTCTCTCTCAAATAAATAAGTATATAAAATTTTTAAAAAAGAAAAAAGTTATTTTGGCTAGTCTAGGTCATTTGCCATGCCCATATAAATTTTAGAGTCAGTCTGCTAGGGGATTAATATCATAACAATATCAGTCTTTCAATTCAGTACATTTCTCTATTTTGTCTTTAATTTCTCTCTACAAAGTTTTCAGTATATATCGCTTCTCGGCCTTTTGGCTAAGATCAAGTGTAGTATCTGTTCTTATCAGTTTAAAGTTTTCAGTATACGGTCTTGCACATTTTTGGTTAGATTTGCCCCTGAGTATTTCATAATTTTGATAATATTACAGCTTGTATGATTTAAAAAAATTTAATTCAATTATTTGTAGCTAGTATACAGAACTATAATAGATTTTTGCATGTCATCTTGTATTCTACACACTTGCTAATAAACTCATTTGCTATCTCTAGTGAATTTTTTTGTAGATTAAATTGGCTTTTCTGTATAGAGAATCATATATATTCTCTGCATATAAAGACAGTTTTACTTCTTTTCCAAACAGGATGCCTTTTATTATTTTTTCTTGCCTGATTACATTGGCTAGAACTTTCAGGATGATGCTTAATAGAAATGATGGGAGCAGACATCCTTTCTTCTTTTAGCTGAAAAATGTTCAGGGACTCCTGGCTGGCTCAGTCAGTAGAGCATGTGACTCTTGATCTCCGGGTCATGAGTTCAAGCCCCACATTGGGCGTAGAACTTACTTTAAAAAAAAAAAAAAAAGAAAGAAAGAAAGAAAATTTTCAGTCTTTTACCATTTAAGTGTGATGTTAGCTTTGGTTTTTTTTGTTGTTGTTTTTCTGTAAGATGCCCTTTATCAATTTGAAGACGTTTTCTTCTGTTCCTAGTTTCTTGAGAGGGTTGTTTTTTGTTTTTTAAATCAGGAATGGATGTTGAATTTTTTTGTGAAATGCATTTTCTTTATTGAGATGATCATATATTTTTTCTCTTTTAGTCTTTTAATATTAATTACATTGATTTTTTTTTAAGATTTTATTTATTTATTCGACAGAGAGAGACACAGCGAGAGAGGGAACACAAGCAGGGGGAGTGGGAGAGGGAGAAGCAGGCTTCCCGCCGAGCAGGGAGCCCGATGCGGGGCTCGACCCCAGGACCCTGGGATCATGCCCTGAGCCGAAGGCAGACGCTTAACGACTGAGCCACCCAGGCGCTCCTACATTGATTTTTTTTTAAAAAGGTTTTATTTTTATTTGAGACAGCATGACCTGGCGAGGGGTGGGGGGCAGAGGGAGAGGGAGAAGCAGCGGCAGGGAGCCCAGCACGGGGCTTGATCCCAGGACCCCAGTTCCATGACCTGAGCCAAAGGCAGACGCTTAACCAACTGAGCCACCCAGGCACCCCTAATTACACTGACTTTTGAAACCAACTTGCCATTCTGGCATAAACCTTACTTGGTCATGTGTTATTAACCTTTTTATGTGTTGCTTAATTTGTTTGATTTGTTTTGCTAAAATTATGTTAAATAATTTTGCATCTGTATTCATGGAAAAATACTGGTTTGTGGTTTTCTTTTGATATCTCTGGCTTTGGTTTCAGAATGTGCTGAAATCATAGTATGCATTGTAAGGTATTTCTTTCTTTTTTTTTTTTTTTAAAGATTTTATGTATTTGACAGAGAGAGACACAGCAAGAGAGGGAACACAAGCAGGGGGAGTGGGAGGGAGAAGCAGGCTTCCTGCGGAGCAGGGAGCCCGATGCGGGGCTCGATCCCAGGACCCTGGGATCATGACCTGAGCCGAAGGCAGACGCTTAACGACTGAGCCACCCAGGTGCCCCTAAGGTATTACTTTCATGTTTAATTTTCTGCAAGAGTTTGTATAGAATTGGTACTATTCCTTGTACATTTGTTAAAATTCATCAGAGAAGACATCTGGACTTTGACTTCTCTTTGTGGGAAGATTTTTCACTTCAAATCCAATTTCTTTAATAGATATAAGGTCATTTATTGTTTGTGTCTTTGTAGGATTATGTCAGTTTTGTCTCAGTTGTCAAATGTATCAGCATAAAATGTTCATAATATTTCCTTATTATTTTTTTTTTTTAAAGATTTTATTTATTTATTTGACAGAGACACAGTGAGAGAGGGAACACAAGCAGGGAGAGTGGGAGAGGGAGAAGCAGGCTTCCCGCGGAGCATGGAGCCCGATGCGGGGCTCGATCCCAGGACCCCGGGATCATGACCTGAGCCGAAGGCAGACGCTTAACGACTGAGCCACCCAGGCGCCCCAGTATTTCCTTATTTTAATATCTGTAGAATCTCTAACAATGTTACTTCTTTCATTCCTGATATTGTAAATTTGTGTCTTACCTATTTTATCCCCCATCAGTCTGGTTTAGGTTTATCAATTTTACTGATCTGAGAATCAGCTTTCGGTTTCATTGCCTTTTTAAATTTCTTTTCTTTGTTTTTAATTTCATTGATTTCTCTTCTGATCCTTTTTTCTTTTCTTCTGTGTACTTTGGGTTTCATTTGTTATTCCTTTGCTTGCTAGTTTGTTAGTGTAGAATCTGAGGCCAGTGATTTGAGACCTTTCCTCTTTTCTAGTAAAGGCATTTTCTTTCTTTCTTTCTTTCTTCTTTTAAGATTTTTTATTTATTTGACAGAGAGAGAGAGAGCACAATCAGGCAGAGTAGCAGGGAGCCTGCTGCCCCCTCTCATTTCTCTTTCATTATTGTTTTTGGGGCGCCTGGGTGGCTTGGTCGTTAAGTGTCTGCCTTCAGCTCAGGTCATGATCCCAGGGTCCTGGGATCGAGCCCCACATCGGGCTCCCTGCTCTGCGGGAAGCCTGCTTCTCCCTCTTCCACTTTAAAAATATATATATTGTTTTTGACCCATGAACTATGTAAAAGTATGTTATATAATTTTTAGGTATTTGAGGGTTTTCCAGATATCTTTTTATTACTGATTTCTGATTTGTGGTCAACAATATACTTTGTATGATTTGAATCCCTTTAAATTTACTGAGACTTGTTTTATGGCCCAGAATGTAGTATACACTTAATATGTATTTTTGCTGTGGAGTGTTTTATTTTATTTATTATGTCTAGTTGGTTGATAGTATTGTGCAAATCTATATTCTTCTTGGTTTTCTATTAGTTATTGAGAGAGATTTATTGAAGTCTTTGGCTGTAATTGTGGATTTGTCAATTTTTTCCTGCAGTTCTACCAGGTCTTACTCCATATATTGACGCTTTATTAGGAGCATTGGCATTTAGGTGTATTGTATCCTCTTGATGAAGACATGATGTTATGTACTTTATTGTTATAAACTGTCCCTTTATCTCTGGTGATATTCTTTGTTCTGGAATCTGTTTTATCTGAATAATATAGCCAGTCCCACTTTCTTGAGATTTGTGTTAATATTGAATATCTTTTTCCATCCTTTTACTTTTAACCCACTTCATTGTTTATATTTAAAGTCTCCTGGGGCGCCTAGGTGGCTCAGTCGTTGAGCATCTGCCTTCGGCTCAGGGCATGATCCCAGGGTCCTGGGATCGAGCCCCGCATCGGGCTCCTTGCTCTGCAGGAGGCCTGCTTCTCACTCTCCCACTCCCCCTGCTTGTGTTCCCTCTCTCACTGTGTCTCTCTCTGTCAAATTAATAAATAAAATATTAAAAAAATAAAAGTCTCCTGTAGGCAGCATAAAATTGGGT
This sequence comes from Phoca vitulina, assembly GCF_004348235.1. Classification (NCBI taxonomy): domain Eukaryota; kingdom Metazoa; phylum Chordata; class Mammalia; order Carnivora; family Phocidae; genus Phoca; species Phoca vitulina. The sequence goes on from NW_022589776.1 coordinate 5,834,196, forward strand.
CTTGATCTTTTATCTAGTCTTGCAACTGGGGTATTTAGACTATACTTAATATGATTAATTATTTATATTTAATGTGATTGGTTGGGTTTGAATTGAATGGTTGGGTTTAAATCTATCCTACTATTTATTTTTTATTTGTGCTATTTGTTCTTTTCTCTCTTAGTCTTTTAATGCTTTTTGTATTAATCGTGTATTTTTTTGTAATTCTTTCTAGCTTTTTTGTATTATTTTAGTGATTACTTTATAGTATATTTACTTTAGCTTATAACAGTTTACCTTCAAGTGATATTATACTGTTTCATGTGTATGTAAGAACCTTATAACATTATACTCCCATTTCTCACTTTTTGGTCTTTGTGCTATTGTCATACATTTTACAATACTTATGAAGCCCACAATAAGATGTTGTTTTTGTTTTATCTTTCAGAGAGATTTAATATAAGAAAATAATAATTTTAGTTACTTTAGGCCAAAGGGCAAATCTAGTCCTTACTAATCCATTTTGGCTGATAGCAGACATCCTTCTATATCTGGTTTGGGCCTGAATAACAACGCGTCCAAGGGCAAATCAGTAGTATTCTTTTCTTTCTGCAATTTCAAATCTGGTGTTTGCACATTCTCAGGTATGTATGATCTTGAGCTCTGACAAGTTGGGTTTCTTTAGTGCCTTTTACTTTTTCAAAGTCAGTGCTCCAAGGAGGTCACCACATCGCTTTCCTGTCATTCACATAGCTGTCTAACTCAATACAACAAAAAATCTTCATACGCTACTTTAAATTCCTCCAGATATACCACAAACTATTAATGGCACAACCCTGATTACAAATTTCACAGCACATCTCTTCCCGTAAACGGTGGAGTGGAAGTTGGGAATGCTTATTTGACCTGAATAAATCACTGAAATATTTTCTTCCCCTCTTTGAAGGTGCTGATTTTTGGCAAGCAAAGTAAATTTTTCTAGGTTTAGACTAAACTTCCTAAGCTTCTTATTAGCAAGTAATTAGCTACTATACCATGCTAACTATTAGGTTTAAAAACAGTAATTTTTGCTAAATATATAATGGTAAGCAAAGGTGTGGGGAGCTGGTGAAGGGGCTGTGCTTGGCTCACAGACTACATGGTGTGGTGCAGGCAGGGCAATGCTGTCTATACTTGTTGGTTCACCGTAGATATTTTGACTGAAAAAAAAAAACAAATTGACTTAGGAACAAATATGTATGTTGGCAGGTCTAACCTAAGGCGGCAAAATTATTATTTTTTAAGGATTTATTTATTTATTTTAGAGAAGGGGGGAAGAGAGAGAGAGAGCAAGCAAGCAAGCAAATAAGCAAGCACAGGGGGAGGGGCAGATGGAGAAGAGAATCTTAAGCAGACTCCCTGCTAAGCGCAGAGCCTGACCCGGGACTTGATCTCACCACCCTGAGATCACAACCTGAGCCAAAACCAAGAGTCAGAAGCTTAACCAACTGTGCCACCCAGGCACCTCCTAAGGCAAAATTATTTATGGGCCCTGTCCTAATAGTGATTATAGTTTGGTCAGGGCAGTAATTATTAATCAAACACAGAATAAATATATAATTATAATCTTACAAATACTGTATATGAAAGTACATGGTGTCTGTCCTGAGTGTGTATAACTAAATGATCTAATTCAGTTTGGGAGAATGGAAAGGGCTTTCTTGAGGAAGTGACTGAGATCTAAAGGGTGAATGGGAGTTAACTAGGTGAAAGGTATTAGGAATGGGTGAAGTTCCAGGTGGAGAGGTTCCATAGATTGGTGTGCAGCAGAGAGACCAGTCAGAAGGTTATTGCATTTTAGGCAAGAGAGGATGGTAATTTGGGCTAGGGAGATGATGGGCTAGTGGAGAAGAGAGAAGTGGACAGACTTGGGAGATATTTAGGAGGTTAAAATGGATAAGATTTGGTGAAGGATTAGATATGGGACACTCGGTATGGGGAGATATGTCAAGGGTAACTTCTAGTTTAATGGTGAAGAAAGACTGGAGGGATGTTGGTACTATTTACTAAGATACAGGTTTTTTTCCCTAGTGAACTGGAAGCATTTTTTCTTTCAGAGAAATACGTATTTTATTTAGGGATTTTTCCAAATCCTAGGCATCCTTTAGGACCCAGCACAAATATGACTTCTTTCTTGAAGTCTTTCCTGACATTTCTTTATCTACCTTCCCCTATAGCTAGAAATAACTTTTGTGGGGCGCTTGGGTGGGAGGGTCATTAAAGCGTCTGCCTTTGGCTCAGATCATGATCCCAGGGTCCTGGGATCGAGCCCTGCATCAGGCTCCCTGCTCAGCGGGAAGCCTGCTTCTCCCTCTCCCACTCCCCCTGCTTGTGTTTCTGCTCTGGCTATCTCTCTCTCTGTCAAATAAATAAAATCTTAAAAAAAAAAAATAACTTTTGCCTTCTTTGAACTTCTATTAAACTTTGTTTATATTTCTGTTATGGAATTTTTCATCATCTAACTTGTGTTCTACTTATTTGTGTATGTTTCCTTATTGTTTTGAAAACTGCTTATTGAAAGGGAGTGTTGTTCATTTTGATAGTTTCATAACTAACAGTAACTGTTTCTTAAATGAACATATACTATGGCCTTATGAAGGTGTGGGTTCCATGAGGGAGTATACTATTGCAGTAAATTAAAAGTCTTGTGTACATTAGGGTATCAACATACAAGAAGAATTCATTAGAGTAATATAATGGTAGAAAGGTCTTTTTTTTTTTCTTTAAAGATTTTATTTATTTATTTGACAGAGAGATAGCGAGAGCAGGAACACAAGCAGGGGGAGTGGGAGAGGGAGAAGCAGGCTTCCTGACGAGCAGGGAGCCCGATGGGACCCGAACCCAGGACCCTGAGATCATGACCTGAGCCGAAGGCAGACGCTTAACGACTGAGCCACCCTGGCGCCCGAAGTAGAAAGGCCTTCTATGAGTCCATTATTTAGATCATTAACCATTATTAAACTTTATAACTTTTTAAATAAATACTTCAGTTAAATAATACTTTTTAAAAATATGAATACTTTTGTTGAAAGTTTCTTAACAAAACAGGTTGTTAATTTTTATCATTATCGGTTTAATTCATCAGTCTGCAGTTGATGAGCTAAGCATAGGCTAATATAATGCCTAACATTTGTATAGGACTTATTAACCATTCAAAACATATTCACACATAATATGTCTCAATCTGATCTCATAACAGTCCTGTTAGAGGTAAAGTATTATTGTTCTCATTTTGCAGAGCCATGCCGTATATTGAAGGATACTTTTGAAGACCTTGGAATGAGACTATTTTGTGTTCTCTCTCTCTTTTTTTTAAAGATTTTATTTATTTATTTGTCAGAGAGAGAGCACAAGCAGGGGAAGCGGCAGGCAGAGGGAGAAGCAGGCTCCCCGCCAAGCAAGGAGCATAATGTGCTACTCAGTCCCAGGACTCTGGGATCATGACCTGAGCTGAAGGCAGATACTTAACCAACTGAGCACCCAGTCATCCCTGTTTTGTGTTTTTAAAGGTCAAAATAATCTTTTTTACTTTCTTTAGTAGAGTTAACTGGAAGTCTTTGAGAAATAAAGTAACTGATAACTGTTTAAATCATAATCTTTTTGATGATTTGACCAGAGTAGCTTTACAGGGTAATATCTCAATCAGTTTCAGTTTCTGAGATGAACTCAACTCTAACCCATTCTGATTAAGTATTGTATGATGTTTTCTTTTTCTTCTTTTTTTTTAAGATTTTATTTATTTATTTGACAGAGAGACACACAGTGAGAGAGGGAACACAAATGGGAGGGGAGGGTGGGAGAGGGAGAAGCAGGCTTCCCACTGAGCAGGGAGCCCAATGCAGGGCTCGATCCCAGAACCCTGGGATCATGACCTGAGCCGAAGGCAGACGCTTAACGACTGAGCCACCCAGGCGCCCCTGTATGATGTTTTCATATGTTAGTTAAAAAAGTCCTTATATGAGTCTTCTAAGTAACTTGTAAACCTGCATTTTAAAATAGATTTACTTATGTTTAAAAATAAAATACACCTCAGTGAAGGAAGTAGCAAAATCTTATAAATAAAACCCAATTAAAATTTGGAATATGACAATATGATTCTTTCAAGTTCTTTTAAAGTGTTAACGGATAATCAAAGCAGGATCCCAGCAACCTCCTTTTCCCCGAGTTTTCACAAATCACGTGTTTCATAATACATTTTCAAGTTTTTCCAGGTGAGTGTCATCAGACTTACTGGTGTCTAGTTCCTAAGACTTATCCCTAACTGCTTTTTGAAAATCAGTATGATATTTTCTTTATATAAGATCACCTTCTGAAATTTTGTGAATACATTTTTTAATCTTTTTCCAATTTCCTCTTTTTTTTTTTTAGGATTTTATTTATTTATTTGCCAGAGAGAGAGACAGTGAGAGAGGGAACACAAGCAGGGGGAGTGGGAGAGGGAGAAGCAGGCTTCCTGTGGAGCAGGCAGCCGGATGCGGGGCTCTCTCCCAGGATCCTGGGATCATGACCTGAGCTGAAGGCAGACGCTTAACAACTGAGCCACCCAGGCACCCTCCAATTTCCTCTTAATGTTCCTTTATAAAAAAATGTATTTTGGGGCGCCTGGGTGGCTCAGTTGGTTAAGCGACTGCCTTCGGCTCAGGTCATGATCCTGGAGTCCCTGGATCGAGTCCCGCATCGGGCTCCCTGCTCGGCAGGGAGTCTGCTTCTCCCTCTGACCCTCCCCCCTCTCATGTGCTCTCTCTCATTCTCTCTCAAATAAATAAATAAAAAATCTTAAAAAAAAAAAATGTATTTTGTTCACTAAAGGATTAAAAATTTATATTTGTGTAGCTCTTGGACATGTGTGATATACGTTTCCCTTCATGTTCCTCATAACAATTTTGTGAAATAAATAGTTATAGGTAAGAAAACTGGGTCTAAAACAGGTTGTGACTTTGCTCATAGTTAGAGACCCCAGTCCAGTGTTGGATCTACTTTCTGCTAATAGAAATCAAGTAGTTTTGCTTTCTCTTTGTCATTTGTTGTCATTATACTCTTCCCCCCCAAACCCTAAACCTTTCTCTGCTTTGTTCATGTTTCTGTGTACATAGCTTAAAACAAACAGACAAAAACAGAAACCTCAGCTCTGCTCTTTTATCATTAGCATTTTTCATTAACCTTACCCCATTTTTGGTTTTAGTCTTCCTGATACTGTTTTTCATTTCTGGGTTTCTTTGGAAACTTTTGGAGATAGATGCTTTTTAAAAGCTAAGCCTTGCTCTAGGATTGCCTCATTTTTTAAAATTTTTTTCTTTTAAAGATTTTATTTATTTATTTGACAGAGAGAGACACAGCGAGAGAGGGAACACAAGCAGAGGGAGTGGGAGAGGGGGAAGCAGGCTTCCCGCCGAGCAGGGAGCCCGATGCGGGGCTCGATCCCAGGACCCTGAGATCAGGACCTGAGCCGAAGGCAGATGCTTAACGACTGAGCCACCCAGGCGCCCCTGCCTCATTTTTTTAATGGTATTCTGTCTTGAAAACAAAGGGTACCCTGAGTCTTCCTAAAGGAGCATGGAATCTATGGAGCTAATTTCTGTTGCTACTCCTGAAAAAAAAAAATCAATGACTAAATGTGCCATCAGTCTGAGACTCATGAAATGTTGAACTGAATGGGTTTGGAATGTTAGGTGAAGTGTGAAAACGTTAGTGTGCTTTATCAGCAATCCTATTTTTGTCTGGTATAAGAAAAAATAGATAAGTATGGGACCGCTCATCAGTTTTCTAAAACTAACATCAGAGTTGAAAAAATAGAGTATTTTGGAAGGCACATTAAGTCAAAAAGAAAATGATGCTGTCTGCTTTAACTGTGCTTAAGTCAAAAAATGGAGAGTATGAAATTGACATGGCCATTTGCTTAAATAATATTTTCATGTCCTCAGGAATGAAGACTGTAGTTGGAATGCAGGAAAAATGATCGGATGTTAAAAATGACCTGAGAAGTCATTTTTCTGTTGACATCCTAGCATGTCATCCTAATGTGTATGCAGGAACAAAATGAATCAAAATGACTGATTCATGAACTGACTGTACTATTTGTTAGAGGCAGGTATATTTGTGGTGCATGAAAAACCATTATTGGAGAGCTAGGATTTTTATAACCAGTGAAGTTTTATTTATTTTTTTTGGCATATCTTATGTAAAATTACAGCTGGGATAAGTGTAGTTTTTACATTAGTGAAGAATTAATGATACAGATTTGTCAGATTTTATAGTCTAGCTATTGATCATAAAAAATCTGTAATATTTACTTTCTATTTCTTTGCTCACACATTACTCTGGACCATTTAATTGCATAGTATTCAAATTTTATTTTTATTTTTAGATCTTAGTTGAGTTGACCAGAGGCTAGTGGTAATAAATACCAAATATGGTATAGTCTGATAGAGAATGCTAGAATTTTATAACATATAACATTGGTGCCAAATTCAACATGTCAACTAGTGTTATTAAAAATGAGTTTTTTAGACCATCTATATAAGAATCACTGGGAATGCTTTTTAAAATGCAGATCACTGGATCTTTCCTACCCCCATCTCCCACTATTCAAAATCTGCAGGAGCTATGGCTAAGGTGTATATTTTAACAAGCACCTATGTAATTTGGTTGCACATTAAAATTTGAAACCTTTTACAGAAGATTCAATATGTTACACATATTGCTCTCCTGTTTAAAATGGTTGAATTAGGAGATCTTTGAAGGCAGAGAAGAACAAGAATATCTATTTTCATTTTAAGAACCAAATACGTTGTACACCTTATATAGTGATATATGTCAATTATTTCTCAGTAAAACTGGAAAAAAATTTTATCACTTGGAGAAAAAGAATCAAATAGCTTTTTAGAGGTTTAAAACAAAGCTAACATATAATTTCAGCATTAATTTAATTTTTCGGTTCCTCCTGAGGATGCAACTTGGACTTCAACTTTAATAATTCAGGGCTTTGAACATCTGATGTTTGTTTAAGCAGGGTAGAAAGTACTGTAAGTCTTCTAAAGACTACATTTCAGTTCCTGTTGGGCTGAAGAAATACAAATAAGCTGCACATTCAACTTGCCTTCTGGTCCCCCCTTCGCTATATACCCTCTCATTTCCAGTGTTCTTCCACCTGTCTGTTTTTCCAAAATTGGCCTTGATTTAAAATATAAAAAGAGAAAGGAGGGGGAAAAATATGAAATTTTTTATTTAATGGTATATGAAATTTGGCATTATGATATGTTTATGTCAGGATTTTCAAATTCCCCCCACCCCTTCAAGGAAAATACCCAGAACCCCAGAAAAAATGAAAGTGGACTTGCTCAGGTTATATCCATGGGTGCTCCTGAGGTACTTCTGGGTACTCAAAGGCTTTGGGTATAAAATTTGAAAGTCACTGGAAGGAAAGTAGTTAATATTTATTAAATTATGAGTAGAGAGAAAGGAAAGTCTGAAGTGCTGTCAAGGTTGTTTAATCCTTAGAGCAATGGTTCTTAAGCTGGGTTAATTTTGCCCCCCTGGGGACATTTGGTCATGTCTAGAGACGTTTTTGGGTGTCATGTCTGGGGTGGAGGGAGGGGAGCCACTAGTCTCTAGTAGAGGAGGTCAGAGTCTTGCTACACATTCTACATTGCCCAGGACAGGCCCTATGACAGGGGATTGTCCTGCTGCAAATATCAGTAGTGCCTAGGTTGAGAAACCATCCCTTAATGAAACAAGTTTTTAAAAATATGATTTGGTTTATAGACCATATTCCCTGCACCTAAGATTTCAGTGGACAAGAGGCAAATGTTTTTGTAAATGAGTAGCTGGGTAGATTGTCATGATAGTATTGTTAGGTTACTCTTTCATAAGGGTGTTTATTTTGCAGATATTTTGATTAAACATAAGTTTTTTTTCAACAGTTTCGGAAAAATCTTTAATAAGAAAATGGGTTATTTCTATTTTATGTGTGATAGCCTATTAGATGTGTGCTGCATAAGACAATAACCTCTTTTTTTTAAAGATTTATTTGAGAGAGAGAGAGAGAGCAAGCACAAGTCACGGGAGGGGCAGAGGGAGAGAGAGAGAAGCAGACTCCCTGCTGAGGGAACATGACTTGAGGTTTGGTCCCATGGCCCTGAGATCACGACCAGAGCTGAAATCAAGAGTCAGATGCTTAACCGACTGCGCCAACCAGGTGCCCCAGCCTCTCTTTTAGAATTGCCCTCTCAGGGTACCTGGGTGGCATAAACATATTTCTGTTCATGTACCATCATTTTAATTCAGTATTAGGGAAGTGCTATGGGAGACAAGAAAAAAACTGGAGTTTAGAATGTTACATTTTAGGTTTGAGAAGTTATTGCCTACCTTTTTTAGCCAGTCATAGAAATATCCTGGGGGAATTGATGCCCAAATGTTAATTAGAAAAGTATGTTAAGAAAGTTCTGGTCACCCCAAATGCTTCCTTCAACCTAATTTCCTCTTTAGTGGGTACGTAACATTTTAGCCAAGTCTTGTGGCATTATATATTTATGTGTACCACATTTCAGATCATTTTTGCTTTATTATCAGGGGAAATTTAAATATCATTAGTGAGGATTGTTGGACCTATATTCTTACTACCTTACCTAAAAGTTTTCCCTAGGTTTTTTCATAAGGCATTGGGATGGTATCTCTTCATAAGCAATGTAGCATATATACTTATTTACCTATGTCAGGAATCTAATAACTAGACATGGAGTTTTTCATAAATCTTGTAGAAAATTCAGCACCTCGAAGCTTTCTATGGATGTAGAAAACAGCAGTTAGCAGTTATAATTTCACCCAGTTTTATGGTCAGTTGCACTGGTTAACACAGATTTTACTTAATTTTTTTTCAGTATTAAAGTGGTGGAGAGTGATTTTATTAAGTAGAAATAAAAGATATTTGAAAAATAATAATTTTACATGCAATAGAATGCATTATCATCATGTTTGATGTTACATTTGCTAGTTCAGTATATATAGGAGATTACTTCTGAGTTCACACCGTGTGGAAACTGCCACCTCTGTCTGGTTACTGTGATTTGTAAGGTAAGTTCCCAAAGAACTATTTATATTATGATAGACCATTTTTCAATTTTTTGCTCTCTCTTTGGTTATTCCTAGGGTATTGCCATGATGAACTTAATCCTTTGTCTTTAGAAATAAAATGTGTGGTGGGAGGGCGGTGTCTGGATGGCTCAGTTGGTTACGCATCTTGATTTCAGCTCAGGTCATGATCTCAGGGTCCTGGAATCGAGTTTCGGTGTCAGGCTCCATGCTCAGCAGGGAGTCTCCTTGAGGAATCTCTCTTTCTCCCTCTGCCCCTCCCCCTGGTTGTGCACACACACACACACACACACACACACTCTCTGTAATATAAATAAATAAATATTTGAAAAAAAAAAGAAAGAAAATGTGGGGCCCCTGGGTGGTTCAATCAGTTAAGCGTCCAATTCTTGAGCTCAGCTCAGGTCTTGATCTCAGTGTTGTGAGTTCAGGTCCTGCAGTGGGGTCCACACTGGGCATGGAGCCTACTTAAAAAGAAAAAAAACCAAAAATGTAAATTTGGAGGATAAAACTAGAAACTTTTTTTTAAAAACTCTAATTAGATGGTCAGTTGTTGTCTTACATATTGAATACTTATTAAGAATCTTATGAAAGCAGAAATGTTTAAGTTGGTCATAGTAAAATAAAATAAATTATAGTAAAATATAACAGAATTTATCATTTTAACCATTTTTAGGTGTACAGTTCAGTGGCATTAAGTACATTCACACAATTGTGCAACCATCACCAGCATACTTCCACAGAACGTTTTCATCTTCTTCTTCTTCTTCTTTTTTTTTACTTTATTTGAGAGAGAGAGAATGAGCAGTGGGGAGGGGGAGAGGGAGAGAGAGAGAAGCAGACTCCCCGCTGAGCAGGGAGCTGGACGCAGGGCTTGGTCCCAGGACCTGGAGATCATGACCTGAGCCAAAGGCAGGCACTTAACCGACTGAGCCACCCAGGCGCCTCTACTTTTTCATCTTTTTAAACTGAAACCCTGTACTCATTAAACAGTAATTCCCTATTCTTCCTCTTGCCAGCCTTGGCAACCACATTCTATTTTCTTTTTTTTTTTTTAAGATTTTATTTATTTGCGAGAGAGAGAATGAAAGACAGAGAGCATGAGAGGGAGGAGGGTCAGAGGGAGAAGCAGACTCCCTGCCGAGCAGGGAGCCCGACGTGGGACTCGATCCAGGGACTCCAGGATCATGACCCGAGCCGAAGGCAGTCGCTTAACCAACTGAGCCACCCAGGCGCCCCACATTCTATTTTCTATGCTTATGAATTTGACTCTTCTAGGTACCTCTTATAAATGGAACCATACAATATTTGTCCTTTTGTGGACTGCCTTATTTCACTTAGCATAATGTCTTCAAGGTTCATCCTTATTATATGTAGCATGTGTCAAAATGTCCTTCCTTTTTAAAACGGAATAATATTCCAGTGTATGTAGAGACTACATTTGTTCATCCATTCATCTGTCAGTGGACACTTCGGTTGCTTCTACCTTTTGACTATTGTGAGTAATGCTTGTATGAACATTGGTGTACACGTACCTGTTTGAGTCCTTGCATTTAGTTCATTTGGGTATCTACCCAGAAGTGGAATTGCTGAACCATACATTAATTTTGTATTTAAGTTTTTGAAGAATCTCCATAGTGTTTTCCACCATTTTACATTCTCACCAGCAATGCATAGGGTTCCGGTTTCTCCACAACCTTGCCAATGCTTGTTATTTCTGTTATTTTGATAATAGCCTTCTATTGGGTATGAAGTGGTATCTCATTGTGGTTTTAATACCACAAGTTTTTTTTTTTATATATATATATAATGGAAAATGTCTTTGCAAGTATCTCATTTTGTTTTGCTTTTGAGATTAAGAACTTAAAACTATTTTTCACAAGAATATATATGAGCTTTCTCATTCTGATAATGTGTGTGATATTTTAACTAGCTTAAAATTGGATTGTCCTAGGATTCCTGCTCTCTCATATTTAGTAGCTGGGACTGTTGAACAGATGCAGAACAAACAACTGAAGAATCTGTTCTGTGCTTTAGTGGTTATTTTCCAATTCCTCCTCCTCAAACTCTCCCAGCATACATATATCTGCATCCTCTTCACTGGGGGTATATCTTACTCACTAGTTTCCAAAAGCTGTGATTCTAGTTCTATTACTAAACAAACGATTTTTCTCACATCTCTCCCGCCCCTAGTGCAAAGTTTTGCTGTGACTAGTCATTCTTTGCAAACATCCCATGAGTTTAAGTTCTTAGGAACTTTATGGTCTTGTGATTTGGAGCCACAAAGATATTGCATTGTCATGTGTAATCTCCCTACTACAGCAAAAACATAACATATTTAACATTTTCTATCATAGTAGTTTGCTATTAAAAGCTATGTAAGAAAAGTACTCTAGCACTAGATTGGAAAGTAGGGATGCTACATTTTAGATTAATTGAGAAAAACATTTTGAAGAATTAAGGTATTTTTTTTTTTTTGAAGATTTTATTTATTTGACAGAGAGAGACACAGCGAGAGAGGGAACACAAGCAGGGGGAGTGGGGGAGGGAGAAGCAGGCTTCCTGCGGAGCAGGGAGCCCGATGCGGGGCTCCATCCCAGGACCTTGGGATCATGACCTGAGCCGAAGGCAAATGCTTAATGACTGAGCCAAGTAGGTGCTCCATAAAGAAGGTATTTTTTTAAAGATTTTATTATTTTTATTTTTTTAAGATTTTATATATTTATTTGACAGAGAGAGACACAGTGAGAGAGGGAACACAAGCAGGGGGAGTGGGAGAGGGAGAAGCAGGCTTCCCGCCGAGCAGGGAGCCCGATCCGGGGCTTGATCCCAGGACCCTGGGATCATGACCTGAGCCGAAGGCAGACGCTTAACGACTGAGCCACCCAGGCGCCCCTTAAGATTTTATTTTAAGGAATCTCTACACCTAACATGGGACTCAAACCCATAACCTCGAGATCAAGAGTTGCACACTCCCACCAACTAAGCCTGCCACGTACCCCAAGAAGGTGTTCTTGAACAGTAGAGACTTCATTGTTCATAAATTATATGGTGGTGATGAGAGAAATTGTACTGCTGGTACAACTGTACATTTTGTAGCCAATTGGCAAATACTTGAACACCTACTAAAGGAGCAGGGCTTGATGCTAGGTATTGTCGGGGATACAGGTAGTTATAATAACTAATATTTTGTAATGTATACTGTGTGCAAGACACTGTTTTAGACATTCAGAATTTATCACTCATGTAATTTTTACAACCACCATATGCTTTTATCCTCATTTTGCAGATGAGAAAGCTGAGGCATAGAGATGGTAAATAACTTCGTCAAGGTCACAAAGCAAATGGTGGAGGATGAAAATGAATCCAGGGAGTATGGCTCCAGAGCCTGTGCTCTTAACCTGTTACACTAGAAGGTAGAAGACATGGTTCCTGCCCTCAAATAATCTATTGTCTAGTCAAGGTGACAAGTCTCAACCTCATGTAAAAATATATATATATATATTTCCCCCCCCCCAAGGCTGTAAACTATAAATAAATAGGAATAAGTAGGAAGTTGGGTGCAATTTAGTTGACTAGATGAGCACAGCAATACAGAGTCAGAATTTTAGACTCTGGCAGTGTTGTGAGCTGCTAGGTTGGGCTCTGCACTGTGCATGTGCACTCTGAGTAGGATTGAAAGAAACACCATTCTTTTAGGCAGTATTTTTTATTTTCATTTTATTTTATTTATTTTATTTTAACTAGGCTCCACAGGGGGCTTGAACTCACAACCCTGAGATCAAGACCTGAGCTGAGATCAAGAGCCAGATGCTTAACTGACTGAGCCACCCAGGCATCTCAGTATTTTTTGTTCATTTTAAAAGAATTTAGCCATGTGTATGCAGTTATGTTGACTAGTTTATCAAAATTCTCTCATTTTTAGTTTGTTTCTTTTTAAAAAGATTTTATTTATTCGTTTGTGAGAGAGAGAGTGAGCACAAGCAGGAGGAGGAGCAGAGGGAGAGGGAGAGAGACAAGCCGACTCCCTGCTGAGTACAGAGCCTGACTTGGGGCTCAATCCCAGGACCCTGAGATCATGACTGGAGCCGAAGGCAGACGCTTAACCGAGTGAGCCACCCAGGTGGCCCTGTTTTTAGTTTATTTAAATAAAAATGTAGGAAAGCTTTAAGAGTATGTATATTTTATAACTTAGCTGCCTTTTTCAGGGATTTCGACTTTCATTACCCCTTGAAAGTTGTTTTTTTAACCCATGGGAGATAGTGGAGAGATGGAAGAGACAGGCACAGTTGCAGTCATTCAATCTCATAAATGACTTTTGTGAACATTGTTTTAATGCTTCAGGTCTGTGCTCAGAAATGGTGTGTCATGCATTACACAGCATGCTGTCATGTGCAGTCTGCTTCCTCATGACTGTCTGAGTAAAACTGACTCGGTGGTTTGATAGAGGCCTGGCCTGCAGTACCAGGGAAGCAAACATCCACTTGGAGCAGCTACAAGATTAAGACTGTTTTTCATTCTTCGGTCTTCATTATATAGCTTCTTTTCCCCTCAGTCATATTGTGACCCACAGATTATAGATTGAGTCCACTCTCCTTTGATTAATTTTATTATTTCCAGAATGTGTCACAGATAGGAAGATACAGTGGTTTGAAGATAGAAACTTACCAAGATTATTCATGTTTTAAAAGCAATTTCATTCTATCACTGTTATCCAGTACTTAATGATAGTATATTTAAGTATGTTTAAGTTTAGTGTTTTCTCTTGGTTTGAATTATTCTTAAATTTTAGTGAGTTATATAGCCTCTTAAAAATTAGGCAGCATGAAAAAAAGTGCTTTCTGTTCTGAAATGGAAGCATATACAAGCACAAGGAAGTGGTAGTCCCCCTTTTCCTGTGGGAATAGCAAGAAAAGCATTAATTTTTCCATCCCCTAAATGGTAAGTAAAAATGATATAGCATTCCTTTGTGTCATTGATAGTGCTTCTCTGATTTTTAAAATTTCAAGGATAGATTATTTGGGAAGAACACCTCTTTTTGGAACTTAAATTGAGATACATACCTGCTAGAAATGAAACTCAAGACTTACAGATGAAATGGAATGAACATTGTATTTTGTAACTTTGTGACTTTTAGGCTAGAGATATATTCCTACAGTCGTGATTTTTGTAAGGCGGTTAGTATTTTGTTTTGTTTGTTTTCCCTTAATACTTAGTGTAGAATCTAGACTTTTCATGCCCGTGCTTCCCTAGCCCATAGATGCATTTCTCTTGCAGTCTCTATCAGGATAGTTACACATAACTTAAATTGAATCTTGTTATTGTTACTTTGTTTCTAAAGAAGAGAAGTTTGCTGCGCTCCTGGCTGCCTCAGGCAGTAGACCATGCTGAGTTTGAGCCCCATGTTGGTAGAGTTTACTTAAAAAAAAAAAAAGACTAGAAGTCTCAATGAAGGACTAGTGGAAAAGAAGGTCAGATAGAGAGCAGGGCCTCTGCCCCACTCAGTACAGCTTATAAAAAATTAGGAGGGAGCAAATGGTTGCTGTAGTGGCTACATTACTAAGTGGTGCAAATGCCTCTCTTTTCTTTGGAAGATACTTCGTTTTGTGGAAAAAAATTGAAAGGGACTTTAGAGATAGTCTAGTTCAGTTCCTTCATTTTTACATAGCATTTACCATTCAGGCCTTCTGACCCTGATGAAGTGTATTTTCTATAACACTAACTAGGTATTTATCCTCTTTTCAGTGATCTAAAGAATTTCTTTCCCTTTGAAAACCTCAGAATTAAAAACACTGGTCCATATAGGGAATGCTTATGGCATTATAAAAAAATGAAGGACCTATCAATTTTGGTTATTTGAAGTCAGATAAAACTAGAGTTCCAATCCTGGTTCTGCAGTTTATTAACTGAATAGCAAGTTACTTAATCTCCTTGTCTCAGTTTCCTGGTCTGTGATAAGGAGATAATAATAGAAATCTACCTGGTAGCTTGTTGTGAGGATTGAGTTACTCAGTATCTCAAACTGGTAACATTATAATACAAAGAAGAGAATCATTTTATGTGATTTGGAACATAATGCTCTGTACATTTTTTTGTATGTCTTTTGTTGTTTAACAGGCTTTATTAAGGTGTAATTTACTTTCTATAAAATTCACTGATTTTTACTAAATTTATAGGCTGTGCAACTATCACTTCAGTCCAATTTGAGAACATTTCCATCAGCGTTTGCAGTTAATTCCCGTTCCCAGTTGTAGACAACCATTCATCTACCTTCTAACTGTCTAAATTTGCCTTTTCTGGACATTTCATATAAATGGAATCATATAATATGTGGTTGGTTTCTTTCACCATGTTTTCTTTTTTTTATTATAGTTTTTTTTATTATGTTAATCACCATACATTACATTAGTTTTTGATGTAGTGTTCCATGATTCATTGTTTGCGTATAACACCCAGTGCTCCATTTAGTATGTACCCTCTTTAATACCCATCACCAGGCTAACCCATCCTCCCACCCCCCTCCCCTCTAGAACCCTCAGTTTGTTTTTCAGAGTCCATAGTCTCTCATGGTTCGTCTCCCCCTCCGATTTCCCCCTTTATTCTTTTTCGCCATGTTTGCAAAATTCATCCATGTTGTAGCTATGAATCCGTACCTCATTTCTTTTTATGGCTGAATAATATTCTGTTGTATAGAAACATCACTTAGTTTATCCATCCGTTAATTGATGGACATTTGTGTTTCTACTTTTTGGCTACTATGAATCATACTGCTTTGAACTGTCATGTATAAGTTTTTGTGATATTATGTTTTCAGTTCTCTTGGGTATATATCTAGGAGTGGAAGGGATAGGTCATGTGGTAGCTCCGTGTTTAACCTTTTCAGAAATGCCAAACTGTTTTCTATGTGCCATTCTACATTTCCACCAGCAATATATGAGACTTCAAATTCTCCACATCTTCCTCAACATTGATTTGTGTGTGTGTTTTATGTAGCCATCCTAGTGGGTCAGAAATGTATCTATCTCATTGTGGTTTTAATTTGCATTTTCCTGGTTACTGATGATGTTGAGTACCTTTTCATTGTGCATATTACATTGCTGTATCTTTTTTTTTTTTAAAGACTTTATTTATTTGAGAGAGAGAGTGAGTGAGAGGGAGAGAGAATCGGAAGGAGACTTTGCACTGAGCACAGAGCCACACCTGGGGCTCCATCCCACAACCGTGAGATCAGGACCTGTGTTGAAACCAAGAGTCAGACACTTAACCGACTGAGCCACCCAGGTGCCCCTACATTGCTATATCTTTTTAAGCAAAATGTCAATTCATATCTTTGGCCCATTTTTAAAAATGGGTTGTTTGTCTTACTGAGTTGTATAAATTCCTTATATATTCAGAATATGAGATCTTTATGAAGACATGATTTTAAGATATTTTCTCAGTCTATGGCTTGTCCTTTTTTTAAAGATTGATTGATTGATTGATTGATTGATTGAGAGAGAGTGCCAGCAGGGAGAAAGGCAGAGTCAGAGGGAGAAGAGAGAATCTCAAGCTGACTCATACAATTCTCAGAGGATAAAAGTTGAAAAAAAAAATGCTTAATTTTCTGTTTTATGTTAAGTTGCCTTTAAATATTCTCCTGGGCACCCCCTATTATTTTGGTATGTGGAAGAGCATTTTTTATTTCCTAAAATAATCCTATGGAACTTTAATCACATCACCTCTGTGTGAGAGAATCCATTCTTTTTTTTTTTTTTTTTTTTTTTTAAAGATTTTATTTATTTGACAGAGAGAGACACAGCGAGAGAGGGAACACAAGCAGGAGTGGGAGAGGGAGAAGCAGGCTTCCCGCAGAGCAGGGAGCCCGATGCGGGGCTCGATCCCAGGACCCTGGGACCATGACCTGAGCTGAAGGCAGACGCCTAACGACTGAGCCACCCAGGCGCCCCTCCATTCTTTTTTTTTTTTTTTTAAGATTTTTAATTTTAATTTTTATTTATTTGACAGAGAGAGACACAGCGAGAGCAGGAACACAAGCAGGGGGAGTGGGAGAGGGAGAAGCAGGCTTCCCACGGAGCAGGGAGCCCGATGTGGGGCTTGATACCAGGACCCTGAGATCATGACCTGAGCTGAAGGCAGACGCTTAACAACTGAGCCATCCAGGCACCCCAAGAGAATCATTCTTAATTTTTGTATATTTTCTATAAGTCAAATGTTGAATGCTATCTTGACTACAGTGTTATCAACCTGAATAGTTTACCATATGGGAAATATCAAAAAGCTATATGTCACATCTACTATATCTGATTTGGTTCCAGTCTTGCGATGTTACCTTTGGAGGAAAAACTCCAAAGCTAAAGACTTTTTTCTCTACCTTATTGGGCAGATATAATCAAATATTAATCTTGGTCTTCTGACTTTGCTTTTCTTGTCATATAAGTGTTTGTTCCTTTTTGTTTTCTTCCCTTCCTTCTTCCTTACACTTAAAAAATAATATTTGTAATTTGATTTTGTTAGGTTATTAATTTGTATAATTAAATATGCAGATAATAAGAGTATAACCTATTAAGTGTCAAGCTTTTTGGATGGGAATATTCAAATTCATTTTCTTGCCCTCTTAGAAAGCATATACAGTATTTAATTTAACATTCTCTTTATAACTGTTGGTAGGGTGTGGTGGTGGTGGTCGTGGTTTTTCCAGAAATGTGGCATTAAGTTGAACATTTTATATCAATTATCTTATTTCCTCATAAGCTCACAAATTAGATATTTGTATCTTTAGACTAAGGATTAGGCAAGTTATCCCCAGGGAAGTAAAATAATTTTAATCTGCCCAATGTCACATGAATTGTGAGTGGCAGAATGTTACTGTGAATTCTGGGCATTCTGACCATATAGCTTGAACTCTTAATCGCTATGCTTTGTTACTTCGACATCTTTATAAAAATCAACAATTGCATGCTCCTACAGTGTCCTTGTGGGTTTTGACATGGTAAGACTGTTCATCCCTATTTTTAAAATCTTGATTTGGCTATTTTTTTTTTTTTTGAGTCTTTATATCTGCTCTTCCAATTATTCTTTCCTCATTTCGAGGGTTTAAAAAAACCTCACAAAACTCACTACTGTGGCTGGACAAGCACTCAGAAACAACACCATGGAGCTGCCACACCAGCCCTGGACCATTTATTTACACAAGGACTGTTAGGAATGAGAGAGACACTTCTATCTCGACTAAGCCATCCTGAGTCTCTATGTCAATAGCCAAATTTATATTCTCCCTAACATACTGAATAATCCACTGGGTCATTTTAAACAATTGGATGCCACCTATGAATGTTTGCATCTAAACTCTGAATGTCTGTCAAAGTGATTTAATAAAAATCTACACAGTGGGGAAAAAAACCCCAAAACTTACTATCAAGTAGCATATCTGTTTTCATCCCTCTTCTTATTTCTTTATAATCTTCTCTGGCTTGAAGTCAGATGTGTAAGCTTGTTAGTGTTTCTAACCTGAAAGTGATTAGGTCATGAATGGTAACATAAATTACTATATAATTTACCTTCAGATATGCAGATTGTTACTGCAGTAAGATGTCATGTAGGACACATAAGATTTTTTTTTCCAGAAGGATCAAATACTTCAAATACGTTATTGTATTTAAACATGTATCTTATATTTTTTGTTCTGTTTATCTTGTTGGTGCTATGACATGATTTTTGTAGATTTATTCAAGTTACATGAAATGTATGTAAACAAGCAAAGTTTGTTTATTGGAATTGTTAATTTTAGAAATAAATGAACAGCAGGTACTTTGTAAGTCACAGTTAAATCCACAAATATTTATTTTCTACTATATGCTATGTGCTGGGTGGGGTACAAATAAATATAAAGCATGGTTCCTTCCTTCAGAAGGAAATAGAACACAAGCATTTGAAAAGTAAATAATTTCTAATCGAATGGACACACAAGAAACTGTTGATAACCATTAGCTCTGGCAAATAGAACTAAGGTCTGGACGTGGGAGAATATAACTTTTTGTACTCTGAAATTTTTTGTAGCGAGCTTGTTTTATTTTCACAATATAAATAAATGCCTAAAAAAGAAATAACAATAACTTTAAGTAACAGTTCAATACTTTAATAGAAGCAGTTTCCCAGTGATGAACTGATGCACGATACTTGTTTCAAGTGGGAGAGAAATGTGTCTGGGTGTTTAACTTGGAGATAGAATTTGAACAGCAGGATGGATTTTACTTGAGGTTTGGAGGTTGAGTGGTATAACTTTGTGATTTGTACATCTTTAATGTTGCTTTCATTCACCTCTTGCAATTTGGAAATTTAAATGATACCTTTACAAGAATGATTGGGGCAGGGAAATGAAATCCGTGAGATAAGAGTACGATTTGGTTTGTGTTAGGGCTCAATGACTGTCTCCTGTCATCCTTCCTTTACTGCATCCATCTGTTGCTCTCCTTACTTCCAGCTCCTTAGGAACTTGCCTGAGGAATGAGCCCAGGTGATCCTAAATGGCTTGACTCTACACACCTGTCATCTGCTTTTCCATGATTATTAGCCATGAATAAACCTGGCAACTTATGAACAGCAGGACAGACTTGAATGTGCCATGTGTGAGAGATTATTTGCTTCTCTTAATCTTAAAAAAGTGGCACTATGGGGCACCTGGGTGGCTTAGTTGGTTAAGCGACTGCCTTCGGCTCCGGTCATGCATGATCCTGGAGTCCCAGGATCGAGTCCCACATAGGGCTCCCTGCTCAGCGGGGAGTCTGCTTCTCCCTCTGACCCTCCGCCCCCATGTGTTCTCTCTCTCTCCCCCTCATTCTCTCTCTCTCAAATAAATAAATAAAATCTTAAAAAAAAAAAGTGGCACCAGAAAATGCTTCCTATTGTTTTTTGTTTTTTTTTTTTACGGGGCGGGGGGTGTTGGTGAGAGGGGCAGTAATTTAAGTTGTTCTATACTATCTGACAAAACTTTGAAAATTTGTCTTATGTGGAATTAGGCACTTTAGTCTATTAGAGTTTCCATAAAAATTCTGGGTGGGGCTCTTGCCCTGCTATGAAAGCTTGTTCATAGGACTCACGGGAAAGAACAAGTAGGAGGAATCCCCCTGAGGTTAGGTAAGTCATCCCAGTTAGGAAGTCCAAGTAGAGCCTGGGTTCTAAGTCTGGCAAAAACTCTTATTTTACTTACTTTACTCAACATCTGACGGCTACTTTAATTTTCAGATAATTATGTTCTTTATCAGTGATTGTCGAATCAGGGAGAGGTGTGACAGGATCGTGTGGCAGGGCCTTTTCTAAATAAATAACTACCTTGATCCCCAAGATTCTGATGAGTGTCGGGAAGGGAAAAAGGTTGAGGCAGATGTTCATGGAAACAATGTGAGGAATTTCATAATTGAGATTTCTTAATTCATTATCTACTGCTGTATAACAAACCATCCCCTTCCCCCAAACTTAGCAGTTTAAAACAACAGTGGCCATTTATTATCTCACACAGGTTTGTGGGCCAGAAATTCAGAAGCCAGTGAACAGGGTCGTTGTGGCTCAAGAGTGTCAATATAACATTGTAGTCAAGATGTCGGCCAGGCTGTAGTCATATGAAGGCTTGTTTGGGGCAGGAAGATGGCTCACTCAAAAGACTGTTGTTAGGAGGCTTTATGTCCTCGCTGGCTATTGGCAGGAAGTCTTAGTCCTGAGCCATGTGGACCTCTCTGTAAGCTGTTCGTGTGTTCTCAGGACGTAGCTGCTAGTTTACCCTACAGCGAGTAATCCAAAAGAGGGAGCCACAAGTGCCTTTTTTATGACCTATTCTTGGAAATCATATACAGTCACTTCTGCCATAGTCTTTTCCTTAAAAGAAAGTCACGAGTCAACCCCACCCTTAAGGGGAGGGGAATTAGGCTTCATGTTTTAATGGGAGGAACACTAAAGAATTTGTGGATATATTTAAAAACTAACATGGGATATAAAAGAAAATAGATTTTTTTTTTTTTCAAATGGCATTTTAAAAATATTTTGAGGGGGTGCTGGGTGGCTCAGTTGGTTAAGCGTCCAACTTTTGGTTTCAGCTCAGGTCATTATCCTCAGGGTCATGGGATCGAGCCCCACATTGGGCTCCATGCTCAGCAGGGAGTTTTCTTGGGGGTTCTCTCCCTCTGCCCCTCACCTTCATCCCACTCGTATGCATGCTCTCTGTCTCTCTGCAGATGAATAAATAAATCTTAAAAAAATATTTTGAGTCAATCCATCACAAGGTATTATGGATATGTGTAGGTTAAAGACCTTGCCTTCTGGAATTTTATAGCCCTGGTTGAGAAAGTTAGGCATGTATGTAAACAGCAAGAAACCAAGATAAAATACGATATATTTCCAGAGTACTTGGGCAAATTAACTTTGCCTCAGGATTGTTCTAATTTATTAACCTTAATTAAGAATGTTAAAAATCTTGCCTCTTCATTAAAAAAACAAAACAAAAAATTGCCATTTTTGAGTATGTATTACCTGATTTCCTTGGAGTAAACTCAAATTCTGTAATTTACTTTATTATACTAAATATATAAAGTATAGAAGAGAAATAGCTGCATTTTAAATATATATTATGAAATCTTTGAGTCTTAGGAGAAGTAGCTGTTGTTCCTTTAATGATCCTAGTTAGGTAATTGGTAATATAAAAGAAATACAGATACCAAATGAGGGTTCCAAATACAGAGTTAATTATCCAGACTGTCGGTTTATAGATCTTTATATAAACTACAGTCCTTTTTGTAGCTTTGTGTTTAATTAAGCATTTCCTCCTAGTAAAATGGTTTCTGTTTAAACAGAGAGGCAATATAGTGCTGCAGAAAGATTGTGGGTTTGGGATTTGACAACTTTGGGCTCGAATCTTTGCTTTGTTATATATTATCTATGTGACCTTGGACCAGCTATTCAATCTCTGCATCTGTTTTCCTCATATATAAGAATAGTATCTATCTCTGAGGTTTATTGTGAAGATTAAATGGAAATCATGTGAAAGCTTGCCCAGTGTTTCTTAGATACTCAGTAAATCTTAGTTACCTTAATTTACTCCTGTCCCTTAACGAATGAAAAGATAAGGTAGTTAGGAAAGGTTTCCTTGAGGAGATATATTTAAACTAAGACCTAAAGATCCAGCCCTCCCCAGGCAGTGGAAATAACGTGCAAAGCTATAGTTGAAGACAAGCTTGACAGTTTTAATAACTAATCAAAACTTTGTGCCTGCACATAGTGGGAATGAGATTGCAGAGGTGGGTTGGAGCCAGATCTTAAGGCCCTTTGAGGTTGTGGTAAGCATGTTTTTGTATTTAATTGTGAGTTTAGTGGAAACCATTGGAGAGTTTAAATCTACTAGGGCCCTAACACTGATTTTCCAAATTTTGAGACAGCAGGCTGCAGTTAATCCCGGAGAAGGGGATTAATTTTTCTTTTATTATTCAGAACCTGAGAATCTAATGTTTATTACTTGGTTTCAAGATACTTTTTTTCTTCTTTGAAAATCCAGTGAATAAACTTTTGTAGAGGAGATCCGTGTGGATCTATGATCCTTTAAAATAACTTTAAAGAACTTTAAAATAACTACAGAGATGGAGATAGAACCTCCCCTCCTCTCCATTCTGTTTCTGCTTTGAGAATTAAAGTTCTTTTCTCCCTCTGTCCTCTTTCTTCCAATTATTGCATTTTTAAGGAAGTTAGGAACTGAACATTTGAAGTGAGTTCTGATGTCTCCCTCTGTTGTTTTTCTGTGGAGTTTTTGCTGTTGGCTAAGCAGATTTTCTGGAATACTTTTAAGGCACCTATACTCCAATCCCCTTTTTTCTCTTCATGCTAACAGCATTCTATTGCTGTGCATCTGTCATCTGGGATAAAAGTAGGGAATCATACTGGGGGTTAATTTATTGACCTCTGTTAACTTCTAAATGACTTTAAAAGTATGGGAATTTTATTACCCATAATAATAAACCTTGTACTGACAAGGAAGAGCTTTTCAGAAGAGAGTCAACCCTAGATGCTGACTGACACTGAAATAAAGTCAACTATTTTGACTTTCAAAATAGTTAATAGCAGAGTTAAGGATTTTGTGAAATGATTTGTGACCAAAAGATCATGACTGTGACTTGGATGATTTGATTAAACCAATACCAAATACTTTTTAAACTAATATAAAAATATATAGTGTGTCTCGAGTAAGTACCATTTTTATTCACCATTTCTGCTCCTGTGGATTGCCAAAGACATTGTGGAAACAGATGCTTTCACTTGTCTCCCACTCTGCACTTTCCAAAAGCATTTAGGAGAGAAGCCCGGGTATGTTTTCCTACTTTCTGTTAGCTATGGAGAAAGAAGAGGATGAAGATGACTGTTCTTTAATGAATTCTTAGTGTTTTTGATAGTGTATATTAGGTACTTCATTATCTCATTGAATCCTTATAAACATTTTTATAACACAGGTAATATTCTCTAGAAACTGAGGTTTAAAGGGATTAAGTAACTTGACCACTGTCACTCATCTCTTAAATAGTACAGTCAAGAATTGAACCTAGGTCTAATTCTGAAGCTATATCTGTTCTTCCTTCCTTATTTTCCCTTCCCTTCTTCTTTTTCCTTCCCCCTCCTCTCCTCCTCTATCCTTATTCTTTATTTTTTTTTAAAGATTTATTTATTTTAGTGAGAGAAAGAGAAAGCATGAGCATGAGTGGGGGGAGGGGCAGAGATAGAGAGGATCTCAATCAGACTCTCCGCTAAGTGCAGAGCCTAAGGATGGGTTTGTATCCCAGGACCCTGATATCTTGACCTGAGCCACAATCAAGTCAGTCACTTAACCAACTGAGCCACCCAGGTGCCCTTGTCCTTCTTTTCTTCTCCTTCCCCCTTCTCTTCTTTTTCTTTTCCTTCTGTTCCCTTTCTTAAAAATTATTATTACAGAAGCAGTCTAGGCACATTGTTGAAAATTATAAAATATATAAATTATATTTTATTGAAATTTTTAGTCAAGCAAAAGTTAATTCCCACCATTTAGAGCTTGCCATTGTATGAACACTTAATGTTAACTTGATTTTTTCCCCAGCTTGACTCCCTCTACAGTTCAGTAAATTTTCATCTTATCTTATGAGCCAGTTAGCCCCAAAGTTTTCTTGACAGCTGATTTGTCCAAACCAATATCAGATTAGTATCAATGCATTTTATTCACTCATTATGTCGTTTAAGTAAGTTCCCAAATGAAGGGGTGCCTGGGTGGCTCAGTCAGTTAGGTGACCAACTCTTGATTTCCGCTGTGGTCATGATCTCAGGGTCGTGAGATCAAGCCCCGTGTCTGACTTCATGCTCAGAGGGGAGTCTGCTTGGGATCCTTTCTCTCCCTCTGACCCCCCCACCCCCGCCCCGCACGGCCTCACGTGCTCTCTCTTTCTCTCTCAAAAATAAATAAGTAAATTAAAAAAAAAAAGTTCCCAAATGAAGTCCTGGAAAATAAAGTCATTGACAAGATTCAATTGAGAGAAAATTTACTTACTGGCTCTTATAGCTGGTTAG
Organism: Phoca vitulina; assembly: GCF_004348235.1. NCBI lineage: Eukaryota > Metazoa > Chordata > Mammalia > Carnivora > Phocidae > Phoca > Phoca vitulina. The sequence continues at coordinate 5,858,865 of NW_022589776.1, forward strand.
TCTAAATTTCCTGTCACCCTTCTATTTTTCACAAATTTTCCACATAGATGACAAGGTTAAAATTAAGTTTAAGTATTTTTAGATATGTCAGTTAAGTATTCTGATTATTGTAGGAATAGAAAAATGGTGATTGATGTCTGCATTTGACTTCACAGGGAGAAATCTGTTTGGAATCTAAAGATCTTTTGGCCACCTTTATAAAAATGGGAGAATAGTAATTGATAATCATTCTAAAGTCATGAGTTAATTCCCCTTAAGTTCCCTGATATTGTCAGATGAGAGGTATCATATACTCTTGCACATTTCTATCAGAATGGTGGTTCTTTTATGCCTCGTGGGTATTTCTCAAATGTAGAAGATTTTTACAAAATACTTTTTTAGAATAGCATCATGAATTAGAACTGATTTTATTGTGCATGTTCTCTTTGTAATGCATCATAGACATCATTGTGTTGGTCTTTTTTTTAGAGTGGATAGTGATTGTAAGATTATGCCTAAGAGCCATAAAACCTTGAGCAAGTAGCATAACCTTTTTATTTCTCAGCTCCTTCATCTCTAAAATGGGGTGGAAATGATCTCTTTCCTTTGATTCTGAACTGTAGGCATTTTTTTTTCGCACATTCTAGGTGCTCTGAAATTAGGATGTATTTTTATGATTGTTGTATCTATCTGACTGTCAGCTCGATTATAATGGAGATGAAGTTATAAGAAAATCTTTTCTTGATACTTCTGGTATCATAGCATCTAGCTACCCTCATAGATTTGATGATAGGAGTTACCTCAAAAAAGAGTTCTTTCAAGGATCAAATTAGTTAATATGTATAAAGTACTTAGAACCTGACACCTAGTAAATGCTGTATAAGTGTTAGCTATTTTTAATATCTGTTAGAAATATAACAACAATGATTGGCTGATTTATTTATAATTTTAAGATTAATTTTGTCTGGAACACAAGCACTTTCCATGGGACATTTTGAAAAAAAAGAAAACAAAATTCCTTAGTGTTGTAGATATATAACAGATACAAAGGAGAGAAGATTATTGGGTAGAAAAGGTAAATGAAAGTGATAGAAGTGGTGATAATAAGCCAAAGATTTTATGATTCATACTTCATACAAGAAATGTAAGTTTCTGTTATTTGTTTTTCTGCTATTGATGTTAGGGAGTAGATTTTAAGAAAATATCTAGTGGAGTCTGACTTTTTGGAAGTTTGTCAATCTTTAGTAGTACACATTTTCTATTTAAATTTCTTTTGTTTTCTGATGGGAATAAGAGAACCTTTTTCCTTAGAGGACCATGTTTGTGAAAAATTTAATATTAAAACTTTTGTTCAAATTGTGATTTTTAGATGATCCAGACTAAGTCTAATAGATTATTACTAGTCATTATCTGATTATCTTCATAAACTTTTTTACTGGCCTCTTTCCTGATGCATGTACCGCTTCTGACGTAAAAATAGAAATCCAGAGTGATAATAAGAGCTTTTGAATTTTTAAAAGTAACTTTACTATTGTTCCGTTCTTCATTCTAATTATCATTTTGGCACAGAGCTATGAACAAAATTTTCTTTAGTTTTACCAACTAGAAAAGTTGCCTGGAAAAAAAATATGGAGAAGTTGGTTTTTTTGGTATGGTACTGTACCAGTCACTAAATCATGTGAGCTATACGTCATATTATAATTGTCATATAAAGTTATCAACTGTCATAAGTTTTTAAAATTTTCTTTAAATTTTAAATTTATATTTTTTTAAGTTAATTTTTTCTTTTTTTTTTTTTAGTAATCGCTACACCCAGTGTGGGGCTCAAACTCACAACCCTGAGATCAAGAGTTGCATGCTCTTCTGATTGAAACAGCCAGGTGCCCCAGGTTTTTTTTTTTTTTTTTTAAGATTTTATTTTATTTATTTGAGAGAGAGTGACAGAGTGAGCACAAGAGGGGGTATGGTCAGAGGGAGAAGGAGACACCCCGCCAAGCAGGGAGCCCGATGTGGTACTCAGTTCCCGGGACTCCGGGATCATGACCTGAGCCGAAGGCAGTCGCCCAACCAACTGAACAACCCAGGCGCCCCCAGGTTTTTTTTTTTTATGTGGATTTTTTTCAGGGTGATTTTCTTTGTGGTAAATTAAAGTAGTGGTAAAATAGTCTAGATGCTTTATTACCTTTTATGGGAATGAAATATATAGATTTTGGTGTTTATGATCAAAAAGTAGAAGAGTACCTTTTACTGAGCTCCTCTGGGTCAAAGCCTGAGCACTTTATGTGTGCACTTATATTTACTTCACCGTACATAACATCTTTAAAAATATACTCTATGTAAAGTTGGTATTTTTACCTCCATTGTACAATACTGAAAGAAGATAAAGAGCTTGTCACGTTATTAGTAAATTCTTGGATTTGAACCCAGTTCTGCATTATCCTAAAACCTCTGAAAGCTGATTAAAGTTTAAAACTTAAATAGCTGGGAAAAAAAAAACAAACTTAAGTAGCTGGAGCCTTTCTTCAGACTAGATCAGTACTGCTTAGCCTTTTCTTCATTAACTTCCCCTCTTCCTGCCACACCTACCCGCTAGCCCCTGCCCTTTTTTTAGAGCAGTTTTAGGTTTATAGAAAAATTGTGCAGAAAGTATAGAGGGTTCTCATTTACCCTCCACCCCGGAAAACATGTGCAATTTCTTCTATCATTAGTGTGGTACATTTGTTACAATTGATGAACCAATATTGATACATTATTTTTAACTGAAGTTTAAGTTCGGTTTCACTGGTGTTGTATAGTTTTATGGGTTTTGACAGAAGCATAATGTCTTGTATGCACCATTATACTATTATACAAAATAGCTTCACCACCCTAAAAATGCCCAGTGTTCAACCTCTTTATTCCTCCTCCTATCTTCTCTCCCCCTGATTGATGGCAGTTATTAATCTTTTTACTGTCTCTATAATTTTGTCTTTTTTCAGAATATTATGTGGTTGGAATCATACACTATGTAGCTTTTCAGACTGGCTTCTTTCACTTAGCAATATGCATTTAGGGTTGCTCCGTGGCATTTAGTGGCTTGATAGCTCATTTCTTTTTATTGCTGAATAACGCTCCACTGCTGGATGTAGCACAGTTTGTTCATACATTTACCTATCGACGGACATCTTATTTTTTTTTTTTAAGATTTTATTTATTTATTTGACAGAGAGAGACACAGCGAGAGAGGGAACACAAGCAGGGAGAGTGGGAGAGGGAGAAGCAGGCTTCCCGTGGAGCAGGGAGCCCGATGTGGGGCTCAATCCCAGGACCCTGGGATCATGACCTGAGCCAAAGGCAGACACTTAACGACTGAGCCACCCAGGCGCCCCGAAGGACATCTTATTTGCATCTAATTTTTGGCAGTTATGAATTTCTGAGCTTCTCATATGTTGGACTGGAAAAGAAAAATCTCAGGGAGCCTTTCAGATCCCATTGTGAAATTTTATGTCATAGATATAATGTGCATTTGTTCATGTGCTGTGACCCTATGGAGGGCCATCAACTATTTTAATAGCTAAAATTTTTTTGTCTTCCAAGAAACATCCTTCAGGTGACCTTATGGGACCACTGTGACTGCAGGAGTTTAGTCATTGTGTCAGTACAGATAGCAGCAAAGAGGAAGGGGGAAGGGCCAAAAGACCCATCTTTGAGTTGAGTCAGTTACAAAAAAGCTACCTTGCCAGGAAGTCCCACACACCATTTCCACTTGGTCTCATTAACCAGAGCTTAGATACATGGCCACATCTAGCTATAATGGAAACTGGGAAACTAAACTAGGTGCATTGATGCCCCAAATAAAATTGGGGTTCCATTATTTGAAAAAAAAATTGAATATAGTTGACACACAATGTTACCTTGGTTTCAGGTGTACAACATAGTGATTCGACAAGCTTATGGGATCTCCATTATTAAGGAAGGAAGAGAGAGTGCATGTTGGGTAGGAAAGTAGCATTCTCTATTGAAGTGAGGAAAAGAATAGTTTTTGTTTCTGCTGAGATATAGTAGGTAACTGAAAATTTAGTTGATTATTTCCAATATGCAGTTAATTTTAGACATCTATTAGCAAGACCTTTCTGATGAATTCCTTATTGGAAAGAACATGGACAGTTGCCATGGACTTGTACTGAGCGAGCTTTAAAAAGATACTTCTGGGAAATAAGACAGATTATACTCTGATTTTTTGCTATAGAGAAGACTAATTTTCCTCCTCATACTTAAGCCCTGGAGTCCTCACGGGGTTCTGAAATATCCTTTGCAAATTGATGTAGGTGTAGCCCTGCCAGCTTTATTTAGCTTTTTAATGCTTACCAATTCTAGTCAGATTGCATTCTTTGTTTTTTGATGTTCAAAAAGAAAATGAGAGAAAACTTGGGATATATACATTATTCCATGAGACACTAAAAAAATATTAGTTGGGCCCGTTTTTGCCTGTAATCATGTTGTTTTCAAAGCTGTTGCAAGTTTTATAGCTGAGATACTTGGAAAACATGTTCCTGTCTCATTCTATTATTCTTAGATGATTGAGCTGGAAATGTTTATGCAGTTTTTATAATGGTGACTTATTGGCTGAGTATGTGTGCCTGCTGCTGTCTCTGGCATTTGAATAATGAATTAACTTGTAGGTGGCCATGGGAAGGGAATGTTATGAATGGATTTTGCCTACGCTTTTTTGGTAGCAAATTATATTTGCTACAAGGTTGCTGTGCCATACCTTTATTTCTTCAACTATTACAAAGCTATTAATTTTCACAGTGATGGATGGCAGTAACCTTTCCCACACCAACCTAGTCTCAGCATGGTGTCTGTCAGGCTAATCTGTGGGTGGAGATGTCTATATAAAGGCTGGCATGAATGCCAGAATTATTTAATAGCATAAAATGCTTCCTTCCAGCAGTAGCCTTTGGCTATTTCCATTGTTTCAAGATTGGTCCATTGATTTCATACAACTTGGATTATTTATAAAGTTGCAAATTACAGCTGTAATTAAATCTTCCTTTCAATTGGGTATGCAGAAGAGGGTATTTATGTTAACAACCCAAATTATTTTATTTTGAACTTTATATTAGGATTGGATATTTTAATTGTCTTCATCTTTACCTTCCATTCGACTCTCCTTATATTAGTTTATATGAGCAGTAAAATGGGCAAGTACATATGACAAACCATTAAAATATACATGAACACACAGATTCTTTTTGGCAAATAAATGAGATTATACAAGGCAAGATGTTCTTTCCCTGATGGTCTTTGTGCACTAATAGAAAGAACTAGGTTGTATGCATATGTACATCCAGAGAGCTCACCTATTGAGTGACTTTATTCCTGAAGTGATGTGGATTTCATTGTTCGGCCTTACCACAAAATGATGAGTTTTTTGTTTATCATAAGCATCTACACTGAAGTCACTGAAGTGTTCAGTTTTATTTTTAATTCATTTTTTAAAAACATCTATTTCATTGTTTACTGTTAACTAGCTTAGAGTTTAGAAATTTGGGGAGTTGTTCATGGCCACCTAACATGGCTGTTAACTCTACACTTACATGAATATCAAAGTGTAAATACGTGGGTTTATTTAGGTAATCTTGGAGATTGCCTTTGTAATTTTGCAAATTACATTTTCTTTTACTGTAATTTTCCACTTACCTTCTCTTTCTCTGATCTGGGGGAAAAAACAACCCTCAACTAATGTGATAGGTTCTTGCTCTCTCTCTCTCTAACCCCCCTCCTTTTTTTTTTTTTTTTTTTTTTGATCCTTCCCTTCTTTTATTTATTTATTTTATTTGTTTATTTATTTTTAAGATTTTATTTATTTATTTATTTATTTATTTATTTATTTATTTTTAAAGATTTTATTTATTTATTTGAGAGAGAGAATGAGATACAGAGAGCATGAGAGGGGGGAGGGTCAGAGGGAGAAGCAGACTCCCTGCTGAGCAGGGAGCCCGATGTGGGACTCGATCCCGGGACTCCAGGATCATGACCTGAGCTGAAGGCAGTCGCTTAACCAACTGAGCCACCCAGGCGCCCCTAAGATTTTATTTATTTATTTGACAGAGACACAGTGAGAGAGGGAACACAAGCAGGGCGAGTGGGAGAGGGAAAAGCAGGCCTCCCGCGGAGAAGGGAGCCCGATGCGGGGCTCAATCCCAGGACCCCAGGATCATGACCTGAGCCGAAGGCAGACACTTAACTACTGAGCCACCGAGGCGCCCCTCCCTTCTTTCTTTTAAATACAGATGATTAGAGCATTTCATTAAGGAGGATTCTGCCATGTGAATGATCTAAACCAGTGTAAAATGACCTTGTTGAGGCAGATTATTCTAAGACATAAGCTATCTCTAAACTATTCATTAATTTATATGCTAGGTACATAAGAAGCCCTTCAGAGATTCCTTATGAGAATAAGATAGGAAGCATTAATATTTTTTGAGTATTTGCTGTATACAAGGGAACATACTAGGTGCTTGTAGGAGTTTTAACCTCTTAAAGAGCATGCCAAAATCTGATTAAGTAAAACATGTGTTGTAAGGTAGATTATTTTTGTTTCTGGTTGTTGTACACATTGTCAATATAAGAAATTCTTAAACTGTTGTGATTTTAATTCATTTTTTTTTCCTTTACCTCAGTATTCCTGTCACTCCCTCTTCAACCATGGCAACCTCTTGTTCTGTTCTTTATCTCTTTTTTTTTTTTTTAGTTTTATTTATTTATTTGACAGAGAGAGACACAGTGAGAGAGGGAACACAAGCAGGGGGAGTGGGAGAGGGAAAGGCAGGCTTCCCGCAGAGCGGGGAGCCCGATGCGGGGCTCGATCCCAGGACCCTGGGATCATGACCTGAGCCAAAGGCAGATGCTTAACGACTGAGCCACCCAGGCACCCCACTGCTCTTTATCTCTTAATTTTCTGTTCTTTGCTCATAGTGTCTGTGGCCTTTGCCTTTTCCCATACTTTAGTCATTAATTTACCTTTTTGCCAAACTTTTTGTGTATGCACCAGGAGAGAGATTCCATGTTCTCTCTGTGAGCCACATTGGAACAGCGTGGTCACTTTATTTATTTTTAAAGACTTTATTTATTTGAGAGAGAGAATACAAGTAGGGGGAGTAGCAGAGGGAGGAGAAGCAGACTCCCCACTGAGCAGGGAGCCAGATATGGGGCTCAATCCCAGGACCCTGAGATCATGACCTGAGCCCAAATCAGACAGTTAACCGACTGAGCCACCCAGGCATCCCAACATAGTCACTTTAAAAAGGATGCTTTTCTTTCTTTGTCTGGAATCAAAACTGTCCTGTATTATAGTTAAATGCTTTTCCCATTATCTTTCCTTCCACTACCTTCCTAAATGGAAGGCAGATTTGATCAAATAATGCCGTCTGAATGATTTTCTGTTGCACTTAGGATAGATTACATTTAACATGCAAATAAGATCACTCTGATACTTAATTATCTCTTGTGTGACCATTGGTTATCCTCCCTCATTAGCTAATGGAAACAATTTGACTAGGAATGGCTATGATGGACTGAATTTGGAAACTACCACAACCCCAAATGGGTAAGCATTGTAAATTCATCTTTTGTGTTGGCTTCTGCTTTTTTTATATTTCAAAGAAGGAAATTCAGATCCGGAGAAGATAAATACTTTGACCAAAGCTCGTATAAGAAAAGCCAGTGCAGTAATCCCTGTCTCCTGCGTTAAGTTCCAGTGCTCTTGCTATAGCAGTGTGGTGAGCACTGTTTTGAATCAGCTCAACATTTATAAAGACCTGTAGCTTTCTGATTTTTTTTTTTTAAGATTTTATTTATTTATTTGACAGAGAGAGACACAGCGAGAGAGGGAACACAAGCAGGGCGAGTGGGAGAGGGAGAAGCAGGCTTCCCGCCAAGCGGAGAGCCCGATGTGGGGCTCGATCCCAGGACCCTGGGATCATGACCTGAGCCGAAGGCAGACGCTTAACGACTGAGCCACCCAGGCGCCCCTCTGATTTTTTTTAAACATGAGTTTTGTATCCAGCTTTCAAAATATGTGAAGTTTATGTGTAAAGCTGTAAAGCTGTGCCTAGATTGTGATGGTGCTTTTTTTTTTTTAAGAGAGGGAGAGTGGGTGGGGGAGGGTGCAGGGGGAGAGGGAGAAAGAGCCCAATGTGGGGCTTGATCTCAAGACCCTGAGATCATGACCTGAGCTGAAATCGAGTCAGAGGCTTAACCCACTGAGCTACCCACTCACTCCATTGTGACGATGCTTTTTGAAGGTTATATTTTAGTTAAGTGTTTTTTCTTTGCCTGCTTTTTATTTATTAAAAAAGATTTTATTTATTTATTTGACACAGAGAGAGACAGCTAGAGAGGGAACACAAGCAGAGGGAGTGGAGAGGGAGAAGCAGGCCTCCCGCCGAGCAGGGTGCCTGATGTGGGGCTCGATCCCAGGATCCTGGGATCATGACTGGAGCTGAAGGCAGATGCTTAACGACTGAGCCACCCAGGCGCCCCTCCTTGCCTGCTTTTTAGAGTTGTGAGGGCTGAATAAAAGGGCATTTGTGTATTATCTGTTTTATAGGTAAATTGGTGTCCCCATTTCCTGGCACAGAGCTGACAATGACCCTTGGAGTTTCCTGAATGTTAGCAGTGTCTTTTGTTATTTATGATGAGCCCCTTTTAATCTCACCTGAGGTTTTACAGAGGTGACTTAGGATGGGGCCCCTGGTTGTGCTTACCATGGGGCTGGTCACCAGAAAGACCACGTGATTAGAACTTGGGAAGTTTTAGCTTCACCCACTTTAGGAGTTCTTGAACAGTGAAATTGGGTGAACTTCCAGATTAGTAAACACGTGGAGGTGCTAGGAGGGTGGTGTGCCTGGAAAGGGCATAAAAGCTCCTTCCCCACCCTCCCCTTTAAAATGTTTCAGTGAAGAAACAATTGATTTTTCTTTACAGTTTACCGTAGTCTGGTTTTGCTTGTTGTGTCTCCGTTGTGTTATTAACATGTCATCTTATCTTACCCCTGCTCTTCCTTTATGTTTGTAGGTAAAACCATAGGCTTAATTTTATTTAGATATTTTTTGCAAGGCTTTTTTTTTTTAATAACTGTTGAGGCATGATGTACGTACTATAGAGTACACTGATTTTAAGTGAACAGTTCAATGAATGTTTATTTACAGTTATGCAACTAGCACAACAATCTGATTTAGAACATTTCCATCACCCTAAACAGAAACCTTGTACCCATTTATAATCACTCCTTACTTCTGCCTGAGGCCTCGGCAACCACTGATCTACTACTTTTTTTTTTTTTTTAATTTTATTTATTTATTTTACAGAGAGAGAGAGTATTAGCGAGAGCAGAAATACAAGCAGGGAGAGTGAGAGAGGGAGAAGCAGACTCCCTGCTGAGCAGGGAGCCCGATGCGGGGCTCGATCCCAGGACCCTGGGACCATGACCTGAGCCGAAGGCAGACGCTTAACGACTGAGCCACCCAGGCGCCCCACCACTGGTCTACTTCTGTCTGTCTCTATAGATTGGCCTTTTTTTTAAACATTTCATAAATATAGAATTATAAAATATGTGTTCATTTGTATCTGTCTTTCACTGAGCATGTTTTTGAGGTTTGTCCATTTGTAGCATATAGCAGTAATTCTTTTTTTATTGCTGAATAGTGTTCCCTTATATAGATATACGACATTTTGTTTGACCATTCTGCCAAGGATTGATACACTTTTTTGACTATTAAGAATAATTCTGCTTAGGGGCGCCTGGGTGGCTCAGATGGTTAAGTGTCTGCCTTTGGCTCAGGTCATGATCCCAGGGTCGTGGGATCGAGCCCCACATTAGGCTCCTGGCTCAGCGGGGAGCCTGCTTCTCCCTCTCCCTCTGCCTCTCCCCCTGCTCCTGCTCTCTCTCTCTCTCTGTATCTCTGTCTCAAATGAATAAATAAAAATCTTAAAAAAAAAAAAAAGAATAATTCTGCTTAGCAGAGTCAACGTTGGTTCCTGGTTTGCATTATCCCATTTCCCTCCATTGTGCCTTCAAGTTAATTCAATTTTGAGTAAGGTCAGGGATCACATATCAATGAGTGAATATATTCCTCCCCTCCAGCCCCATACTGGTGAGTTACGATAAAAGGAAGGAGGTGGGTATAGTTATAAGCTTTTGAGTCCATCTCAGTTTGGCATAGGGATGAGTTTGGGTACAGTTCTCTTTTATAATTAGGAAATGGTCAATAAACTCAAAATAATTTAAAAATCTGAAAAAAAACAAGAATAATGCTGCTTAATATAACTCAATAGCAAAAAACAGATTTAAAAAACGGGCAGAGGAACCAAATAGACATTTTCCAAAGAAGACACCCGAATGGCCAATAGGTACTTGAAAAGGTGCTTAATATTACTAATCATCAGGGAAATGCAAATCAAAACTACAATGAGATATCACGTCACACTTGTTAAATGGGTATTATCAAAAAGACAAGAGGTAAAGGGCACTGGCAAGGATGTGGAGAAAAGAGAATCCCTGTGCACTGTTGGTGGGCATGTAAATTGGTAAAGCCAATATGGAAAACAGTATGGAGGAGGTTCCTCAAAACATAAAAAGTGGAACTACCATATGATCCAGCAGTCCCACTTCTGGGTATATATCCAAAAGAAATGAAATCATTATCTTGAAAAAATATCTATATCCCTATGTTCATTGCAGCATTATTTACAGTAACCAAGACATGGAAACAACTTAATGTGATACGTGTGTATATATAGTATACATACTGTGGAATTATTCAGCAATAAAAAAGGAAATCCTGATATTTGTGACAACATGAATGAATGGACCTTGAGGGCATTATGCTAAGTGAAATAAAGTCAGCAGAGAAAGACACATATTGTATGATCTCACTTTTATATGGAATAAAAAATAAATTGAAGATAAGAGAACAGATGGGTGGTTGCCAGAGGCAGGGTGGGAGGTGGATTGGGGTGGGAGTGGGGGAAGGTGGTCCAAAGGTAAAACTTTACTTGTAATATAAATAAGTTCTGGGATATCATGTGCAGCATGGTGACTATAGGTAACAATTTTATATATTTGGAAGTTGCTAAGAGAGTAAATCTTAAAATATTCTCATCACAAGAAAAGAATATTGTAACTATATGAGGTCACTGATGTTAACTTATGGTAATCATTTAGCAATATATACATATATCAAATCGTTATATTGTACACCTGTGCCAGTTATATCTCAGTAAGACTGGGGGAAAAAAAAACAAAAGAATAATGCTGCTGTGATCTTTTGTATACAAGTTTTTGTGCAGACATATGTTTTCAGTTCTTTTATATAGCTACCTAGGAGTGGAATTGCTGGTAATGTTACTATTCTATAATTAACTTTTTAAAAGTCTGCCAAACTTTTTTTGCCAGAATGGCTGTACCATTTTACATTCTCATCAGTAACATATGAAGGTTCCAACTTCTCCATATCCTCAGCAACACTTGTTAATGTGTGACTTTTTGATTATAGCTATTCTACTGGCATTAAAACAGTATTTTTTTTTAAAGATTTTATTTATTTATTTATTTATTTATTTATTTTTTAAAGATTTTATTTATTTATTTGAGAGAGAGAGAATGAGAGACAGAGAGCATGAGAGGGAGGAGGGTCAGAGGGAGAAGCAGACTCCCTGCTGAGCAGGGAGCCCGATGCGGGTCTCGATCCAGGGACTCCAGGATCATGACCTGAGCCGAAGGCAGTCGCTTAACCAACTGAGCCACCCAGGCGCCCAAGATTTTATTTATTTTTTGACGGAGAGAGACACAGCGAGAGAGGGAACACAAGCAGAGGGAGTGGGAGAGGGAGAAGCAGGCTTCCCGCAGAGCAGGGAGACGATGCAGAGATTGATCCCAGGACTCTGGGATCATGACCTGAGCCAAAGGCAGACGCTTAACGACTGAGTCACCCAGGTGCCCCAAAACAATATTGTTTTAATTTGCATTTCCCTAATGACTAATGATGTTGACCATCTTTACATGTGCTTAGTGACCATTGGTATATCTTCTTTGGGGAAATGTTGTAAGACCACTTCTTAAGTTATTGTATGGTTCCAACAGGAGAAACATAGTGTATGATGGGCTCTCTGTTGGGGATGTTATCAGCTATTGGTAGAACCATCATCATTCATTCATTTTGATTCTGTCATATCTTCTTCATTTATTATCTGGCATACTTTCCTTGTCCTTATGGCACACGAGTCCTTTCAGTTGTCAAATCCTCATTCTGTACATGTACCATTAAAAACTGACCACATAGCTATTTAAATTAATAAAAATAAGATAAAAATTTAGTTCCTTAGTATACTAGCCACATTTCAAGTGCTTAATAGTCACATGTGGCTGGTAGTTACAATATTGGACAGCATAGAAAGAGAGCATTTCCATCATTGTAGAAATTTTTACTCGACATTGCCATTTTATAGTATGTTTTCAGAAAGGGCTCAGGGAAACAGTATTCCCTGGGTTCTTGCATATTTATGAAAGTATGTGCCAATATGCTTTAAGGTCAGTTTGTGTTGACAGAATCTTTGATTATACATGTCTTATAGCTGTTGGTGTCATTTTTTGTTTGCTTCTATTTTGAGGTTCACAGGAATACTTTGTTATCTAGTTTTGTTATAAATATTGTTCATAAATTATGACTTAGGTATCCTAGTTGTTCTGTTTTAATGGGGGAATTTAGAGAAATTCAAAAGTATGCAGCCTTCATCACCATCTTCCCAGAATCCCTTCACATTTATTTTAATGGTCCCTATTACTGAGGATTGTAAAAAGTTAGAGCTAGAAGGAATTGGGAGGTCATTTACTATATAAAGTTCATTTTATTTTTTATTTTTAAAAAAGATTTTATTTATTTGAGACAGAGAGAGAGTGAGCATGAGCGGGGGGTGGGGGGGCAGGGAGGGGCAGAGGGAGAGGGAGAAGCAGATTCCCTGCTGAGCAGGGAGCCCAACTCCATTCAAGGCTCAATCCCAGGACGCTGAGCTCATGACCTGAGCCGAAGGCAGACGCTTAACCGACTGAGCCACCCAGGTGCTCCTATAAAGTTCATTTTAGAGATGAAGAATCTAAAAGTTGGAGAAGCTGTGTGGTTATAAGCAGAGTCCCATCCATACCCCAGTTTGCTTGACTCTCATCAGTGCCCACACCCACATCTTTAGCACCCAGGCAAAGGATAAGATACAGGGAGAGAGGATGACTTGAAAAGACAAAATGAATACTTGGGTTTAATTGACTCATAAGGTCAAATGAAATGAGAGAAAAGGAAGCAAAGTGAGGAATTAGAACAGTTATAAAGAATCAGACATAAGATAGGAATATATATATATAGTGTGTGTGTAAATATAATTAGATATTTAAACACTTTTTATTTTTTTTTAATTTTTTATTGTTATGTTAATCCCCATACATTACATCATTAGTTTTAGATATAGTGTTCCATGATTCATTGTTTGTGCATAACACCCAGTGCTCCATGCAGAACGTGCCCTCCCCAATACCCATCACCAGGCTAACCCATCCTCCCACCCCCCTCCCCTCTAGAACCCTCAGTTTGTTTTTCAGAGTCCATCGTCTCTCATGGTTCTTCTCCCCCTCTAAACACTTTTTAAAAGAGTGGTTTTAAGTTGACAAAAAATTGAGAGGGAGGTGCAGAGAGTTCTCGTACACCACTTGCCCCCACACATGCATAGCCTCCCCCATTATCAACATCCCTCAACCAGAATGGGTACATTTTTACCAAGGATGAATCTACATTGACACTTCGTAATTGCTCAAAGTGTACAGTCTACCTTAGGGTTCACTTTTGGTGGTGCACATTTTATGGGTTTGGAGAAATGTATAATGATATAAATCCTTTGTTACATCATCATACAGAGTATTTTCACTGTCCTAAAAATTCTGCAGTCTGCCTATTCATCCCTCTCCTCCACTACAACCACTGATCTTTTTACTGTCTCCATAATTTTGCCTTTTCCAGAATGTCATATAGTTGGAATTATATAGTATAGAGCCATTTCAGGTTGACTTCTTTCACTTAGTAATATGTGTTTAAGGTCCTTCCATGTGTTTTCATGGGTTGATGGTGCATTTCTTTTTCGTGCTGAATAATCTGTTCTCTGAATGTACCACAATTTTTCCATTCACCTGTAGAAGGACATCTTGGATGCTCTCAGGTTTTGAAAATTATGAATTAAGCTGCTTAAACATTCCCTAGAAGGTTCTTAGAAGGAACTTTTCAACTCTTTTGGGTAAATGCCAAGGAGTGTAGTTGCTGGCTTAATGGTCAGAGTATGTTTAGTTTTGTAAGAAAGCACCAAACTGTTTTCCAAAGTGGCTGTACCATTTTGCATTCTCACCAGCAATGTATGAGGGTTCCTGTTGCTCCACATCCCTGTCAGCATTTGGTGTTGTTGGAGTTCCAGACTTTGGCTGTTCTAATAGGTGTGTAGTTGTATCTCCTTGTTGTAATTTGCATTTCCCTGATGATGTGTGATGTGGAGCATATTTTCACATGCTTATTTGCCATATGTATACCTTCTTTGGTAAGGTGTCTTTTACAGTCTTTGGCCCTTTTTAGAAAAAAAAAAAAAAAGATTTATTGGGGCACCTGGGTGGCTTAGTTGGTTAAGCGTCTGCCTTTGGCTCTGGTCGTGATCCCGGGTTCCTGGGATTGAGCCCCGTATCGGGCTCTCCACTCTGCGGGAAGCCTGCTTCTCCCTCTCCCTCTGCCTGCTGCTGTCCCTGCTTGTGCATGCTCTGTCTCTCTCAAATAAATAAATAAATCTTATTTATTTACAGATTTAAATAAACATTTATTTGAGAGAGAGTGAGCGAGCTGGGGGAGGAGTAGAGGGAGAGGGAGAGAATCCTCAAGCGGACTCTGCGCTGAGCGTGGAGCCTGACGCAGGACCTGATCCCACCTACGACCCTGAGATCATGATCTGAGCCGAAACCAAGAGCCACATGCTTGACCCACTGAGCCACCCAGGTTCCCCGGCCCTTTCGTTTTTTTTTTCCTCAGGTTTTCTTACTGTTGAGTTTTAAAGACCTATTTGTATATTTCAGATAACGGTCCTTTATCAGATGTGTTTTTTGCAAATATTTTCTCTTAGTCTGTGGCTTATCTTTTCCCTTAATTGTCTTTCACAAAGCAGAAGTTTTTAATTTTGATGAAACCCAGCTTATGAATTACTTCTTTCATAGACTGTATCTTTGGTGTTTTGCCTAAAAAGGCATCACCATATCCAAAGTCATTTATATTTTTTCTGATGTTATCTCCTAGGAGTTTTATAGTTTTGTGATTTACATTTAGGTCTATTATCTATTTTGAGTTAATTTTTGTGAAGGATGTAAGGTCTATGTCTAGATTCATTTTTGCTTGTGGATGTCCAGTTGTTCCAGCATTTTTTGTTGAAGAGAATGTCTTTTCTCTGTTATATTGCCTTTTCTCCGTTGTCAAAAATCAGTTGACTATATGTGTGTGTGTGTGTGTGTGTGTGTGTGTGTGTATTTCAGTTGACTATATTTATGTGGGGCTATTTCTGGGCTTTCTAATTCTATTCTATCGACTAGTTGTACTTTTTCCATTGCCACACTACCATGATTATTGTAGCTTATAGTGAATCTTGAAGTCAAGCAGCATCAGTCCTGCAGCTTTGTTCTTCTGCTTCAGTATTATGTTGACTTGTTCTGGTTTTTTGCCTTTCTATATAAAATTTAGAATCAGTTCATTGATATCCATGAAATAACTTGCTGGATATAGTTAAAATATTTTTAAAGTTAGGTATAAAATTATTTGTCCACTAAAATGGACTGAAAAAAGCTTCTTGGCAAAGGGAAGAGTAAGTTTTCAGGGAAGCTTCTTAGGGTGTGATGATAAGATTTGGGAATTCTGTTACCACTTGTTCCCTTCTAGGTCAAGCTATGTTTACTGTGCCATTTTATAATATCATCATTTGTAATTAATCAGTACTTTTTTTTTTTTTAAGATTTTATTTTTAAGTAATCTCTGTGCCCAATGTGGGGCTCAAACTCACAACCCTGAGATCAAGAGTTGTACGCTTTAATGACTGAGCCAGCCAGGCACCCGAATTAATCAGTACTTTCAAGTGAAAAGAGAACTAATTCAGATTCTTAACCATTGTCAGAAGTAGATATGTAAATACTGGGAAATATAAAATTGTGTTTTATTATAGAAGATATTAAATATTTAGAAAACAAAAAAATCAATTGAAGGAAACCTATTAAAATTACTAAAAAAGTTCACTAAAGTGATGGGAAATAAGATAAAAATATAAAATACATAACCATCATGTACTGAAGAAGATTGTAAATCTGGGGCGCCTGAGTGGCTCAGTCGTTAAGTGTCTGCCTTCGGCTCAGGTCATGATCCCAGGGTGCTGGGATCGAGCCCTGCATCGGGCTCCCTGCTCCACGGGGAGCCTGCTTCTCCCTCTTCCACTCCCCCTGCTTGTGTTCCCTCTTTTGCTGTGTCTCTCTGTCAAATAAATAAATAAAATCTTTAATAAAAAAAAAGTCTTCTAAAAGCAAAATCCATACTTTTGTCTTTTAAACCCCCCATTTATTGCCCAGAATGCCCATTATTTCCAAATTAAAATTTTTTTAAAATGCCACTGATATATGATAAAAGATAAAAAATAAGTATCTCTGGGGTGCTGGGGTGGCTCAGTTAGTTAAGCATTTGACTTCTAACTCAGGTCTTGATCTCAGGGTCCTGGGATCGAGCCCCATGTCTTCAGGCTCCCTGCTCAGCGAGGAGTCTGCTTCTCTCCCTCTCTTCTCCCTCTGCTCCTCTCCCTGCTTGTGCTCGTGTGTGCTCTCTCTCATATAAATAAATAAAATCTTTAAAAAAAAAAAGTATCTCCAGTAGAGATGTAAGGTTAGGTAAGCTGTGTGTGGCTGTTTTGCAGATGCCCTTTAGTGATAAGCTTAGTGATAAATAATACTGAGGCACTGAGGAATCATTTACAGTTTTGAGTAAGAAAGTCTGTGGTTTTTGAGTAGGGAGATGATAGAAATTGTTAAGATTGAGCCTTCAGTACATATCAGATAAATCAGAGAGGGCAGATCCTAAAGACATGAGAATCTGGAAAATCTCTCTGATAGGGCCAAAGAACTAGGGTGGCAGTTCTGTAAAGGTAAGGGAGGATATGGTTAAGAAATTGAAGAAAAATAACCCTTATATTGAAATAATTTTAGATTTACGTAAGAGTTATAAAAATAGTACACTGAGTTCCCATATTTCTTTTTCCTAGCTTCCCCTAGTGTTAACATCTTACATAACTATAGATCAAAATGAAGAAATTAGCATCAGTACAGTTCTATTAACTGAACTATAGACTATTCAGATTTTATCAGTTTTTCCACGAATACCTTTTTTCTGTTCCTAGATCCAATCCAGGAAAACATGTTGCATTTCATTGTCATATCTCCTTGGTCTCTCCTAATCTATGATGGTTTATCAAGCTTTCTTTGTTTTTCCTGACCTTGATACTTTTGAAGAAGACTACTTGGATGTTTCATAGAACATCTGTTAGTTTGGGTTGGGTTGATGTCTTCTCACGATTAGACTAAGCTTATGCATTTTGGGGAAGAATACCACAAATGTGTGAAGAACCTTTCTCATTGTGTCATATCAAGGGTACATGGTATCAACATGACTTACTACGGGTGATGTTAACTTTGATCACTTGGTAAGGTGATGATGCCAGGTTTCTCCCCTGCAAAGTCGCTTTTTTCTTTCTCAGTAGTCTGTTCAGCAGAAGCAACTCACAAGTCTGGCCCACATTCAAAGGGAAGAGAATCAAGCTCCACCTCCTAGAAGGAGGTGTGTCAAAGAATTTGTGGACACAAGTTAAACCTACCACATAATTAATCAATATTTGATATTTTGAGGCTATGCTGATTAGATAAACATTTTGAGAGAAGTCTTACTAGTCTTAAATAATTATAAAGCATAAAAGAAAGGAAAAGGAACTTTCAGATTTTGAACCTAGTTGACTAATTATATGAGTAAAAGAAATAGTCATTCACTTTGGTTCTGTCATTAATTCAGTTTTCTGAAAGTCCAGATCTGTAAACTGTAAACAGGGGTTTAGACAGATAATCTTGATATAGTACCAGGAAACAGGTCCTCCTCGATCCCATGTTCTTCTTTTGGCCCACAGGTCATTAGGCTGTTTCAGGGCATTCATGCCATTCTGATGTAAACTACACATTTCTGAGTCATGGTCATCAGGTTACATACATTGTTTTCCAACAAATTTCTTAATTATAATTTATATATATTTCCTCTACTAAACTTACCCTTTATTTTTAAAATTTTGAGGAAGTTCTGCCCCCCCCTTCCCAAGACTATAGCTCATTCAGTACATGATAAAGCAGAAGAAAAAAAAAAGGATTGGAAGTGTGGTGGTGATATCCTATTGTTATAATTTACATGTTACTTTTTAAAAAATCTGTTACTGTCTTCCAGGGGATTTTTTTAGTCAGTTCTCAAGCAGCCTCCTACATCTTTTGTAACACAGGAGACAGATCTTGCTGGTTCGCTGTCATCTTGCCAGCCTAATTTTTTCTTTCTCTTTAGAAAAAATGCTAAATATGTTGGACTTCCTCTCTCATTTCTACTTCAAGCCCCCATGAATGGCTTTCCCATTGATGACTATCTTTCAACAGACTGTGGGTGTAACCTACAGGACTTTGTTGAGAATATTGAACCCCTGTTCTATGCAAGGAGCAATTTATTTAGGTCCTGTTATATCTGTATCTAAATTGTTACAGCGATTCTTGGAACCAACATCCCTTCTCCTTTCCGGTAATTAGTAATCTGCCAGTTGAGTTCATAGCTTCCAGAAACCTGTTGTAAAGTAGTGTTTGATTGTTTTTTCCCCCATAAACCTTGTATTTCTTGCCTTGTTGAATGATTACTAGGTATTTAATTGTAAAGAGCATTTTAAGAAGATCTGTTCAGGTAATATTTACTTCACAGCTGGGAGCTCATAATTACTACCTTGTAATAGAAACTTGCAGCACCCAAATTTTTAGCTAGAAGTTCAAAAATGATTTTATTTGAGGCAGATTAAATGCCTGAATGGAGCCACCAAATTATTCACTATTCGCTGCTGAAAGCACATATATAAATGCAAAGAAATCAAGCTATTGATTTAGGAACAATAGTGATTTCAATTATTGTTTGTTTTGAGAATTTTCCCTCATTTACCTTTTTTTTTTTTTTTTAAGATTTTATTTATTTGACAGAGAGAGACACAGCTAGAGAGGGAACACAAGCAGGGAGAGTGGGAGAGGGAGAATCAGGCTTCCCCCTGAGCAGGGAGCCCAATGCGGGGCTCGATCCCAGGACTCTGGGATCATGACCTGAGCCTAAGGTAGACGCTTAACGACTGAGCCACCCAGGCGCCCCTCCCTCATTTACCTTTAATTTTCATTTTGTACATTATAACAATCACTCATCTCTAGGTAAGCATTGTGATTTCTACCCTTGTCCCTTTCTCATTATATCAATTAGTTCTAGACTGCATATGAGTAATGTGTTAGTTTAGTGGCTTGTAAACAATAAATTTAGAATATGATATGAGTATTCGTGAGGAATTTTGGTGGTTATAATAGTAAGTTGTGGGTGGGATTAGGGGATATGTATGATTTTGTTGTTATAATGTCAGCTGTGCTCAGAAACATACTTTTTTATTTGAAAGAAATATACATGAAATTAGAGTGGCTAAATTAGTAGTGTCAGCTAAAGTATTAGACTTCTTTAGAGCTGCTCAGCAATTTTGTGTAGAAGAATAAGTGATGGATATTTAGATGGGTAGCATTTAACAGACTCTGTTGAATGGGTAGAGAAGAGAAAATGACCTGAAAGGATAAAATATTATTAGACTTTCTGATATATATGATTCTTAAAAAAGGTCAGTGTTATAAACCTGATACAATGATGTATAGATGGATAATACTAAGTAAAATAAAATGTAATGTTAGAACAGGTTGAAAATGTGATTATATGCAAGATACTTGGCAGTGTCATTTCATGAATGCCTATATCAGTGTAGTATTTCATCCATAAATCAGCAATTCTATTTAGCCTAAATATCTATTCATAAATACCTCCTGTTCTTAATATATGGGTATTACATTATGGTTAGCCTCCTTTGTATATATGTAAAATGATAGTACATATTTGTGGTCTTGACTTTCATAAACACCTATTTTTGAACATTATATTGACTTCCTGAACTCCTGCATGTGGGATTGAATCTTCCATATTCTATTTCCTGAGACTTGATAATTTTGAACTTTTTTTTTTTTTTAAAGATTTTATTTATTTATTCATGAGAGACAGAGAGAGAGAGAGAGAGAGGCAGAGGGAGAAGCAGGCTCCCAAGGAGCAGAGAGCCCGATGCGGGACTCGATCCCAGGACCCTGGGATCATGACCTGAGCCGAAGGCAGACGCTTAACCATCTGAGCCACCCAGGCGCCCGATAATTTTGAACTTTTGCATTATGGCATTTCTTATCCCAGATCATTGACAATGTTTTTTAGCTTAGGCAGTTGCGCTGACAGTGGTCTGAATATTTTCACTGTGTCCTGCCTCATGAAGGGAACCTCCCAGTTATCCTAGATAGCCCAGGTGTTTTTCTGGATCACTGCATAGCCATGGTTTGGAATTTGTTTGCTTATAGTGGTGCCCATCTGCCTGGGATTACCCCATGTCCTGCCTTTTCCTTTCTGTTACCCTTCTGCCATTTTACCACCCAGTTTCTGGTTTTGTGGAGAGTGAGACTTGGTCAGGGGAAGGACTATAGGCTTGTAGGAAAGAGAAATAACTGGTTCAAATTCCTAGGGGGAACAGAGGGTTGAGGTGCCTATGAGGGTTATCTGCTGCTCCCTGGGTTGCTGGTTTGGGGGACGAGTGGTGTTCAGGAAATAGGTAGTGTCCTCAAAGCCTTAATTAGGGATTTGATTGTGTCATTTGGTACTCTGGGAACATAATGACCATTATAGCATATATGTGTATTTTTAGACTTGTATACTTTCAGCCTTTAAATTTATCTTTGGAAATGCTGTATATAAAAGAGGACTGCCAATATTAAATGATGCTTTACTACAAAGTTTATTATTGCTACAAGGTTTTATATAAGGTTCAAAAGTAAAGGAGTCACAGTAAAAGAAGTCAGTGTTCTATCTACTTGTTCAATGATGACTGGTTTTAGTCCTATACATCTAATATGAAAATCACTAATTATTTCAAAATACTTTCTTACTAGGATTGCTTTTTCTTCTGCTGATTCCCAAATGATGATTTTTTTTTTTTTTACATGGGTCCGCAGATTAGTGGCCCATGGACATATTTTATTTGGCTGCTTTGTTATGTTGTACAGTGTATACCAGGTTAGATAGGCAGGTGTATGCTTGGTTGGAAAACCACTTTATTCTTTTTTTTTTTTTTTTTTTTAACTCAGTGCATACACTTTATTTTAGTTTCAGGGTTTCTGTTGGCATTTGGGTTTGCAACCCTGCTGTAGAACAGAAGGTGGGACATTATAGTCTAGTGAAGGAATAGGTTTTGGAATTATACCAACTTGGATTCAAAAGCCTGCTCTGTTTCCTACCTTGTGTATGTCCTTGGACACAGTTACCAAGTTTTATTTACCTCATTTGTAAAGTGGGGGAAAATAATGTTATTTTTAAGGATTAAATTAAATAATTTACATGTAACATCTAGCACATAGTAGGTACTCCATAAATGGAAGTGATTTTTATTGTAACAGAGTTAACAGAAGAACCTTAGTATCATGGCAGCTTTCTCAAAATATTAATAGTACCTGTTACTTTGATCCTCCATGTGTTTTTCCGTTATAATTCAGGTGCTCAAGTTGTTCTTTGTGCAAGTATCTAAGTGAATTTTTCCTTTAAAATTTACTTGATGCTTCTCTTAATAGGTATCAATGTCATTCTAATATTTCTGAGATCATAGGGCATGTGACAACATGCAAGTGTTAAAAAGTATAGTAATAGAAATGTTTCTTGATGACTTCTAGATTCTGAGGCTTAAATTCAGACTATGGGATAATACTTTTTGAGCTCTATATTGGCAAAATATAGTCTTTAAAAAGTCTTAATTATACTGGAACTAATATGGTAAAATATAACTTGAAAATTGGAATATAAAAACAAGACTTAATTTAAAAATTATTTTTGGAATCTAAAATATAGTTTTAAAAGAGAGTTTGGTGTTTCAAACTAAATTGTGCAAATTGGTATTACACTAGATATGTTGAGGTTTTTTTTTAAATTATCATTCATATTTTAATCTTTCTAATTTAGTGTGCATATCATTGCTACAGGAAACATGACTCATGAAATGATGACACCGTAGCATCCATATTGATGATGTCTGACTGTCATGTATATACATCCCCTAACTAGGCCAGTCACATAATACTGGGGGTAGACATGGCATATCTTATTTCAGAGTAGTGCCAGGACTTTGTCTTGGCTGACCAGACAGGCTGCTTCCAGCCTGTTTTCAGATGCCCTGGAAAATAAAATTAAACAGAACAAAGTGTAATACAGGGAAAGTGGCTCCAAACAAACTGATTTACCTATGCACTTGTTCTTTTTCTGAGATGCTCTCACTTATTAGACAGTTATTGAAAAATAAAATCTTTTCTTTTTTTTGCCCTTCTGCATATATTCCATAAAATTCCATTTTTATTTTTTATTTTATTTTTTTTAAGATTTTATTTATTTCACAGAGAGATAGCGAGAGCAGGAACACAAGCAGGGGGAGAAGGAGAAGCAGGCTTCCCGCCGAGCAGGGAGCCCGAGGCAGTGCTCGATCCCAGGACCCCGGGATCATGACCTGAGCCGAAGGCAGATGCTTAACGACTGAGCTACCCAGGCGCCCCGTAAAATACCATTTTTAAGTTTTTATTTAAGTTCCAGCTAGTTAACATACAGTATAATATTTGTTCCGGGTGTACAATATAGTGATTCAACACTTCCATACAACCCCCGGTGCTCATCATAAGTGCACTCCTTAATCCCCCATAAGATGCCATTTTGGATGAGTATGTCCAAAGCAAGAATCAAAATGATTAGAACTTTTATTTATTTATTTTTTTAAAGATTTTATTTATTTGACAGAGAGAGACACAGCGAGAGAGGGACTACAAGCAGGGGGAGTGGGAGAGGGAGAAGCAGGCCTCCCGCCAAGCAGGGAGCCCGATGCGGGGCTCGATCCCAGGACCCTGAGATCATGACCTGAGCTGAAGGCAGACGCTCAACGACTGAGCCACCCAGGCGCCCCTGATTAGAACTTTTAAATGTCCAGTCATTCCCTGGGAAAATTGTTCTGTGGTATTGAAAACTACAGTAGAACTTTTGCAGAGGAAAAGAGAAACATAATAACTTAAAACAATAAAGTAATAAAATTATTTATAAGCTAGTCAAGAGGATAGATTTTCTTTTAATAACTAAATTCATGAAATGAGATCAGGATCAGATTGGTAATAAAGGGATCCCATTTATATTATGCTTATTGAATAAACATTTACTAATCCCATCTAATGAAGAAAAGGTCAGACAATGAAAAGCCTGCCTTACGGAACATTTTGAAAGAAGATAATGTGCAGAATTGGCCCCAACTACAGAAAGAGGTTAGGGTAATAACCAGGCTTCTTCTTTAAGAGAGAGAACTTAAACTGGGTGATACTCATTGTATTAATAAGCATATTCATCACTCAGAATCAGTTCCCAAAAGAATTTGACCCTGCTGACTGTGTGTCCTTTTGGATATAATAAGTTCTACATACTCTGATTGCTTCTCTGGTCTCTTTTTCCCTTTTGTTCCACACAGGTGAGGGTTATCCCAAGTGTCTGTTCTGCAGTTTTATTTTGTTTTTACTTTCTCTTTTCATCCATGAAGTTCTCAAAAACATTTTTTTGCTCTCAAATAATTTAAAAAGTTGAGATATGATTTATATACCATAACATTTACTTCTTAAAAATGTACAGGTAGGTGTTTTTAGTATTGCACAGTCACTTGTGCCACCATTACTATTATCTAATTCCAGAACATTCATCACCCCAAAGAGAAAACCCCCAATGCATTGTCACTGCCCATTTTCCCTTCCCCTAGTCTCTAGCAACCACTGATTTACTTATTCACTTTCTGTCTTTATAGAGTTGACTATTCTGTACATTTCATATATATGGAAACATATATTCAGACTTGTGTGATTGGCTTATTTTCACTCAAGAGAAAGCTTTCAAGGTTCATCCATGTTATTTATATAGTGTGTATCAGTACTTCATTCCATTTTATGGATGAATTATATTCCATTGTATGAATGTATCATATTTATCAGTTGTCATCTGGGTTGTTTACACTTTTTGACTATTATGAATAATGCTGATATGAACATTCATGAACAGTTTTGTTGTTGACATGTTTTCAGTTTTCTTGGGTATATGCCTAGGAGTGAAATCTCTGGGTCATGTGCTAACTTTATGCTTAATTTTTTGGGGGAAATGACAAAACGTACCATTTTACATTCTCACCAGCAATGAATGAAGATTTCAGTTTTTCCACATCCTGTCAACAATTTTACAGTCTACCTTTTAAATTATACCCATTGTAGTGGGTATGAAGTGGCATTTGTTGATGTCATTTTCTTCTATGAGTGCAGGATTTTTTTTCTTTTTTCTTTCTTTCTTTAGTTTTTTTTTATTTTTTAAAGATTTTATTTATTTGACAGAGAGAGACA
The DNA here is from genome assembly GCF_004348235.1 of Phoca vitulina. Classification (NCBI taxonomy): domain Eukaryota; kingdom Metazoa; phylum Chordata; class Mammalia; order Carnivora; family Phocidae; genus Phoca; species Phoca vitulina. The sequence goes on from NW_022589776.1 coordinate 5,883,721, forward strand.
CCATGAGAGAGGGAACACAAGCAGGGGGAGTGGGAGAGGGAGAAGCAGGCTTCCCACTGAGCAGGGAGCCCGATGTGGGGCTCAATCCCAGGACCCTGGGATCACGACCTGAGCCGAAGGCAGACACTAACGACTAAGCCACCCAGGCGCCCCCTTTTTTTTCTTTTTTAAAGGGAACAAAATGTGGATGGTTGGTATTGAGTGTGGTATTAAAAGCTTGTTCTTGGGTAGTCCTGTGGTTGATAGATTATTTATTTTGGTGGAGTGATAATATTGTCAATTTTCAGTTATTTTTCCTATTTCATGAGACCAAAGTTTTAAGTTTTTTCAGAACACATGCTTTTGTTCTTTGAACATTTCATATATATGTGTGTGAGTGTGTATGTATGTATAACATTATTTAGGAATAGTGAACATGGTGATTAAGTTTTCATCAAATTAGCCTTAGGGCCAGAACTATGTTATATTCATCTTTATGTTCCTAGTAATTGATATTCCATGAATGTTTGATTTTTTAGAACTGAAAGGGACCTTATAAAAAAGTAGACCTTCCTAATGAAGAAGCTGAGTTCCTCTCCTGCCTTGCTTACTAGTATCTTCACCACGGGAAACATTAACTTACTGCTTGGCCTCATGCCCTTTAAAGGCTTAGTTATAAATGACTGTGAGAGTGGAACTGTATTCCCACTGCCCCCCCCCCCCCTTTACATGTGTGCACGCACATGCAGACTCACACACATGCCACCAGACCCACGGTACCCATCTCCATTGCAGGGGCCAACAAACCCAGTTTCCCTTAAGTATTCCCTGATCTCACCAAAGCCAAATTCATCTGTTTTTAGCTTCCTGAAAGTAAGACAAGAAAACCTTATTTCCTAAAGGTGTTAGAAACGTGGGACTTGGGAGGAATCTTTTTTCATGGCTCATGTGCTTGTGATCAATTTCAGTGTTGCAATGTGTGAAAATAATAGCTGTGTGACAATACCAATGTGATCATGTTATGGAGTTTTAAATTAATGCACTTCAACAAATTCTAGGCATGTTATCCAAATAGCAACAATTTTAAGGTGAAAGTTTTTCATGAGATGACAGATATTCTCATGGAATTAAAACCAATAGGTACGTAATATCCAAATATGGTCAAAGTTCTATATAGTCTTAAAAGATATAGAGGTAGATTATCTCATAATATTAGTATATTTATTGACAGAGGAAACAAAAGTTTTAAAAAAAAACAGTGTATGGAGATCACTTCTTAGTTTAAATTAGATTTTTAGTCCTTTACAGAGATTTTTACAGTGTTTTATTACAGGTCTTTTTAGCTTCTGTTCTGAGGAAGGTATTTCCAGTTGTCATTCAAAATAATCAAACCAAAACTTTCCTAATCAATACAGTCTGGAATCCCCCCTTCCCCATATCTGGCAAGAGTATTTTCTTTAGGCTTTTAGTAATGTGCACACTAATTTAAAATGTGCATAAGCCAGTAGTTAGTAGTGTTTTATGCTATTTAAACACAATGACACTCTAACAGTGGATTTTATCCCTGCCCAGAAGACTTGAAGTTTCAATTAGATAAAGCAATAACAGGGTGAGAGAATGAAGATTTATATTTTCCATTTGACTACTGTCAATCATAATAATGTAGATGATTTTGCTCTGCTTTTTTTCTTATTTGTTGATATTTGTACTATAAAGGATAGAAATAATTCCCAATATAAAAGATGAGCTAATTTTTCAGATGATGAATCAAATAATAGATTTTCGGTTACTTGAAGAGTACTCTTGAAGTCAGTGGTTTTCATAATTCAGTTTTTCAGAAAGTAGTTTTATGAGGAAACGATATAAAAACAGATAGCTGCTTTTAAAGGGGAAAAATAAGTTTTTAACTATGTCTAAGATCAGTTTAAAAAATAACAGTTCATCTTAGATTTAGAGTGTGTTTTCAGTGGTAACTAAACAACCAGATTTTCCTGTCAACTTTGGAGACTGCTGAGGGTTAGCTTGATTCATGGCACAAGCAGATGGCACCCTGCTTCTGGCAAAATGGGGAGAAAATTCCTTAAGCACCCACCTGCATATGTTCTAGTTTTCCTAAAATCCTGTGCAGTTTTATTTTTATTTTTCATTTTTTTTTCAAAGATTTTATTTATTTATTTATTTTTAAGTAATGTCTACCTCCAGCCTGGGGCTCAGACTTACAACCCCGAGATCAAGAGTCACATGCTCTACCAACTGAGTCAGCCAGGCGCCCCAGTCCTGTGTATTTTTAAATTTAAGTACTCTCTACAGTTTTAACAAACACATTTTTTAATTTTAATTTTTTAAGTTTTTATTTTACTTCGTTAGTTAACATGTAGTATTATATTAGTTTCAGGTGTACAATATAGTGATTTAACAATTCCATACATCACCGGGTGCTCATTATGACAAGTGCCCTCCTTAATCCCCATCACCTATTTCACCATCTCCCATCCACCTCCCCTCTGGTAACCATCCCAGTTTGTCCTCTGTAATTAAGAGTCTGTTTCTTGGTAACAAACATTTATTAAAGTGGAAATCAGAGATAGCACACAAATAGCTAAGATTTAGTCTTATTTTAGATCCTGTGACAAAACAAAAAATAACTTCAGACCAGAACGAAGACTGTCTTATTACTAGCAAAATCTGTAGATATAGATGTACCCTTGAGGAGAAAATTGATCAGAAATATCATTCCCAGAGGTCTCTTTCTTTTCATACCTTTAGCTTAATTTCTAGAGGTGATTTCCTTTATTTATTTATTTATTTATTTTTAAGATTTTATTTATTCATTTGAGACACAGAGATAGAGAGAGAGAGCATGAGCAGGGGGAGAGTCAGAGGGAGAGGGAGAAGCAGGCTCTCTGCTGAGCCAGGAGCCTGATGGTGGGGCTTGATCCCAGGACCCTGGGATCATGACCTGAGCCGAAGGCAGACACTTAACCATCTGAGCCACCCAGTCACCCCGAGGCTATTTCCTTTAAAGACTGATTTGTTGTTTTTTGTTTTTTTTGTTTTGTTTTTTTTGTTTTAAAGATTTTATTTATTTATTTGACAGAGAGAGACACAGCAAGAGAGGGAACACAAGCAGGGGGAGTGGGAGAGGGAGAAACAGGCCTCCCGCGGAGCAGGGAGCCCGATGCAGGGCTCGATCCCAGGACACTGGGATCATGACCCGAGCCGAAGGCAGACGCCCAACGACTGAGCCACCCAGGCGCCCCTAAAGACTGATTTGTAATCAGAAGTTTTCGCTGCTGATCTATGAGAGGGCATTCCTGTTTTGAATATGATATTCTCCACTCCCACTTTCATGTCTCATTGTAAAATTTAGGATTGTGGTATGCTTTATCTTTAATGTGGCCTGCAGGGTCTCAGCAATAGTACTGCTAACTCTGGAGGCTGGTTAAAATGTACATTGGGCTCTGTATTTCTTTTATTCATTCATTCATTCATTTATTTATTTTAAAAGATTTTGTTTTTTATTTATTTGACAGAGAGAGACACAGGGAGAGAGGGAACACAAGCAGGGGGAGTGGGAGAGGGAGAAGCAGGCTTCCTGCCAAGCAGGGAGCCCGATGTGGGACTCGATCCCAGGACCTTGGGATTATGACCTGAGCCAAAGGCAGACGCTTAACGACTGAGCCACCCAGGTGCCCCATGGGCTCTGTATTTTGACATTTTTGCCTACAAACTTATGTTCAACCTCACAGCAGTCAGTGGGCTGTCTGTACCATCACATGAGAAGTGGGTAGCGGGTCACATTATATGGTCACTTTTTTTTTTTAAGATTTTATTTATTTATTTGAAAAAGAGAGAGAGAGAGACAGAGCATGAGCATGGGGGAGGAGGCAGAGGGAGAGGGAGAAGCAGACCGCCCCCCACCTCCTGCGCAGCAGGGAGCCTGATGCCGGGCTTGATCCCAGGACCCTGGGATCATGACCTGAGCCGAAAGCAGACGCTTAACCAACTGAGCCACCTAGGCGCCCCTATGTTTATTCTTTAATTTTTAAAGTCATTTCTAGTCATTCTTATTACTGCTCTTTAATGTGTGGAGTCTTAGAGTTTGTCAAATGTTGTACAGCTCATATATGGAAACCAAAGTCCTTAAATATATTTTTGAACATGTATGATAATGTCAAAGTTAATTGTGGGTCTGTAATTTATTTTTTTAACTGCAAAACTATTTTTCATTTAACATTTAAGAATTCTGAGACAATGGGGGCACCTGGGTGGCTCAGTCGTTAGGCATCTGCCTTCGGCTCAGGTCATGATCCCAGAGTCCCCGGGATAGAACCCCATATCGGGCTCCCTGCTCCACGGGAAGCCTGCTTCTCCCTCTCCCACTCCCCCTGCTTGTGTTCCCGCTCTCGTGGTGTCTCTCTCTGTCAAATAAATAAAATAAAAAATAAAAATAAAAAAGAATTCTGAGACAATGAAGACAAATCAATGAAACTATCCTTAGTTTTCATCTTCTATTAGGCAATAATAGATCAATAGAAGATATAATCTTTAACCTTAAAATTATTTGCAACATTGATACACACAGATGCCTACCTGCCCTTTAAAAATGTGCCATTTATCATTTTTTTGACATTTTTATGACTACCTCTTCCCTTAGTCATTGAATACTTAAAATCTAATATCTGTTCTGTACATTTGAATATCTTTAAGTCTTTTTTAACTTGTAATGGTTGCTTTTTCTTCCCTTAATGATTGACAAGTTCTGTTTATAGTTTAGAAAAACCCAAAGGGATCTTTGGTGACACTTCTTTTTAAAAGATTTTATTTTGGTGAAGTGTTCATTTATGTTTATGTGTCTTTTAGATAAGGGCTTGCTTGACTTTTTTAGTAGGTTCATATACTTGGATGACTTCACTTTTGAAAGGTGTTTCTTTAAATCATTACAGTTGATACTAACTGCCTTCCTTTTTGGGTATTTAATGAGGATGCTAACTACTGAATAGGTGTCAGAACTGATCTTTATCTTTTACCCTTAGAGGAGGTACAATCCAAGAGAAATGCACAAGGCTTATTGGTCCTTCTAATGTCACACCCATTAATTCAAGATTTCTTTCTACAATTCTCAAGTTTGTGCCTTTTCCCAACCATTCTATTTATTATTGAAATTAGCGTTTTAGGGTTTGCAGCCATATGCTGAGTTCTGAATGTAGAGAGCAGTTGTACTTCTACTTTCAACCTTTAAAATGAAGGCTACAGTATTTAATTATGGGACAGAACAGTTTTAAAATGGGGATGGAGTTAGGTGGGTGGGCCTTTCCAAAAAGCAATTTGTAAAAATTACTAGAGCGTTTATGCTTGCCAGGGTGCTGGCTTCTTAACATTCCATTTTATATTTTAAAGAAATACACGTCATGGAAGAATGGAAGGTTTAAAATAGATTAGCAGTTTGGCTAAGTGATTATGAATACATATATTTCCACTCTTAAAATCCTTAACCTGTGGCGTTTCCTTCACCATCCTCCTCACCTGATTTTTTAGATTTGTCTTTTCTTGTTTAAAGTGTTCCTCATTTCTGAATAAATTGAAAATAGGCAATACTCTCTGTTACTTAGTTGCTAAGAAAGTTTCCAAGACATTTGAAAGTAGATTCTTGGCCTGCATTTTATAGGGAATAAAATGTTGACCAGAGAACTAAACATTTATGAAGTAGACTAAAGGATTTCCTCTCCCTATTTTAAAAGAGAAAAAGACACAGTAAATTGCCCCAGTAACTAAGTTGAGATAGAGACATTCTGTGGTCTTTCCCTAGAAGAAGTATGTTAAGTGTACATATATAGTATACACATGTTTTGGTAGGAGCATAAAAGAGGAAGCTGCTAAGTTAAATCTAACAGCTGCTATTGTGGAAAGAGCTAAGTCATAGTTAATTCCGCCATTGCAATAAAATACATAATCAGAAAAGGGAATGTCTAATTAGAAACACACTTCTTAGAAGGATTAAAATATTTTTAATATTCATTCACATGTGCAGCTATTTAAAATTTTCTCTCCTGGTTTACAGCATACTTTTCAAGGGGAGTTCTTTGGTGGTTCTTTTCCTTACAGTTGGTCCTTCTGTGTTTACATTTTAAGCTGATCTTGTTGGCTTTTTTCTTAGAAAGACATGCTACTCATTCATATTTCATGCTCTTTTCATATATCTTATTTATTCAGGAATTCTGGTCTATATTTAGCTCTTTTTCAGATCTTCAGGTTTCAGATGTTAATCATTCATGGATCAGCATTTGTTTACAATTAAACACACACATACATGCATGCACGTACATATGTACATACATACCAGCCTGAGTGTTTTTCTGTTTAAAATTATCAACTCTTTTTTCAGTTTTGTTGATTTAAGTGTTCATTATTTCTAATTTGCTTTTTATGACACTTTATCTTGGCTACTTTGGGGGCAGTAGATTCATTTTGGCCCAATTTTTTGACACATACTCTTTTTTTTTTTAAGATTTTATTTATTTATTTGACACAGAGAGAGAGAGAGAGAGAGAGAAAGAGCACAAGCAGGGGGAGTGGCAGGCAGAGGGAGAAGCAGGCTTCCTGCATGAGCAGGGAGCCCGATGCGGGGCTTGATCCCAGGACTCTGGAATCATGACCTGAGCTGAAGGCAGCAGTTTAACCAACTGAGCCACCCAGCGCCCCTTGACACATACTCTTGTTCAGCATAATTTTACTTGTCTTTATGTCCTTAATAAATTAATAATCAATAATTATTACTTAATCAGCAGTCAGTAAATTTATACACCATTCTACACCAGTAGTTTCTGAGAGTATGGGGGTATTTTTATCTTGAGTATTATATGTCTGGGCCATCCAATTTCTAATCCTGAAGATATGAGTTGAAAAGATGAGGAATGAAACATAGGCCTTTTAAAGTAATCTGATCTATCAGCACGTTGTTCCTGTTCACTCTTAAATTTCACATTGGTACTGATTTTGTGTTGAGAAGCATCATTACCATGGAGCTCAGGCAGTTTAATCGGTAACTGATTTTCTGTCCACGAAGTAAAGGCTAAGGAAACATTCATAAAACCTGTCAAACTCTTGTATTATCTGAACAGCTTTCTCTGCAGAATGAAAATAATAATTGATACCTGAGTAAGTAGCTTGCCTAAAATATTGGCCAGGGAAGTTCAAACTTGAATCTGAGCACTTAATAATTTTGAAGGAAACAGGATTGACTATTAGAAAATGGTGTTTTGTCCACTCAGGCAATTTTGTACCTGTGGAGTTAGGATAAATAGGTCAGTGTAGATGAGATCATACTAGAGAGAAAAAGTTATCAACAATTTCTGTGGTAAAAAATTCTTCACCCAGTACTTAATATAGCTATTTTAATCAAAACATAAGCTATTTGAATCAGATGGCCGATTTGGAGATGTTTTGCAAAGTTTGGCCTAATGGGGAGGGGGAGATTTCAGAGTGAAGTGCTAGGAGCAGTAACCCTCCTGAGTGTTCATTGCTTTCTGTTTTCATAGTCTCTTATGGGAGTATGAGTAACCATGTCCATAATTTTGCTCTCTTACTTGGTTCTGTTATTCAATGCTTTAAAAAAGGATTTATTATGCCTAGTAGATTTTGAATAATTAAATTTATAGGCATATACATTTTATATGTTCCTGCATAGTCTTTGTCATGTTCTATTTCATATATTTGCCTTACCATCACAAGGAACATTCTTTTTCTTTTTCCCTTTCCCTTTCTTTTCCCTTCTTTCCATTCTTTTCTTCCTTCCATTCATTCATGACAGTCTTTTTCAAACCTTGAACTTGAGCAAGGCCTAACTAAATTTGAAACTATTATTGACTGTTCCCTGTTTGGAGAAGTTGTCAATGAAAAATTGATAGGAGATGAAAGAGATGTCTCTTTCATGTATTTGTAAGTCCTTTATGCCATTTTTTAATTAATTAGTTAATTTGAAATATTTGGGTGCATATTTAACAAAACATATACAGGCAGGCCATGGATGCCATAAACTGGACAATGATGGTAAATCTAATCAAAGTGCATCTAAAACAATGGAGACACATGTTCTGTTCATGGATTAGAAGACTTAACATAGGGCGCCTGGGTGGCTCAGTCGTTAAGCGTCTGTCTTCAGCTCAGGTCATGGTCCCAGGGTCCTGGGATCGAGCCCCACATCAGGCTCCCTGCTGGGCGGGAAGCCTGCTTCTCCCTCTCCCACTCCCCCTGCTTGTGTTCCCTCTCTCGCTGTGTCTCTCTCTGTCAAATAAATAAAAAAATCTTAAAAAAAAAAAAAAAAAGGAAGACTTAATATAGTAAAGATGTCAGTTTCTCCCAGATTGTATTAAAGTTGAATTCAATTCCAGGCACCCCTAAGTGAATGGTGCTCACTGAGCAGAGGTACAAGGACCACAGTACAGTCCCACCGCACCTCCTACTGGTCTTAGGGTACTCACCTGGCCATGGCCCAGAGCCCTAAGAGTCCTGCTGATTTCTGTAGCTCAAGGGGTCCCTGTGTATTCACACATCAGTGATCTGATCCATAGATAGTGTGATCCCATACCACTGCCCTTTATGCCATTTTAATCTAATTTTCCCATCCAATTTCACAAAATCAATTATACCCATGAGTTGGTAAGGTAAGAGTGTGCCCAAGGGTCAAGGTGAAAGGAATGCTACTTCTTTTTTTTTTTTTTTTTTTTTAAAGATTTTATTTATTTATTTGACAGAGAGAAACACAACGAGAGAGGGAACACAAGCAGGGGGAGTGGGAGAGGGAGAAGCAGGCTTCCCGCTGAGCAGGGAGCCCGATGTGGGGCTCGGTCCCAGGACCCCGGGATCATGACCCGAGCTGAAGGTAGATGCTTAACAACTGAGCCACCCAGGTGCCCCAGGAATGCTACTTCTGACTATGGCCTAGGTACCTTGTAGAAATAGTTGGGAACTGAGAGCAGCTGACTATAACCCTAGCCTCTATCATAATAAGGTAGATAAAAAATACCCTACAGGGGCACTTGGGTGGCTCAGTCGGTTAAACATCCAATTCTTGATTTAGGTTCAGGCCATGATGTCAGGATCGTGAGATCGAGCCCCACGTCAGGCTCGCTCCATGCTGATTGTGGAGCCTACTTAAGATTCTCTCCCTCCCCCTCCCCTCCCACCCCTGCCCCACTCATGCTCTCTCTCTAAAAACAACAACAACAGCAACAAAAACCCTACAAATTAATCCTTCACACCATTTAATAATATTAAATGCTGTTAAAAAGAAGTTTGGCAGGTTTTCCATTTAAATTTAGTATTGCTATTCCAGATTAGTGATTTTCAGCCCTATCAGACTCCTGGTCCATTTTACAGCAAATGTTTTGTGATGTTCTCTTTATCTTAAGACAAAATTCACACACACACACACACACACACACACACACACACCCCTCTGTGTGTATGGGTATAGATTAAATATTTATATAGTATACATTTATAGGTTTACCTCACATGTAAGTTAAAAGTAGTTATAATGCCCTAAGTAATATAAATGAGGAATAATAAGGAAAATAATTTAGAGTAAAATAATATGTATTTCACTATGTAAATGCTCAAGCATGACTGTGTTAGAAGACATGGTAAGGTACTAAGATGCTTGCATCTCTACATAGAATCATCACGATTGCGGCATTCTCAAATGCAGATTGGTAAAGGTGTGTTTCATTGGCAGTTAAAATACCACAAGTAGTGCTGCCACTGGTACATGATTTTCCAGAAAGGTAAACAACCATGGTGAAGTTCTAAACAAAACAAAATACAGGGCGCCTGGGTGGCTCAGTCGTTAAGCATCTGCCTTCGGCTCAGGTCATGATCCCAGGGTCCTGGGATCGAGCCCCGCATTGGGCTCCCTGCTCAGCGGGAAGCCTGCTTCTCCCTCTCCCACTCCCCCTGCTTGTGTTCCCTCTCTCACTGTGTCTCTGTCAGATAAATAAATAAAATCTTTAAAAAAAAAAAAATACAGTCTTTATTTGGTAATCGCATTCTTAGAAATTCAATGTATTTTAAAATTTTGTAAAAATACCTTTTCTTTATGTGTAGAACAGATTTAAGTTTTAGGCTTAGATAATTATGAATTGGTTTAACACACATGAATGTCTGGTAGGACATCCTTCACTGCATGGGAATATCCATGTATTCTAAGATGTCTAACATACATGTCCCTTTTTTTTATCCTCCCTCTCCAGGGTTGGGGGCAAGAGAGAACTATAAAGCTCAGTGGCAACCTCTAGTTACTGTGGTAACCAAAAACACCCTCACAATTTTCCAAAGTGTCTCCTTGGGATGCATAGCCCCTTTTTTTGAACCACTGCCCTAAGGGAATGATCAATGGGAAAATAGTTCTAACAGTCTAATATTTCTCTAGTAAGGCATTTGCAGCCCATTCTTAGTATTCCTGCTTCTGGAAATAGTGATCTTTACCATAAGATGCATAGAGTAAGTGAAATATAAAAAGTCATCATTACGTTGAAATACAGCATTTGTATTGGCTGAAAGTGTATAAATCTGCTATTCTTTTTTTAGGGCAAATTGTCCTAATCTAGAGTTTGGGTACTTCCCGAAATTACACAATTTGTTTGTATTTTCTTTTTGGTCAGATGGTCCATAGTTTTTTTTTTTTTTTTTTTTTTTTTTAAAGATTTTATTTATTTATTTGACAGAGAGAGACATAGCGAGAGAGGGAACACAAGCAGGGGGAGTAGGAGAGGGAGAAGCAGGCTTCCCGCAGAGCAGGGAGCCCGATGTGGGACTCGATCCCAGGACCCTGGGATCATGACCTGAGCCGAAGGCAGACGCTTAACGACTGAGCCACCCAGGCGCCCCAGATGGTCCATAGTTTTAAGTAAATCTTTAAAGGAGTCTCTGAGGTCATGATGGAGTCTAACAAGTGTGGAAGGAGTCTATTCTCTTTCTTTGAACCTTGGAACACAGTGTTACTCCCTGAGGTTGACTGAGAGTAGAGTAGCCTTACCCTTACCACTACTACTATCCTTTTTGACCAGAAGAAGTAGAGATTAAAATGCTATAATTGAGGAAATTCGTTTCTGAAAATTTAGCTCTCTTGAAACCATGGCGTTAAAACTCAGAGGAAAAGCTAACATATTGTCATTGAGTCTTTATCCTGCCACATTCCAGGAGAGGAATTTTAATTATTGTGTATAGCCTTCCAGGATATCAGTTACGACAAACAAGATTAAAAAACAAAACAAAACATTCATATTGCAATCAAGTCTAACATTTAAAAGAAGAAAATTGAAAAAATGACTTTTTTACTCTTCCAGTTATTTCCATATAGTGACCACGGTTCATAGCCCATGGAAATTACTTTTAAGAGAGTCAGTGCATTGGGACAAGTATTACTTAGTTGATACAGCCTCTTCCTTTTGCTTGTTACTTATTCCAGGAAGTTTCAAGAAAAATCTTTGTCCCTTGGGCGCCTGGGTGGCTCAGTTGTTAAGCAACTGCCTTCGGCTCGGGTCATGGTCCCAGGGTCCTGGGATCGAGCCCTGCATCGGGCTCCCTGCTCCACGGGAGGCCTGCTTCTCCCTCTCCCACTCCCCCTGCTTGTGTTCCCTCTCTCGCTGTGTCTCTCTCTGTCAAATAAATAAATAAAATCTTTTTTAAAAAAAAAAAAGAAAGAAAAATCTTTGTCCCTTAATAAACAAGGGTGAAAAAAGCATTAGTATATATAATTTTTTCTCCTCTTGGAAAATGTCAGCAATATTCTTAGACCTCTCTTTAAATGCTTAATTTAGGTCATAGAGTATCTCCTCCAACCTGTGTGTCTTAACCTGTCTCTATTTCCTAACAATTTGGGAGCTGGTTTTAAGATTCTTTCTTCTAATATTCCTCACATTTCTTCTTTATTCACCATCTAAGATTAATGTTTGCTTGATAATACAGTTTCCACTCTCTGAAGCTGGAAAATTCTAAAAGTATTAATTTTTGCTGAGACATAAGATATCCTTTCCTAACACATGTAATCCGAATGATGCCCTAACATACATACACGGGCTTTCAAGTGAGGATGAGTTTCACGTGAAGTAGAGTTAATAGGGACTTTTCTTAGTAGGGTGGCACCTGAGTTGTGAATTCCATAGGTTAGATGAAGCTAAAGTGTTTCTAGACTAAATTCCCTAAATGATTAGATTGCATTGAGAGGAGTTATAATTATGTCAGTCAAGAAGGCCTAAACAGATAATAAATGGGAGGCTAATTAGTTTCCTGCTCTTGCCTCTAGATTTAAGCAGTGTAAAGGGTTCATGCATGAACGCTTTGACTTTCGCATTTACTTTCCAAGGACAATTGCAGGCAGCAGCTAGTTCCTTCTTGAGCTAAATTCAGCTGCTTCCTGAGCTTGCTTTAAAAAATAATCATCCTTGCCAGATTTCAGCTTCTGAGTTGCCTGTTTTCAAATCAGTAAAAATTATTGTCAAATCCTGATTGTTGCATATTGCTTACCTAGAGTCCCAGGAAACTTTAAGGAAAATTTTACTGTTTTGTGGAGGCTTTGACACTTCTGTAATGAAGATAACTAAGATAGTGAGAATCATGTTACTCGAGAATAAGGAGGTTCAAGATTTTAGAGCTAATGTCACTGACTTGACTATTAACTTTGGGAGAACAAAATTTTCTTAATTGTTTCAGTTTTCTACTTAATAAAATTGAAGAGAATGATCTTAGATCCCTTTCACTTCCATGATTTTAACATATATTTTTTTCCTTAGTATAGCAATGATTAATTATTCCCATTTAATCCAATCCATTTAGCTTTGAAAATTTTTATAAACTTTTTTTGGGGAAAAAGTCATATATGAGTCTGGAAAACATTTTAATACCTATAAGGGTATATGATAATAGGGAAATCCACTTCCTACTCTGGACCTTCCATTTCTTAGGCCTGTCTCCCAGAGCTACCCACTATTGCCATTGTAGCCATCCGGAAATACTCTGTGCATACACGAGCACATACATTTGTAAAGGCATGTGTGTGTCCCCTTTGTACCGGCTAAACATATTTATTTTTACCTTATTTTTATTATATTTTATATTAAGTATGGCATTCTTAAAAATTTTATTTATTTATTTATTAAAAGATTTTATTTATTTATTTGAGAGAGAGAGACACAGTGAGAGAGGGAACACAAGCAGGGAGAGTGGGAGAGGGAGAAGCAGGCTTCCCACGGAGCAGGGAGCCTGATGCGGGGCTCAATCCCAGGACCTTGGGATCATGACTTGAGCCAAAGAAAGATGCTTAACAACTGAGCTACCCAGCCGCCCCTTAAAAGAATTTTTTTTTTAAATAATCTCTGTATCCAACGTGGGGCTCAAACTCACGACCCTGAGATCAATAGTCAAATGCTCCACCAACCGAGCCAGCCGGGCACCCTTAGTATGTATTGGCAGTCTTTTGAAATAAATTACACATGAATAATAATAGCTGTAATTATTTAATTATAACTAAATTATTTAATTAATGCAGTTTCTTTTGCTAGACCATTACTGCACTTTGATCCTTTTAGAAAGTAATTATGCTCAGTTAGTAGTTTTCTTCTGTTTTAAAGACAGTGGGAATGTTATGTGATATCATTTCTGAATTTTCACTTTCAAACAACATAATGATGGTGATAGCACATTATATTTCATAATGTTTTTTTCCACTTAGTTCAAGTGTTTTATGCAGAAAATAGTTTATTTTTTTATTTTATTTTATTTTTTTTTTAAAGATTTTATTTATTTATTTGACAGAGAGAGACATAGCGAGAGCAGGAACACAAGCAGGGGGAGTGGGAGAGGGAGAAGCAGGCTTCCCGCGGAGCAGGGAGCCCGATGTGGGGCTCGATCCCAGGACCCTGGGATCATGACCTGAGCCGAAGGCAGTCGCTTAACGACTGAGCCACCCAGGCGCCCCAGTTCAAGTGTTTTAAAAACTTATTGTGTCAAAACTTTCTATTTCATATGGCATAGAAAGTGAGGTGATATTTTTCAGGGTCAAAAATTTAATGTCTAAAAACTGTCCAAGAAACTTGTCAGAGCTAATTATGTGGTCGAGGCCCCTTTGCCTCTTAATCCATTGTTTTGTATAGACAGTCAGTAATATAGGTAGCTAATGCCTCTCAATACACCACCTTTTTACCTTTTAGCACACTGTCCTTTCACATATGTTATTTTCCCCTACTGGCATTTAGTCCAGTTGTACATTCACATGAACACATTTTAATGTGATTGATAAAATACCTCAAAATTTTTAATTCTCTCATAAATAAAATATTTTCGTGCTCTTTAGCCGGCATGGGCATATACCTTACATAGATGCCACTACTCTCTGGAGCTTCTGCTCTCCTGGCTGATATTTCATTAATACCCCCTCATAGCTCTCTCTTCCCTGAGCGTAGATTCAAACTCAGGATCTTTCTTCATATGTGCTTTAGATAGCCAATACCAACTCATCAGAGTTAGTAACCATGTAATATTCAACTATGTAGATTAGTTGCCATTTTAAAGATGTGTTTGGAGGATTCTCTCAGTGTAGACCTTTATACAGAAATCAATCTAAATTTTCTGTCTCCAGAATCTCCTTCATCTGAATATTTCCTCCAGTTTTTAAAGGAACAGTGGGTAACCTAAGTAGTTGAGAGAATAGTGTCATGAATACAGGGTGTGATACTGCCCGAGATTTTTTTTTTTAAATGATGTTAAGTTTTCATAATACTTTATCCAGATCAGTTTTATTTGGGATTCTGTAATTATGCTGTAATCTAACTTACATCTAATGTTGCATATATCTTGAAGCTAATTTTGTAGTAATTTGTGTATACCATTCATTCAGTCAGTCAGTCATTCACCTACCACGTACTAGAGACCGTGCGTACATCTTAAGGTTATAATGGTGAGTAGGAATAGACAAGGTCCCTGCTCTTGTGGAGCCTAAATTTTAGTTACATGGACAATGAATGTATAAATATAAACTGGTAATTGCTGTCAAGGAAAGGAATATGACTTTCACTCAGAGATAAGGGAAGCCTTCTCTGAGACAGTTATATTTGAGTTGGGCTTTAAAGTGGAGGGGGCATTGGGAGAACATTCTATTCTGAGGGAAAAGCGTGAGAAGGGCCCTGTGGAATAAAGAGGAATAGTGTATTAGAAAAATTAAAGAAAGCAAATAATGGGGGCGCCTGGGTGGCTCAGTTGGTTAAGCATCTGCCTGCGGCTCAGGTCATGATCCCAGGGTCCTGGGATTGAGCCCTGCATCAGGTTCTCAGCTCAGCAGGGAGTCTGCCTCTCCCTCTCCCTCTGTGATCTCTCTTACTTTCCCTCTCTCTCAAATAAATAAATAAAATCTTAAAAAAAAAAAAAAAGGCAAATAATGTTGGGTGTGGAGGGTAAATGAGGGAGTGGTGTAAGATGATTCCAGAGAGGTAGGCAGGGAACAGGCCTACAGCTGTAGTCTAAATAATTTAAATGACAGGACGTGATTAATTCTAAAATATTTTGTAAATACTTTCTGGAATTAATAATAATGTCAATACTGCAATTATGTTTTAGACTAGAAAAACATACCCAGTTTTGATGTTCATTATTTCCATAAAGTTTCATACTATTCATAGCTAAAACTTGAATCTCGTTGTCGAAGGGTTTTGTTATCTCTCTTGTGATTACAGTTTTCAAATTTTGTGTTCAGTGTTGCTTATTAAATTGATTTTTGACTTTAAGAGCAGTAGTGATTTTTTTTTTTTTAAGATTTTATTTATTTATCTGACAGAGAGAGACACAGCGAGAGAGGGAACACAAGCAGGGGAAGTGGGAGAGGGAGAAGCAAGCAGGCTTCCCGCGGAGCAGGGAGTCTGATGCGGGGCTCGATCCCAGGACCCTGGGATATGACCTGAGCCGAAGGCAGACGCTTAATGACTGAGCCACCCAGGCGCCCCAAGAGCATAAGTGATCTTAAGACTCATGTCAATGGTAAGAAAGGAATTTGAGGGCTTAACACACTAGGGCAAACATTTAGACATTAGATTACAATAAAAAAAATTTAACTCTAATACAAGTTTTAAATCAACATCAGAGGACATATAGGACTGAATGGGAAATGTGGGTACTGACTACTTAAAGAATGTAAAAATAACAAATTATCTTAATAATTTATTTTACTTGTGTGATGTTTGCAATGCAGTGATGATCAGAAATGAAGACCTCATATCTCTTTATAAGAGCTAAAATAAAATACCATTGAAATCATTATTTAGGGTCGCCTGAGTGGCTCAGTCGGTTAAGCATCTGACTTTGGCTCAGGTCATGATCCCAGGGTACTGGGATCGAGTCCCGCATCAGGCTCCTTGCTACGCGGGGAGCCTGCTTCTTCTGCCTGCTGCTCCCCCCTGCTTGTGCTTGCTCTCTGTCTCTCTCTCCCTCTCTCTCTGACAAATAAATAAATAAAATCTTTAAAAAAATATCATTATTTAGTGAAGGGAGAGAAAATGGCATCTTTCTAAACAGATTCATAAACATTTTTTACTCTGAGACACTTTGGAGGCCTTATTGCAAGTCATTTTATTATGCATAAATTATAGGCAAATGATTTTGCTCAAATTTCTGAAGGCTTCAGTAAAATGAATTTGTGAAAGCCTCAAACACAAGTCCCAGAAGTAGAGGTTACAGTCCAAGATTATTGGTCATACTCTTCTCTTGCCCTCCTCATTTAGGATAATCTCTCTCTCTCTCTCTCTCTCTCTCTCTCTCTCTCTCTCACACACACACACACACACACACACACACACACACACACACACACACACACTGTTTTCATATACTTTCAATGAGAGAGGAAAAAGCCCTGGAACATAAGGCTAATTTTTGAGATTGCTTTGCCATAGCCAATCTAAATTTCTCTTTTTCCAGTGGAAGCCAAAATACTGGTTCAGCTGTCAGAAGAAATGGTGAACAGGTGGTCACCTAAGAGTTCTTTAGATGCTTAATTATAGTTACTGAATTGCCTCTCTTTATGAGTTTACCCTTCATGGTACTTCCTCACAGGTCTTGGGGTTTTCTGAATCCTTCCACATCACTACTCAAGAAGTTGTATTTATATGATGATTAGTGGAGATCATAATTAAAAGGGAACATGGAAAATAGGAAAAAATGTAAAGTAAATTGTTCTCATTAACAATTATGTTGGCTATTATATGGAATACTCTGCTAATTTTTTCCGTGTATAAATTCTAAAGCACCCAACAACCCTACTAAAATGAAATTCAACTGCCCTAATATACTTTTACATTATTGGTCTCATGGCTTGTAGAGGTTTCATATAACCAGACTCTGTTTGTAATACTGTAACAATATTGGTATCTATCATATACTAAGTGTCTTCTGTGTATCTGGCATTTTTCTAGATATTTTACTTAAATTATTTGAAATTTTTACAACAAATTTGCAGGATTGATGTTATTAGTCCTGTTTGAGAAATGTGGAAACTGAGCTCATGATGTGTTCGTGAATGTTTAACAACTGGCTGCTTGGGTTTTAAAAAAAAAAAAAAAGAAAGGGTCTTTGATTTGGGCATTTGCTCATTTCTGTGGTATAAATGCTCCCATCAAGCTGCCAAAAAATGGAGTCAGTGGAGGGGATTGGGGGAAAGTTGGCTCTCCAGCAGTATGAGCCAGCTCTAGCATACCACTTTCTGAGACTCTTCAAAACAAAGTAACTTTGCTTTGAAAAAGCCAAAATTCACACTCAGATCAGTCCACTTCTAAACACTGTGTTCTTTCTATAATACTCTTTTTCCTTTCTGGATAAAAAATAGGAGAGTACTGCCCTTTAATCTTGAGGAGGACAGAAAGAGCTAGAAGAGACAGAGGGGGAAGAGAAATTAAAGGGGGAGTGAGGGAAGGAGGAAGAAAGGAGCTTTAAGATTGAAAATTGAGAGCAACCAATGTAGACCATGTTGGAGCCTAAGTCTTGCTAAAGTGGTAACTCAGGTTTTATCAAAATAGGTAGCACTCTACTGTGGTTTTGTCACTCTGAAAACACAGCACACAGAATTGGTAATAATGCCTACCACGTCTTACGTGGGATTGTATTTAGACAACCCCCTTCCTGTCACTGATGATCTATTCTTGCCACTCTTAGTCACACCAGCTTCAACCAGAGACCACATCACTGGGTACAAAAACAGACCAAAAGTAGCTAATGTGGATGATAAGAAAAAATCTCTTATTTGTATGACACAGACAATAACCACAATTTTCCGGGAACAAAAAAGAAAGCCAAATATGCTGTCTTGCATTCAGCATTTACAAAATTGCTTATTTTTATAAGTAACAAGGAGAGAGAAAACTTCAAAGCACATCTAGAATGAGTGTCCATTCACTTGAATTTTTCAGACTGATTGTGAAATATTTATTAATCTGGATGCTCTACCTACAGTAAAATCCTATTATGTGTAGCTTTGAGGTGTATAAGGTGCCAGATAAAAAGCTTTTCCATACATTTCTTTCTTTCTCTCTCTCTCTCTCTCTCTCTTTTTTTTTTTTTTTTTTTTTAGTTTTTCCATGTGTTTATAACCAGTCACATAAAGGCCATATATTTTACTGAAATGGTCTGAGTTATCTTAATGGTATTTAGCTTCTTTCATAAAGCATATAAAGTCTGAGTTGAGCCAAGTAGCAGTAATGCTCAACAAGAAACACAACACATTGTTAATTTTATAAATCTTTCCTTTTTTCACTCTTGCAAAATTGTCTGGTACCAAAAACATGACATTGGAAGAAGAGGCAAAGAGGGCACCATTGCTATCCTAACCACACCTTTTAATTAGTTTTACAGCTAGAAGTATCTAAAATGTTTGTACACAGAAAAATATTAAAGTAATCCTGAACAGAGACTTTAAAAAAAAAGAAGTATGGTTTACTCTGTTACAAATAACCATAGCTCCTAACCAAAGATACCAACTGAAACTGGAGAAAAGAAACCACTGAAATTTAATTCTGCTGGCCAACTTTCATATCAGATAAGAAACAGATACACATTCCCTTTTAAGTTCAATTTAATGACATAGTGTTATTCATAATATTTCCTTATTTTTTTAGTGTATAGACTGTAGTGGTGTCCCCATTTCATTTGTGATACTGGTAATTTGTATCTTTTTTCTTGATTATCTGCATAGAGGCTTTAAAATATTATTAATTTCAAAGAACCTTTTTGTATTACTGATGTTTTTATGATTTCTTTAAAAAATCTTTTAATGATACAGTAGTTTTAGATTTATAGAATCACAGAGATACCACAGAGTTCCCATATACTACATATCTGTTTTTTCCTATTACTAACATCTTACATTACTAATGCACATTTGTCACAATTAATGAACCAGTTAGTATTGATACATTATTATTAACTGAAGTTCATACTTTATTCATATTTCCTTAGTTTTTACCTAATGTACCTTTTCTGTTCCAGGATCCTATCCATGATACCACCATTACATTTAGTCACCATACCACCTTAGGTGCTTCTTGACTGTGACAGTTTCAGGCTTTCCTTGCTTTTGATGACCCTAAGAGTTTTAAGGAGTAATGGTCAGGTGCCTTACTTGGGATTTGTATATTGTTTTTCACATGATTAGACTGGGCTTAGGGATTTTTTTGGAGAAAGACACATGGATAAAATGCCATTTTCATTACATTATGTCAAGGGTCAGTAACCCTCAGTTTCCTATAGTTAAGAGTCTTTCATGGTTCTGAGGGAGAGAGAGTCTTAAGCACACTGGTGTTGAGCACAGAGCCCCACGTGTCACAACCCTGAGATCACAACCTGAGCCAAAACCAAGAGTTGGATGCTTAATCGACTGCACCACCCAGGCACCCCCTTCCTCTTCAGCTTTTTAGAAGTGTTTTATTTTTTTTATTTTTTTTTTTTTAAAGATTTTTTATTTATTTATTTGAGAGAGCGAGAATGAGAGAGAGAGAGAGCATATGAGAGGGAGGAGGGTCAGAGGGAGAAGCAGACTCCCTGCTGAGCAGGAAGCCCGATGCGGGACTCGATCCCGGGACTCCAGGACCATGACCTGAGCCGAAGGCAGTCGCTTAACCAACTGAGCCACCCAGGCGCCCTTTAGAAGTGTTTTAGAAAGATAGGTATTAAATCTTTAAATATTTGGTAGAATCCACCAGTGAAACTATCTAGTTCTGGACTTCTGTTTGTTGGGAGTTTTTTGATTACAGATTCAATATCCTTTTAGTAATTGCTTTATTCAGATTTTCTATTTCCTCAGGATTCAGTTTTGGAAGATTGTGTTTCTAGAAATTTATCCATTTCTTTTAGGCTGTCCAGTTTTGGCTTATAATTTTTCATAGTGGTTTAATGATTCTTTGCATTTCTTTGTTATCAGTTGTAATTTCTCCTTTTGAATTTCTGAATTTATTTTTTTGTGTGCCCTCTCTTTTTTTCTTGGGGAGTGTAACTAAACATTTGTCGATTTTGTTAATCTCTTCTTAGTTTCATTGGTCTTTTCTACTGTCTTTTTAGTCTCTGTTTCATTTGTTTCCACTCTGATCGTTACTATTTCCTTTCTTCTGCTAATTTTGGGCTTTGTTTATTCTTCTTTTTCTAGTTCCTTTAGGTTTAAAGTTAGATTGTTTATTTGAGATTTTTCTTAAGGTAGGTCTGCATTGCTATGAACTTGCCTCTTAGAACTTTTGCTGCATCTCATAGATTTTGGTATGCTTCATTTCCATTTTCATTTGTCTCAAGGTATTTTTTTTTTTTATTTCTTGTTTGACTTTTGTCATTGACCCATTGGTCATTTAGTAGCATATTGTTTAATCTTCACATATTTGTGATATTTCCAATTTTCATGTAAATAATATTTGATTTCATACCAGTGGTCAGAAAAGATGCTTAATATGATTTTAGTCTTCTTAAATTTATTGAGACTTGTTTTGTGGCCTAACAAATGATCTGTCCTGGAGAATTGAGAAGAATTTGTATTCTGCTGCTTTTGGATGGAATGTTCTGTATATATTTATTAAGTTCATCTGCCCAATGTTTCCTTTTTAATTTTCTATTTGGATGATCTACTGATGTAAGTGGGGATTAAAATTCCTACTATTACTGTATTGTAAATTTCTCCCTTTAGATCTGTTAGTATTTGCTTTATGTATTTACATCCTCCTGCATTTGGTACATAAATATCTACAAATGTTATATCTTTTTGTTAGATTGACCCCTTTATGTAATGCCCATCTTTTTTTTTTATTTTTATTACAGTCTTTGTATTAAAGTCTACTTTGTCTGATATGAGTATAGCTGGTAGAGTAACCCTGATTTCATTCAGTTTCCGTTTCCATGAAACATCTTCTATCATTCCCTCACTTTCAGTCTGTGTGTATCCTTGTATGTTTTAAGTCTCTTGTAGACAGTGTATAGATGGGTCTTGTTTTTATCCATTCAGTCATTCTATCTTTTGATTAGGGAATTTAGCCCATTTACATTTAAAGTAATTCATAGGTGTGTACTTATTGCCATTTTAATTGTTTTTTTGTCTCTTTAGTTTCTCTCTGTTCCTTTCTCCTTCTCTTGGTTTCTTCCTTTGTGGTTTGATGGCTTTATGTAGTGTTACGCTTATATTCTCCTTTTATTATCTTTTGTGTATCTACCATTTGTCTTTGCCTGTGGTTACTGTGAAGTTCATATATAACAGCTTATATACAGTTTATACAGTATGTATACAGTTGACCCTCGAACAACACAGGGCTTTGAAGTACAGAACCCTGTACAGTTGAAAGACATGTATAACTTTTGACTCCCCTTGAACTTAACTATATTAATAGCATACTATTGACTGGAAGCTGTACCAATAAAATAAACAGTTGATTAATACATATTTTGTATATTACATGTATTATATACCGTATTCTTATAATAAAGTAAACTAGATAAATTAATGTTTTTAAGAAAATCATAAAGAAGAGGAAATACTTTTACAGTACTGTACTGTGTACACACACACACACACACACACACATATATATAAATGTGCAGTTCAAACGTGTGTTCTTCAAAGGTCAACTGTGTAACAATATATTTTAAGTTGATAGCAGGTTAAGTTTGAAGGCATTCTTTTTTTTTTTTTTTTTAAGATTTTATTTATTTATTTGACAGAGAGATAGAGAGCACAAGTAGGCAGAGCAGCAGGCAGAGGGAGAGGGAGAAGCAGGCTCTCCGCTGAGCAGGAAGCCTGACGTGGGGCTTGATCCCAGGACCCTGGGATCATGACCTGAGCTGAAGGCAGCCGCTTAACCCAACTGAGCCACCCAGGCGCCCCAAGTTTGAAGGCATTCTAAAACTACATTTTTACTCCCTACCCACCTACACGTTTTATGTTCTTTTTTTTTTTTTTTTTTAAAGATTTTATTTATTTAACAGAGAGAGACACAGCGAGAGAGGGAACACAAGCAGGGGGAGTGGGAGAGGGAGAAGCAGGCTTCCCATGGAGCAGGGAGCCCGATGTGGGGCTCCATCCCAGAACCCAGGGATCATGGCCTGAGCCGAAGGCAGATGCTTAACGACTGAGCCACCTAGGTGCCACACGTTTTATGTTCTTGATTATCACATTTTATATTTTCTTATTTTGTGTATCCCTTGAGTAATTATTGTAGCTATAGTTTTTACTACTTTGCTTTTTTAACTTTCATACTAGCTTTATAAGTGATTAATCTATCTTTACTATATATTTACCTTTAACAGTGGGATTTTTATTTTCATATTTTTTTCTTGTTAGCAGTTAGTGCCTTTTCAGCTGAACGCAGTCCTTTTAATGTTTCTTGTATGTCTGGTTTAGTGTGATGAACTCCTTTAGCTTTTGTTTGCCTGGAAAGCTCTTTATCTTTCCTTCAATTGAGTGATAACTTTGCCGGGTAGAGTATTCTTGGTGGGATTTTTTTTTTTTTCCTTTTAGCACCTTGAATATATCATGCCATTCCCTTTTGGCTTGCAAATTTTCTGCTGATAAGTCTGCTGATAGTCTTATGGGAATTTTCTTGTATGGAACAAGTTCTTTTTCTCTTGCTACTTTTAAGATTCTCTTTTTATCCTTAACTTTTGACATTTTTATTACAGTGTTTCTTTGTGTGGGTGTCTTTGGGTTCATCTTTTTTAGAACTTTCTGGGCTTTGAGGACCTTTTTTTAAAAATATTTTTAAAAGATTTTATTCATTTATTTGAGAGAGAGAGAGAGTGAAAGCTTGAGATGGGGGAGAGGCAGAAGGAGAGGGAGAGGCAGACTCCCCACTGAGCAGGGAGTCCAATGCAGGGCTTGATCCCAGGACCCTGGGATCATAACCTGAGCTGAAGGCAGACACCTAACCAAATGAGCCACCCAGGCACCCCAAGGGCTTTGAGGATCTTGATGTCTGTTTCCTTTCCCAAGTAGGGAAGTTTTTACCCATTATTACTTCAAATAAGTTTCCTGCCTTTTTCTTTTCCTTTTCTGGGATCCCTATAATACAAATGCTGTTCCACTTAATGTTACCCCATAGGTCTGTTAAACTATCTTCACTTCTTTTTTACCTGCTTTTTTTGGGTGAGTTCCACTGCCCTGTCTTCTAGCTCACTGATTCTATCTTCTGCTTCATTTAATCTGCTGTTGAACTCCTCCAGTGTATATTTTAGTTTATTTTATTCTTCAGTTCTGAGACTTCTGTTTGGTACTTTTTGTTTTCTGTTTCTTTGTTGAAGCTCTTGCTGTGTTCATTCATTTTTCTCCCGAGTTCAGTGAGCATCTTTGTTACTTACAATTCTTTATCAGGTAAATTACTTATTTCAGTTTCATTAACGTTTTGTTTTTTTTTTTTCCTGAGGTTTTATCTTGTTCTATCATTTGGGACATATTCCTCTGTCTCCTCATTTTGTTTGAGTCTGTATTTTTTCTGTGTGGTAGGCAAGAAACAATTATCTCCCAGTCTTGCATGAGTGGCCTTGAGTAGAAGATGAACCTTATCATTTAATCTTGTCCTAACTCCTAGTTGTCTCTTGAGCCATTGTGATTGTATAAACAGCCTGATTTTTTTCTTGATAGGTCCCAGTTATTGAGGATGTGCCAAGACTTGTTCCAGAGGGAAGGATCTCAGCACCTAGTTTCAGGCTGATTAGAAACTAGACCTCTAGGCAGCAGCTTTTAAAGTATGCAAATACATACAGTTCTTTGGGACTGCAGTCATAGACTGTGCTGACCTCTAGACCAAATAATCTTGAGGTGTCTCCTTAGTGACAGTTAAAAAATTTGGGGCTCTAAACAAGTATATGAGCTTCTGTCTGTGAGGAGGCCATCTGAGAGCTCAAAGATGGTATCTGCTGTCCTGTGTTCCATGAAAAGACTTCTGTAGCTTGTAAGTGTGTGGTATACCTTAAGCTTGCCCCTCAGCCTGAAGCTTTAAGTTAAGTAAATAGGCCTTTTGTACAGGAGTGCTAGGTGTGTATTTTACTGCTGTCTGCAGTGCCTTGGGGATAGTAGCCTGCCAAGAACTTTCTCTCCAATTTTTTCAGACCAGTAGGGCCCAGAAACTCAATTTGCCTTGGCCACTGGAGCCAGGCATTCAAGGGATATCCTTTGTTTGGGTTGGGTGTGCCAGCCAGCTTTGATGGGCCACAGTGGAGTGGTTCGTGGGGGCCGAACCACCCAGCCGGAAACAACTTGGTGTTTTGATATAGTATACATTGTGAAGCCAAACTAATTAACATATCCACCACCTCGCACAGTTAACCTTTGTGTGTGTGTGTGTGTGTGTGTTGAGAATATAGGAGATCTACCTTTTTAGCAAATTTCAAGTATAGAAAACAGTATTTTTTTAAGTTTATTTCTTTTAGTAATCTCTATACCCAGTGTGGGCCTTGAGCCCACAACCCTGACATCAGGAGTTGCGTGCTTTTCTGACTGAGCCAGCCAGGTGTCCCAGAGAACAGTGTTATTAACCATAGTTACTGTACTGTACAGTTGATCTCCAGAGCTTATTCATCTTATATAACTGAACCTTTGCACTTATTGACCAGTATCTCACTTCCCCCAATCCTTGATCCTTGGCAACCACCGTTCCAGTCTGTGTTTCTATGAATTTGACCATTTTAGATTCCACATATAAGAGAGATCATTCAGGCGCCTGGGTGGCTCAGTCGTTAAGCGTCTGCCTTCGGCTCAGGTCATGATCCCAGGGTCCTGGGATCGAGTCCCGCATCGGGCTCCCTGCTCTGCGGGAAGCCTGCTTCTCCCTCTCCCACTCCCCCTGCTTGTGTTCCTGCTCTCGCTGTGTCTCTCTCTGTCAAATAAATAAATAAAATCTTTAAAAAAAAAAAAAAAAAGGGAGATCATTCAGTATTTGACTTTCTGTGTCTTATTTTTTTTTTTACATAATGACTTCCAGGTTTGTCCATGTTGCAAATGATAGGATTTCATTCTCTTTTAAGGCTGGGTAATATTCCTGTGTATGTGTGTATGTGTGAGTGTGTGTGTGTATGTGTGAGATTTTTTTTTTATCCATTTATCATTGACATTTAGGTTGTTTCCATATCTTGGCTATTTTGAATAATGCTACAGAGAACATGGGGTGCAGATGTCTCTTCATGATCCAGATTTCATTTCCTTTTGATATATACCCAGAGGTGAGATTGCTGGATCATATGGTAGTTCTATTTTTCATTTTTTGAGGAGCCTCCATTCTATTTTCCATGTGGTTGTACTAATTTACATGCCCACCATCTGCGCACGAGGGTTCCCTTTTTTCTACATCCTCACCAACACTTGTTATCTCTTGTCTTTTTGATAATCGCCTTTTTAACAGGTGTAGGTGATACCCCATTGTGGTTTTGATTTGCATTTCCCTGATGATTAGTGATGTTGAACACCCGTTTATATATCTTTTAGCCTTTTGTATGTCTTCTTTTGAGAAATGTGTATTCAGGGCCTTTGCCCATTTTTTAATATCAGCTTATTTGGTTTTTTGCTATGAGTTGTTGGAGTTCCTTATGCATTTTGGATATTAACACTTTAGTAGATATGGTAAGCAAATATTTTCTCCCATTTATAGGTTGCCTTTTCACTCTCTTATTTCTTTGCTGTGTGGAAGCTTTTTAGTTTGCTGTAATCCCGTTTGTCAATATTTTTGCTTTTGTTGCCTGTGCTTTTGAGGTCATGTCCCCCAAATCATTACCCTGACCAATGTCAAGAAGTTCTTTTGCTATGTTTTCATCTAGTACTGTTACTATTTCAGGTCTTAGGTTTAAGAAAATGTTGTAACACTTTTGGTGTTGACATTGATCACCTGACTGAGGTAGTGTTTAAGTTTCTTCACTGTAATTACTTTTTTTCTTTATTTTCTATACTGTTGGAAGGAAGTCCACTGATCAGTACACTTAAGGAATGATGGAGTTATGTCTGTCTCCTTGAAGATGGAACATCTACATAAATTATTTGAAATTGTTGTGCATAGGAGATTTGTTATTTCCTACTTGTCCATCCCCCCTCATTTATTTATTTTTATCACTATAAATTCATGGATATTTATTTCATACTTGGGTTATAATTCAGTAGTACTTTATATTTTCTATTCTTCACATTTTTCTAACTTTAGCCATGGAGAGTGCTTTCAGTTTGCTTCTTGTCCTTTTGACATACCTCATCATTGTGCTTTTGTTTGAGCACTTTTACTTTCTGGCACTACAAGATGCTCCAGACCCATCTAATATATTTCCTACCCCTGTCCTAGAGTTAGCCATTTCTCCAAAGAGCCCCATTCCTTTTATTGGAGAATGGTCTTAGAACTCAAGATTTGGGCACGGTGTGTGCTTATTTACACTGGGGCACTGTTGATTCTAGGCCCTCTCAGTGGACAGACGCTTGTATACTAACCTTTGTATATACACATATTAGTAAATATTTCAAATATAACCGTCTGTATCTATATAAACTCATGAGAAACATGAGTTCACGCTGATGTCTCCAACTCCTTTATTACCGCATAGATCATTCTACCTTCCTACCATGGCTTATCTGTAAACTCCCACTCCAACCCTGAGAAACCTTGCTCCCACAATCTGATGGCCGTTTACTTGTTCAATTCCAATATACATGTATAGAGATCTCAGAATTGTTTTTTTTTTTTTTTTTTAAAGATTTTGTTTATTTATTTGACAGAGAGAGATACACAGCGAGAGAGAGAACACAAGCAGGGGGAGTGGGAGAGGGAGAAGCAGGCTTCCCGCAGAGCCGGGAGCCCGATGCGGGGCTCGATCCCAGGACTCCGGGATCATGACCTGAGCCGAAGGCAGATGCTTAACGACTGAGCCACCCAGGCGCCACCGAGATCTCAGAATTGTTAATAGAGCTCCCTGTGGGAAGCAGCTTTATCTGCTAAAGTATGTTGTATATATGTAATTTCTTTTAGTGTTACAGACTTCACTAATTTCCAGAGTTACTTAGGGTAACATCTGTCCCCTCCCCAACTTGCTTTAGTGAGATTGTTTCACACATTCATGTTAGAGATAGATTGTTTTATTACATTCTGCATTTAATCCTGGGATCCCCCAGCTGCCTAAACGGTATATTTATTTATTTATTTTAAAGATTTTATTTATTTATTTGACAGAGAGACAGCGAGAGAGAGAACACAAGCAGGGGGAGTGGGAGAGGGAGAAGCAGGCTTTCCGCTGAGCAGGGAGCCCCATGCGGGGCTCGATCCCAAGACCCTGGGATCATGACCTGAGCTGAAAGCAGACGCTTAACGACTGAGCCACCCAAGCGCCCCCTAAATGTTTTATTTTTAATATGTATCCTTTAAGATGTGCTCATTTATGCTATATACTTCTATGGGTTTTGACACATATATAGTGTCATGTATTGACCATTACAGTATTATACAGGAGAGTACCACTTAAAAAATTTTTTCTGTACTTCAGCTATTTAACATTCCTATTGTCTCAATTTTGGGGCAGCTATTGATCTGTTTACCATCACTATAGTTTTGTTTTCCAGAATGTCATACAGTTGAAATCATAGATTATATAGAATTCTCAAACTGGTTTTGTGCACTTAATGTACTTTTTTTAATTTTTTTAATTTTTTTAATTTTTTTTTTTAAAATTTACTTTTCTAAACATTCTTTTTTTTAAAGATTTTATCCATTTATTTGAGAGAGAGAGAACGAGAGACAGAGAGCATGAGAGGGAGGAGGGTCAGAGGGAGAAGCAGACTCCCCGCTGAGCAGGGAGCCCGATGCGGGACTCGATCCCGGGACTCCAGGACCATGACCTGAGCCGAAGGCAGTCGCTTAACCAACTGAGCCACCCAGGCGCCCTAATGTACTTTTTTTTAACTTAATGTACATTTAAAATTCATGTCTTTGGCTTTATAGCTCATCCCTTTCTTTTGTTGAATAGCCACTATCTATTGAAGGACTTTTGGTTGTTTCTAGTTTTTGGTTATTATACATAAGGCTGCTAAGAACATTACTGTGCAGGTTTTTGTATGGACATAAGTTTTTTTATTTATTTTATTTTATTTTTTAAGATTTTATTTATTTGACAGAGACAGACACAGCAAGAGAGGGAACACAAGCAGGGGGAGCGGGAGAGGGAGAAGCAGGCTTCCCGCCGAGCAGGGAGCCCGATGCGGGGCTCGATCCCAGGGCCCTGGGATCATGACCTGAGCCGAAGGCAGACGCTTAACGACTGAGCCACCCAGGCGCCCCGGTATGGACATAAGTTTTTAAATAATTTTGTAAAGACCTAGGGGCAAGATTGCTGGGTTGTGCGACTATATAAGATTATGTGTGTGTGTGTGTGTGTGTATGTGTGTTTTTTGTAAGATTTGTAAGAAATTGCCAAAGTGTATTTCACAGCATCTGTACAATTTTGCGTTCTTATCAGCAATGAATGAGAGTTCTTGTTGCTCTGCATCCTCACCAGCAATTGGTATTATCAGTTTTTTGGATTTTAATTATTCTGATAGGTGTGTAGTGATATCTTATTGTTGTTTTCATTTGAATTTCTTCAATTGAAGATGATCATCTTTTCATATGCATATTTACTATTTGTATATTTTCTTTGGTGAAGTGTCTCTTCAGATCCTTTGCCCATTTAATTGGGTTATTTTCTTACTGTTGGGTTTTAAAGGTTGTTTGTGTATTTTGAGTACAAGTCTTTTTATCAGGTAAGTGTTCTATAAATATTTTCTCCAAAGTTTCTGGTTTCTCTTTTTTTGTTAGCAGTGTCCATTTGCAAAGCAGTTTTTAATAAAGTCCTACTTAATGGTTTGTTTTTTTTTTTAATCGAAACTGGTCATGTAGAATTTTTTTTATGTTTTCTTGTAGAAGTTTTGTAGTTTTGCATTTGCATTTTTAGCTAATTTTGATGAAAGATGTTAGACCTGTGTCTAAGTTCATTGTTTTACATGTAGACATCCAGTGTTCTAACACCATTTGTTGAAAGACTGTACTTTCTCCACTGAATTGCCTTTTTGGCTTTTATCAGAAATCACTTAACTATATATGCATGGGTCTGTTTCCAGGCTCTCTATTCTGTTCTATTGATATATTTGTCTATTCTTTTGCTGGTAACATGCTGTCTTGATTTCTGTAGCTTTATAATAAGTATTAAGATCTGGTAGTGTGATCCTCTTATCTTTGTTCTTTTTTCAGTATTATGTTGGATATTCTTAATCTTTTTTCCATTTCATACAAACTTTTGAAATAGTTTGTTGGTATCCAAA
Organism: Phoca vitulina; assembly: GCF_004348235.1. Lineage (NCBI taxonomy): Eukaryota > Metazoa > Chordata > Mammalia > Carnivora > Phocidae > Phoca > Phoca vitulina. The sequence continues at coordinate 5,913,518 of NW_022589776.1, forward strand.
AAGTTACTTGCTGGGAATTTTACTGTAATTGGATTGAATGTATAGATCAAGTTTGGAGAATTAACACTTTTCTAATAATGAGTCTTCCAATTCATTAATATGGAATATCTTTTCATTTATTTAGATCTTTGATTTCTTTCATTTGTATTTTGTAGTTTTTACATACAGAGTCTGTACATATTCTGTTAGATTTATACCTAAGTATTTCTTTTCTTTTTTAGGTCTAGGAGAGATGCTATTGTAAACAGTATTTTTAAAGAAATTTGCAATTTCAGTTGTTCATTGTTGATATAAGGGGAAAGGATTGACTTTTGTTTTAACTTTGTATCCTGTGACCTTGCTATACCTGCTTATTGGTTCCAATTTTTTGTGGATTCTGCATTTTTCTCCACAGACATTCATGTCATCTGTAAATAAAGGCAGTGTTATTTCTGTCTTTCTAGTCTAGATGACTTTTATTTATTTTGTCTTAGTGCACTTGTTAAAACTTATAGTAGGATGTTGAATAGGAATGGAGAGAAAGCATATCCTTGCCTTATTTCCCATCTTAGGGAGAAAGTGTCAGTTTTTCAAATTAGATAGGATGTTAGCTATAAGTTTTTTTGTAGATGTTCTTTCTGAAGTTGAATAAATTTGCTGGGGGTTTGTTTTTTAATTCATGAATGAGTATTGGATATTTTTTTCAAATTTTTTTTTTTTTCTTTTTGTCCTCAGATGATATGATTGTATGATTTTTCTTCTCTGTCCTGTTTGTATGGTAGGTTTAGGTAATTTTCAGATGTTGAACTAATTTTGCATGTCTGGAATCCCATTTGCTTATGGTGTACAGTTTTTATACATTGCTGGATTTGACTTGCTAATATTTTATTGAGGATTTTTATTGTCTGTTTACGAGAGATGTTTTTTCATTCTGGTAATGTCTCTGATTTTGGAATTGATGTAATGCTGGCTTGGTCAAATAAGTTAGAAGGTGGTTTCTCTGCCTCTGTTTTATTAAAGAGATTATGGAGAATTAGCATTACTTGTTCCTTGTATGTTTGGTAGAATTCAACATTGAAACCATCTGGGCCTGGTTTTCTGTTTTTTTGGGAGATTCTTAATTATTCAATTTCCTTTATATCATAGACTGTTAAGATGATCTATTGTATTTAGTGTCAGTTTTGGGAAGTTATGTCTTTCAAGAAATGTTTCATTTGTTATCATTTTTGTGAGCAAAGAGTTGTTGGTAATATTCATTTATTATCCTTGTAATGTTCATGTGATCAGCAGTTATGACTTCTCTCTTTTTTTCCTGATATTAATAATTTGTGTCTTTTGTCTCACTTTTGGTTATCCTGAATAGAGACTTATTGCTTTTGTTTCTCCTTTCAAAAGACTAGGTTTTGGTTTTGTTAATTTTTTTTTTTCAATTTTTTTCCTGTGCTCAATTCCATTGATTTCTGTTCAAATTTTATTTTTCTCTGCTTCTTTTAGGCCCCAGTGGGGTCTATTGACAGTGAATTCACTCAGCATCTGTTTTTTTCCATAAATGTCTTTTTTTTTTCTTTTGGTCTTCTTTTTTTTTTTTTTTTTAAGATTTTATTTATTTATTTGACAGAGACAACGAGAGAGAACACAAGCAGGGTAAGCAGGAGAGGGAGAAGCTGGCTCCCGGCCGAGCAGGAAGCCCAACATGGGGCTCGATCCCAGGACCCTGGGATTATGACCTGAGCCGAAGGCAGATGCTTAATGACTGAGCCACCCAAGCGCCCCTTGCCTTCATTTTTAAATAGGTTTTTTGCTAAACATAGAATTTAGTATAACAGATTTTTTTCTCTGCATAAAAATGTTGTTCCATCATCTTGAAGTTTGATTTTTTTCTGATGAGTAATCAACAGTCATTCTCATATTTGTTCTTCTTCCTGTTATGTCTCCCAACCCTCTGGCTGACTTTATTATTTTTCTCTTCATAACTATTTTTTAGCAGTTAAATTATTATGTGTCTTGGTGTGGTTTCCTTGGGTTTATCCTACTTGGGATTTGTTGTTGGTTTTGTGGATTTTTTTTTTTAAGTAAATTTTAATTTAAGTTAAAATTTTAAAAAATTTCAGCCTATTTCTTCAACTTTATTTCTGTTCCCTCTCTTTTTTTCTCTCCTTCAGGAATTGCTTGATATGGTTCCACAGACTACTGGTCATTATTTTCAGTCTCCCTTCCCAACTCCTGTTTTTTAATTTTTATATTTTGAATTGCTCTGTCTCCATGTTCACTGATTTTTTTTTTTATGAAATATAATCTGCTCTTCTGACCATTACATAAAATTTTCATTTCAGATACTGTATTTTTCAGTTCCATAAATTCCATTTGGTTCTTTAAAAACTATCTTCCATTTCTCTTTGTTATCCTATCTTCCTTTAAGTCCTTAAGCATTTATAATAACTTTTTATAGTCTTTGGCTGCTCAGTTTATCATCTCTTTCATTTCTGGCATATTATCTACTGATTAATTTTCCTGTTTTTGTTTCACATTTTCCTACTTCATATTATGGGTAGTCATTTTTGAATGGATATTGGACATTGTGAATTTTACATTGTTGAATTTTTGCTTTTTGTTGTCTTTAATTATGACTGAGTTTACATTTCTTGAGAATCAGCTGTTAATTTTGAGGCTTGATTTTCAAGCTGTATATGCGTGGGTCTAGAATAGCCTTTTATCGGGACGCCTGGGTGGCTCAGTTGGTTAAGTGGCTGCCTTTGGCCAGGTTGTGATCCTAGGGTCCTGGGATCAAGCCCCGCATTGGGCTCCCTGCTCAGCGAGGAGCCTGCTTCTCCCTCTCCCACTGCCTGCCACTCCCCCTGCTTGTGCGCTCTCTGTCTCTGACAAAATAAATAAATAAAAATCTTTAAAAAATAATTAAAAAAATAAAATAACCTTAAAAAAATTTTTTTTTTTAAGATTTTATTTATTTGAGAGAGAGAGAGAGAAACAGCATGAGAGGGGAGAGGGTCAGAGGGAGAAGCAGGCTCCCTGCTGAGCCAGGAGCCCGATGTGGGACTCGATCCCGGGACTTCAGGATCATGATCTGAGCCGAAGGCAGTCGCTTAACCAACTGAGCCACCCAGGCGCCCTAAAATACCCTTTTTTCTTGGGCTAATTTAATTCTACTACCAATGTGTTACCTTTTGAAGATATGTACAAATGTTTTGGATATTAAACAAGGTGTCTTCTTTTGTTTGAGGGATTTCAAATATCCTCCAGTCCTGAGTGAGCTGTGAAAACTTTCCAGCTTATAGCTGTTTAGCAGCTTTCTTTGCTAGTAGTCATGAAGTTTAATCCTACACACATGCAGCCTAATTATGCAACCAGTAACTCAGATCCCCATGCAGATTTCTGGATCTCTTTGTGTAATTTCCTTTTCTCTAGTACTTTACCCTGCAAATTCCATCAGCCTCGGTCTCCCTGAACTTTCACTTCTGTCTCCTCATATTCACTGAGACCATTGTGTTCTGCTTGTGTTCCTCTCCATATGCCAGTATTCAGAAAGTGTCTCTAGCTTGAAATCCAGGTTTATCTGATATGTTTTCCTTCTACTAGGGATCGTAGTCCTGTGCTTCCTGTTTTCTAATATCTGAAAACTTGTGTCAAATGTTTTGTCTGGTTTTCTAGTTGTTTATAGCAGGATGGCAAACTCAGTATCAGTTACTTGGTCATGGCAGGAAATGAATGACTACAGTTTCATTTTTAGCAGAATATTAATTATGTCACCAAAAAGTCTACCACTAAAGTAATTTGACTTCACACATTATTTAAAATATTTCCTACCACAAAGCATGTTTAAATAAGACCTAACAATAGTAAAATCCTTTAACTTACTTTCTGATTCTATTTTTAATTCAAACATTTATAGACTGAGTATTACTATTTAATAGGAGGTAAATTATACTTAGTATTTATAAATATCTATATATTAGCCTAAATGTGAACTAGATTGTGTTGTTCTTGGATGAAGAACTACAGGTGTCATGAGAAGTACCTAATTTCTCAAATTTTTACCCCCCCCCCAAATTGAGTGCTATCCCTTAGCTGTTTCTTTTGTTTTCATTCAGTGTTTCCTAGATGGGAATACTAAGTTTGCTTAATAATGTGGCGCCACATTCATTGGCACCCATTATAAAATTAAGACCCATATGGCACGTAGAAGCATCTAAGATAAAGGCAAATAACCGTGGCAATTATTGTCATCCAGCCCCGTGTGGGGCTCAATTCCAGGTATATATACCCAAAATACTTGTAATAAGAATTGATTGTCATGTGAGGATAAAATAACTAATTGCTGGTCTAGTAGTGGAGTTAGTTTGAAAATAAGCGTTGTGGAACTTTGTGGGAAATGGTATGAGTACTGGCATCTGTCATTTTTTGAGCCAGAAACGAGAAGGAAAGATCATAGTCAACCAGAGAATTCATCCTCAATCATTGGTCTCAAGGTCATGCTTCTTCACAATATCAAGAATTTAATTAATATATTTTCTTAGAACCTTTAGAATTTCCATTTTTCAACAAAGATCAAAATATCCCTTTATACTGTATATTAGAGTTATATTCAGTTTATAAATGGCATGAATATGTCATAATCAGTAACTAAGCCAGTAAAAGAAACAATGCTCCTACCTGTGAATATAATTTATACTGATTGTCTCAAGTGTGGTATGTACGTCCCTGGAGGTACAGAAGATAAGCCTCTGGGGTTCAGGTTATAATTTATTAGCACTTCTATTAATATATTTTTTATCTCATCCTGTTTAAATTTATTTATTTTTTACAATGTATATAACATTAGTACAAGTCCATGTATGTAACTTATAAATAAATATATATAGAGATGTATGCTCAGATTTTTTTTAACTGATGGTATGTGTTGGAAAAAAAAGTTTGAAACTATTATTTTGTATTACTGAACAGTGGTTCTCAACTGGGGGCAGTGTATGGAAGCATTTTTGATGGTCATGACTAGGGAGGTGAAGGGTGTGTTTCTGGTATCTAGTGGATAGAGGCCATGGATGCTGCTAAACATCATTCAGGTCACAGGACAGTTCTCCCCAGAACACACCCTAACAAGCACAAAAAATGATTACACCTAAATGAATTTGAGATAACTTACTACTGACTGTATTTCTTTTTTTTTTTTTTTTTTTTTTTTTTTTTTAGGATTTTTATTTATTTATTTGTCAGAGAGAGAGAGAGAGGGAGAGAGAGAGAGAGAGAGAACAAGCAGGGGGAGCGGCAGGCAGAGGGAGAAGCAGGTTCCCCGCTGAGCAAGGAGCCCGATGCAGGACTTGATCCCAGGACCCCGGGATCATGACCTGAGCCGAAGGCAGACGCTTAACCAAGCCACCCAGGCGTCCCTGTATTTCCTATTCTTTGATGGACAGATAGCAAAGAAGTGAGTCTAGCTTATCTTTCTTTTATTTTTCATCTCACTATAGACTAACTACTTGGCTTTCCTATGTGTGTATCTATATTTTCTAATAACTAAAAATAGGTACCAAAAGAATTGAAGGTACTTATAAACATCCAGAACTTTGTAAAACCAAAATAATATTCTGAATAATTAGAGGAAAAGAGGTAACAAAATATATGAAGCCCTAAATAGTAGTATCTTAAATATGTGTGTGGTTTCATACTTCTGAGATTACCTAAATATGTTCATTAAGTGCTACCTTGTGTATTTGTATCCTCCCAAATCCTTAGATATTTTATAAATTAAATTGGTATCCTGATTCACTGAAATCTAAAAAGAAGGTGGCTACTGATAAGATTGACAGAAGAGAAGCCATCATCAGCTAGAATGAGCTGTTTTGCAAAGTAAAGAACAAAGACTATATGATCTAATGATTTTGGTGAAAGACTTAACTTGAGTTTTTATTTCTGAGTTTCTGTGTCTTTGGTACATGATCCTGTGCATATTCAACTTTGGGTTTCAACCCCTGGGGAGCGGGGGAAACCCTGTTTATAGCAGGAATAGGCATTCACTGTGAGTTTTCAATTTTAGAGCATACGTTTTTAGATAGTAAAGACCTGTCCTTATTTGAGTTTATATCTGAATCAAACATGTCTTATTTCTATATGTACTTGTATGCTTTAAATAAAGATGATTCCAAAGAGGTGCAAAGGTCTACTTCACAAAAGAGTGGCAAGGATTAATGGCTTCAAGTATTAGAAAAATTAAGTAGAACAATATTCTACCACCATCTAGTTGCTTCTACTTTTGATAACATGTGCCAAAGAATGTGAACCAGCTGCTCCTCCCTCTACTGAAATATTTAAGGAGTTTGGTCAGCATAGCTGAATTGTTAGCTTGATCCTTTAATTAAAATAGATCATCTAATTGATACATAAAGTTCTTCCTGAAGTCAGAGGATAAGCCTCTCCAAGTTCCCCGCAGATCCAAAAAGAAGCTTAAAATAGGGAACAATTTGAGAGGTATAGTCAGAATTAGATGCATTTTAGTAACAGCCTTACTCAGACTATCTGTGTGTTTTTTTTTAAATTTTTCAATCTGTTGGGAACCAATGCTTTAGCAAAATACAATAAAAATTAATAACTAGATAGATGAAATAAAAAATGAGCTATATTTTTTTATTAGATTCAACAGACATAAAATTGCTGTATTACATTTCTGTGAAGGTTTCTAAACACTTATTCTCTATTTTTGTATTCATCTTTTTTTTTTTTTTAAGATTTTATTTATTTATTTGACAGAGAGTGAGCACAAGCAGGGAGAGTGGCAGGCAGAGGGAGAGGGAGAAGCAGGCTCCTCGCAGAGGAAGGGAAGCCCGATGTGGGACTCGATCCCAGGACCCCGGGATCATGACCTGAGCCGAAGGCAGACATTTAACTTACTGAGCCACCCAGATGCCCAGTTTTTGTATTCATCTTGACTCAGCCTCATGGCAAATAGTTTTTGGACTTCCAGAGATCTGAGAACCAAGCTTTGAATAGGGCTGATTTCAATAGAAATTATTTGAAATAAGATTTCCTTTTCTACTGTTTACATCTTTACCTTCACTAAGTGTAAATACCTGCCTAATCTCAGTTGAAATATTACCTTCTCTGCAAAATGTTCTTTGACTTCCTCAAGCTGACTTGGGTAATCCATCCTCTGTGCTTTCACTTCATCCATAGAGGCCTCCATTATATCAGTTATCATTTTAATTTATATATTTCATTTAAATAAAATGTAAAAACAGTCATTAAGACTGGGGACCTATGGTGGTTTGTGGCATATAGCAGACAATATGAAAACAATCAGCTTAATGAGATGAGAAATGAATGAATAAATTGCAGCAAAACGTCAAGGCTCATTACACATTCTGGATGAAGGAAAGCTTCATTTTGTGGAAAGAAGAGGGACTAGTTTCTTAGTTTCAGAAGTTAGACTTATGTGAATTAAGTTCTTATAAAAAGAACTCTTGATTGAAAGACAAACGCACACACATATCTTAACTGTATAACACAGATTGGGAGAAAAAAGTACATGGGTGCAAATAAAACAAAAACTCAAACCACTTAAGCTAACTTGCTGGCAACAGTGGTTTTAAATAATTTTTGGCAGAGGAGATAGATGTTAGGGTGAGGAGTGGGCTGAAAGCTAGTGCCCCAAGAGTTTTAAGGTAACTTTGTGCTATGTTTCTTTTTTTCTTCTCCTTGACCAACTGTAAAAGTCTGGTATCCTATCATACTCCTTCAATTTATTGCAATGCAAATTTGATGACAGCCTACTGAGTACTCTGCTAGGTACCTTGGAGAATACAAAGGAGCTTGAACATGAGGAGATTAAAGTCTTGTAAGTCAGAAATACATGAAACTAAAAGACAAAGGAAAATGCATTAGTACAATAGAAGCATGAAGGAAGAAGAAATTTTAAAAACATATAAAATACTTTACAATTAAAAGTGTTTACAGAATGCTTTTCATAGTTTTATGTCTCTTCTGAGTCAGTCTGGGATAAGTTTAGGACAGCTGTTACAGATGACACATCTATAATGAAGTGGATTTAAAATTTTCTTTTAATAAAAAATCCAGTACTTCAGAGATAGAGGAATAGATACATGGATCATATTTACCTAGCTTAATCAGTCAGTCAATAAATGGACAAATTTAGCTTCCAAAGCTAAAAATGAATCTAACGGGGGATGAAAATGGGAAGGAATGTAGAGGCCTACAGTCTTTTCCCTTGAAAGTGTGACTAAATAGGCAAATGAATGTATAATTTTCAGTACTTCCCTCTCTGAGGCTGCACAACTATTTCTTTTGCATTCCATCTCCTAGAGAGTGGTTCAGGAGAGGAAGAAGTATAGAAGTCTGAAGTCCTAGGATGCTGGCATTGCCCTTGGGGAAAGTTCAGATCTTGCATCACTTCTTGGGTATGCACACATTTCCAGTTCCCACAGAGAAGCTGATCCCTGGCAGAAGGCACATAGACACAGTCAGACTGAATCACAACTTGAGAACCAGGGAAATTATTTTTTAAAGGAATAAAGGCCCTTAGTAGGATCAGATTTCTGTAGCCAAACAGGAAGCAATGAAAAAATAGATTTAAATCTGGATCACTTTTGAGGGAATCCGTCCCAATAATTTCAGATTATTCTGCCATGACATAAATCAGTGTAGATTCATGTAGTAATTATCCTTATTGATTGTCATTCACAAACATTGACTGATAATCTTCCGTTACATTTTAACTTCACCTACCAGCTCTGTAATGCCCTTTAAGTATGGTTCATAGGATAAACACGGGTCACATATTAAGCGAATGTTAAAGACCACAATAAATGCCACAAATCCTCCTTTCTGTCTTTTTTTCTGATTAAAAGTTTATTTGCTGGAAAGTCTTACAACAGTAAAATAAATTACTTTTGTTTATAATCTGTATGAGTCCTTTATATTGAAAAGAATGAAAATTAAATAATCAGTACTGTCCTGAAAAGCTGAGGACATGATTTTATGGCTTATGCTTCATAAAACTTAATACTATTTGAAAATTCTTTCACCTTTCTTTGTTTCTTTAAATTTTTTCTCTTCTTTCAGCAGCTAACACAGGTACTTGATATACCACTTCTCTACTTAGATTGACGTGGCCTGAGAGGGATCTACTCTTTGTTTCCTTGTAACTTACAACCTATATTGCCTCGTACATACATGTGACTTAAGATAATAGCTTCTGCATCAACTAAATTTGTATTTCTGGAAAAAAAATTTCTTAACAATTAGAAGAGTATTTCATGCCTCTTTCTTGTCCTCCTTCCATTTTGCATTATTCTTATTTTCCTCCTTTAATACTTCTTGCTATCCATATCCTTGAAGAAACAACTACTTTGGTTCAAGGAAAAACAACTGCCTGCGGTGTATTATAGGACTGTTTTCTCTCTCTACTCTGCCCCTCTCTCCCCACAGTATATATTTTGATGTGATCTTCATGGTATCAGAGATAATGTTAAGTAGGTGCTATTAGTCTGAAGTTAGGTACTTTAATTCTAGATCTTTCTCAGATTTTATTAATTTAATATTTATTGAGTGCCCATCATTGCCAAGCAGTGGGGATCTCTATGAATAATAAAAACGTATGGAGATTATAGCCTTGTGGGTAAAACAGGCATTGATTAATAATCTCACAAGGAAATGTCCAAATACAAATGCAGGTGTAGTAGATGCATGAGAAGCTGTGAAGGCCTATAATAGGGAGATCTGACTGAGGGAGTTCAGGACAGGCCTCCTACAAGAGGTAACACTTGAACTGCAATCAGAAGCATGAGTAGGCAGACGATGAGGGGAGAAAGATCCTTCCATAGATAGAGGGAGCAGTGTGTGCAAGAACCCTGTGGTGGGAAGGAAAGTGGCTAGTATGAAGGACTAAAAGGATTTAAGTTTGTCTTTAAGAGGGAAGCTGAAGGGGGGCACCTGGGCGGCTCAGTCTGTTAAGCGTCTGCCTTTGGCTCAGGTCATGGTCCCAGGGTCCTGAGATTGAGCCCCGCATCGGGCTCCCTGCTCAGCAGGAAGCCTGCTTCTCCCTCTCCCCCTCCCCCTGCTTGTGTTCCCTCTCTCACTGTCTCTCTGTCAAATAAATAAAATCTTAAAAAAAAAAAGAGGAAAGCTGAAGGGTAGGTAGGTAGGGACCAGGGTATGTTAAGGAATTTTGGCTTGTTTTGTGTTGCTTTTTGTAAGAGTAGTGGGAAACCACTGAAAGGTTTTAACCAGGATGCCATAAATTTGTATTTTGAAAAGATTCTTTTGACTATAGTGAGAATAATGGTTTATATAGGGCCATAGTAGAGGTAGGTAGATGAATTTTGGAGGCTGTTGTAATACAGGTGAGAAATAATAGTAGGTTAATTTAGGGGAAAAGGCAAGAAGTAGGTAGATTAATACGTAGGAGGGAAAATCAAGACTCATGGATTGTATATTGAATGGTAAGAGGGGGATGACTGAAGTTTGGGGCTTGAATAGCTGAATGGATGTGGTGCCCTTTATTAGGATAAGGAACACTGGAATGAGACCAGATTTTAAAGAAAAGACCATGGGTTAGGTTTTATACATTTTGATTTTGAGATCGCAAAATGTCAAATTCAGTATATGAGTAGGTTGCTCAGTGGAGACAAGGTCTGAACTGGAGATATGATATGGTAACTGGGAATGATGTGCATGGTGAGAGGGGGTGCTAAGGACCCAGCTTTGAAAAACTCCCCAACATTTCGACTAGATAGAGAAGGTGTGATCAGAGAGGTTAGAGGAAACCAGAGTTTTTATTTTTAATTTTTTTAAAAAAGACTTTAATAATAGCATTAGGAATCATCGTTTTTGTTTTTATTTTAAAATGCTTCCTTATTTTAAAAGATCATTGATTCTAACACTTGTCTGATAAAAATAATCTCCCTTTGGCCTTTTGGACATATCTTTGTCTCTTCAACAAGAAGCAGTTGTGTACGTGTCAGGTGTGTCTTTGACTTTTACACTTAGGAGGGAGGTAGTTTTTGCCACAGGAAGTGTTTCATCGGGAAGCAGATGTGCTCCAGTGATAGGAGATGGGAAAGGGATGTTTTGTTATTAATTAGTTAGCTTTGTATAAACAAAGACTTTATATTTTTGAAAGATGTCTTCTTCTAGTTAGTAGAAATGGCTCCTATTTTTAAAGCTTTTCACAAATCGATCTAAGAAGGTATGTACTTTCTTGTTCTAGTAACAAAACTCCAGAACTCTTTGTTAATTGTAGCATATGTCATGTCTTCTATTACAAAAAGGCATGTGGGATATATAGAATAGAATTTCAGTGTAGAAAAGGTATGTCTTAAGATAGGAAGTGATGACAGACTGTACACTGAGAAAGCTCAAGTTTTGCCTTTTCATCTCTGCTTACTTCCCTTAGATGAAGTAAATCTGAAAGGACATTTTAATGACAAAATGGTAGCCTATTTTAAACTTTAAAAAAGAAAGAATTTTAACACTACAATAACTGGACTTAATGTCACACTTATGCACTTTAAGTCTAAAATTTTCAACTGTGTTCTTGGGAGGGCTAATTTGGAAAATTCTAATTTAAGGAGATTATAGAATCCTGAACTGGGAATTGGGATATGCATGGTTTTGTTCGTTTGTCTGTTTGTTTTGCTGTTAACTAAGTAATAATGGACAAATCTCTTCGCTCTGGCCTTGTCTGATGATGTGAAAGAGTTGGTTAAGTTGATCTCTGATGACTTTTCTAGTTCCCTGTTCTCTAATTCAGATTCTTTGGGTTAATGTTAAGGCTTTTATTTTTGCTATTTGTCGATTTTCTGTATACATATTTGTATAAAGCCTTATATATATATATATAAGTTTTATATATATATAAGTTTTCTGCTTTCAAAAGGAGCAGAATACGCATGCTCATTGTAAAATTACATATGAAAATCTCAATAGATTTTATTGTTAAAAAAGAAAATGACTAAAAGAAAATAGCAACAAAGGAGACAAGAATATATGATGGGGAAAAGACAGTCTCTTTTCCTGTGGTGGTGGGAAAACTGGACAGCAACATGCAAAAGAATGAAATTGGACCACTTTCTTACACCAAGCACAAAAATAAACTCAAAATGGATTAAAGACCAAAATGTGACGGGTGGTGGGTGCTGGGAAAACTGGACAACAACATGCAAAAGAATGAAATTGGACCACTTTCTTACACCAAACACAAAAATAAACTCAAAATGGATTAAAGACCAAAATGTGACGGGTGGTGGGTACTGGGAAAACTGGACAGCAACATGCAAAAGAATGAAATTGGACCACTTTCTTACACCAAACACAAAAATAAACTCAAAATGGATTAAAGACCAAAATGTGACGGCTGAAGCCATAAAACTCCTAGGAAAAAAAGCACAGGCACTAATCTTTTGGACATCGGCCTTAGCAACATCTTTCTAGATATGTCTTCTCAGGCAAGGGAAACAAAAGCAAAAATAAACTATTGAGACTAGTCCAAAATAAAAATCTTTTCCACAGCAAAGAAACCATTAAAATGACAAGGCAACCTACTGAATGGGAGAAGATAAAATTTTGCAAATGATACATATATATATATCTCCGGTATCCATATATATATATTTATATATATAGGATATATATATCCAATAAGGGGTTAATATCCAAAATGTGTAAAGAACTTATACAACTCAACCCCCAAACCCACAAATAATCCTTTTTTTAACCCACAAATAATCCTATTAAAAATGGGCATTGGGCGTGAATAGACATTTTTCCAAAGAAGAAATGCAGCTGACCGAAAGACACATGAAAAGATGCTCAACACCACCAGTCATCAGGGAAATGCAAATTAAAACCGCAATGAGATTATCACCTTATACCTGTCAGAATGGCTAGACTCAAAAACATAAGAAATAATGAGTGTTGGCAAGGATGGGGAGAAAAGGGAACCCTTGTGCACTGTTCGTGGGAATGCAAATTGGGGCAGCCAGTGCAGAAAACAGTATGGAGGTTCCTCAAAAAATTAAAAATAGAAATACATATGATCCAGTAATTCACTACTGAGTATCTACATAAAGAAAATGAAAATACTAATTTGAAAAGATATATGCAATTCTATGTTTATTACAGCATTATTTACGATAGCCAAGATTTGGAAGCAACCCAAGTATCCACTGATAGATGAATGGATAAAGAAGTGGTATATATATATAAAAAGGAATATTAATCATAAGAAAGAATGAAAATTGCCATGTGCAACAACATGGATGGACCTAGAGGGTATCACGCCGAGTTAAAAAAGTCAGAGAAAGATTAATACCTTACAGTTGCACTTATATGTGGAATTTAAGAAACGAATGAACAAAAAAGAGAGAGACAAAAACCAGACTCTCAAATACAGAGAACAGTTGTGGAGAGGGGTGGGGGGATTCGTGAAATAGATAAAGGAGATTAAGAGTACACTTACTATGATGAGCACTGAATAATGTATAGAATTGTTGAGATATTGCACACCTGAAACTAATATAACACTGTGTGTTAATTATACTTCAGTTAAAAAAAAAAAAATAGAGCCACTTCTCCTTTGCTGCTATTCTGCTTTCCAGTGGTAACGTCTCCTGTAGATTTTTACCTCCTTTTTACAGTTGACCCTTGGACAATGCAGAGGTTAGGGGCACCGACCCCTGTGTAGTCAAAAATCCACGTATAATTTTTGACTCCTCCAAAACTTACCTAGTAATAGCCTACTGTTGACCAGAAGCCTTACCGATAACATATTTTGTGTTATGTGTTATATACTGTTTTCTTACAATAAAAAATAAGAGAAAATAAAATGTTAAGAAAATCACAAGGAAGAGAAAATACATTTACAGTATTGTACTGTATTTATATTAAAACAAAAAACCCTATGTATAAGTGGACCTGTGTGGTTATTCAGTGGTCAGTTGTGTATGGAAGGGGAGACAAAATACAGTTGGTTCTGTTATCATGCTTGTTTTCAAAAGCAGGGCTTGTACCATGTGCTTGATATTAAGGAACAACTTGAGCATTGCGTGAACTTTGTGTTTGCTTATGCCATTCGTCTGAGAAACACTAGATGAACACAGAAAACTGTATCCACTTAAACTATATCGTATAGGAAATACTCAGAAAGTATACATGTCAGCCAGCTTGCAGCTGCCTCAGTTCTCCACTGAGTTATGAGCCACGTGCATCCACCCAGGGTACTGCGGCTCTCTTTTAGATTTCAGGTAACCCTCCTTCCACTACTTCACGAAAAAGCAGAAGCTGCAACCCTTCTGACACCCACTTCCACAGGCAAACTTAAAGGTTTTTTCAGACTAACCTGCCATATTTATTTTAGCACATTGGTGTTTCTTAACCATTTAACATGTATAAAATGGTCTACAGTTTGTATTAGCTTCTTACCTTTCTTATGTGTCATTGTTGCGGTTCCTTTGTGTGGCTCCCCAACCCCATCTTCCCCATAAGCTCTGTAGTTTTATTGTGCAATTTTGTATAGTGTGGTGATTTTTAGGAATGCATGTCACATGATAGTAGAATTGACTATAATAATAGAATCTCAAGATCAAGAGAATCTCAGAAGTTGGTTCTATCTTTAAGCCTTAGACTTGGTAAAAATCCTCTTAGTACATACCTCTCTAACACTTGTATACTTTTCCCTTCCTAATGTAAGCGTTTCCTGATCAATAGGCAGTTCCAAGAGGATAGGGACAGTGTTTGCCCTGTTCTTTTTTTTTTTTTTTTAATTCAGTTAGCCAACATATAGTACATCATTAGTTTCAGATGTAGTGTTCAATGATTCATCAGTTGCGTATAACACCCAGTGCTCTTTTTGTTCCTATAATCTTAATACAGTGCCTGATATATGGTAGGTGCTCAATTACAATTTGAAATATCTATGCAGATGTAAGTACTTGCATATTTATTTAGAGAATTCACATGTTTCTTTTGACTTAGCAACCAGAATGGTTCCTAAAGCTGTGCTTTATATATTACGTATTATTATTGTGAAAATTTTAAAGTAGTTGATTGAAATTTGAGGTAGAAATGTTCTTGTACTGACACTTCAGTCCACAGCCAATTTTTACAGTAGGATTTATAGTGAATGTGGTAATTCAGTGGTACTACTGTCATTGTTTCTAATTTCAAGAAACTATAAATCCTGTGAATATTTTCTTAAAAATTCATGAATTCATTATATATATTTTGAGAAATTCAGAAAATGTAGAGTGGCAAGTTATTGTCTTAAATTCAGATAAAAGATAAAACTTGGAGAAATAACTAACATAAATAATCTTAGGCTTTCATAATGATGAGATAATTGAAGCACTTGACTCAAACTTTAGCAGCTATGAGAGAGATGAGTCTTCTCCTTTAGCTATTCTTAGAGACTGTCACTGACTCGGTCTATAGTTCTTTTGCTTTCTGATTTCTCTTGAATCATTTTCTCTGTTATTTAGTATTTTCCAATTCCATATTCCTTAAATAAGGAAGTTTATGGTAAGAAGGTTTGTGGTACTTCCTCAAAAGAATTGAGTTGATGAGTTTAGAAACTATGATAATTATTTTTACCTTACCTATTTAGTGTATAAAAGAATTTTCTAATTTAACATTGAGTCTCACAATGTTGATTACAGGGCTCAAGTTCTCCTACTGTGCAACTTTTCTCAAAATTATTTAGTCTTTTTAACATTTTATTTTTTTATTTGTGAGAGAGAGGGGGGAGATGGGGGGGCCGAGAGAGGGAGAAAGAGCACACTAATCGGGGTGGGGAGGGGCAGAGGGAGAGGGAGAAGCAAACTCCCAGGTGAGCAGGGAGCCCGATGCGCTGTTCTGGGCTTGATCCCAGGACCCCAGGATCATGACCTGAGCTGAAGGCAGACGCTTAACCAACTCAGCCACCCAGGCGCCCCCTCAAAATTATAGTCTTAATTTAATTTTCCATTGAGGTATTTTAATAGGGGATGATCTTGATTAATCTCCCTCTCCCATAAAACCTGTGGAACTAGATATTTCTTTATATTAGTCAAAAGATACTCTGAAATGGTCTCTACCTGTATTATAGACCCAAACAAAATAGTTGTGGAATTAAAAATTTCACTTGTTCAATATTTTATTTTGATGTAATTTCAAACCTATAGAAAATTTGCTAGAATGCAAGAAACTCTCATATACCCTTTACCTACATTCAATAATTATGTACATTTTGCCCCATTTGCTTTATCATATTTTATCTACTTTGCTATGCATAGTTTTTTCTTGAATCATTTGAGAATAAGTTGGAAACATCATGTCCCTATGTCCCTAAATACTTCTGTGTGAATTTCTTAAGAATAAGAACATTCTCTTTTGCAATCTTAAGAAAAATTATCAAAATCAGGAAGTTTAATGTTGATAGGATTCTGTTATCTAATCCATAATCCATGTTTTAGTTTTGTCAGTTGTCCCAATAATGTCCTCTATAGCTATTTTTTTTTTCCCCAGTTCAGGATCTAATCCAAAATCATGCATTGTTTTTAATAGTCTCTTTTTAGTCTCTTTTGAATTACAACAGTTTCATAGCTTTTCTTTGATTTTCTTGACCTTGACATTTTTGAAGCAAGGACAGTTTTTGTAGATCTTTAATTTGAGGTTATCTGATATTTCTTGTGATTAGATTAAATTTAGGTTGTGTATTTTTGCAGAATAATACACAGTATGTATCCTTCACAGTTCAACATATCAGGAGGCACATAGTGTTAGTTCTAGTATTAGTATATATGTATGTATTCATTCATTTATTCATCCATCCATTTATTCTTTTTTTTTTTTTTTTTAAGGTTTTATTTATTTATTTGAGAGAAAGAGAATGGGGGGGAGGGTCAGAGGGAGAAGCAGACTCCCTGCTGAGCAGGGAGCCCGATGCGGGACTCGATCCAGGAACTCCAGGATCATGATCTGAGCTGAAGGCAGTCGCTTAACCAGCTGAGCCACCCAGGCGCCCCCATCCATTTATTCTTTTTGATGTGTTTACTCCTTTCCTCAAGCCTAAAATACACAGAAAGTGGTTTCAGAATCGATAACCTGTAACGCTGGCTAAGCAAACCTACTAACTAAAAGTTCAGTATTGTTTACAATTTTTAAGGTAAAATTTATGGAAAAATGCATACATTTTTTAAAAAAAATAATTTATCTGGGGGGGAGACAGAGCGTGCGGCGCGTGCACAAGCAAGAGGAGGGGCAGATGCAGAGGGAAGGAGAGAATCTCAAGCGGACACCATGCTGAGCATGGAGCCCCGATGTGGGCTCGATCTCACAACCCTGAGATCATGCATGACCTGAGCCAAAATCAAGAGTCAGATGCTGAACCAACTGAGCCACCAAGGTGCCCCCCAAAATACATAAATCTTAAGCGAATACTTGGGTGGGTTTTTATAATTACATAAACCCACATTTTCCTATCTCTATCAAGACTTAGAAAGTTTTCATCACCCCAGAAAGCTTCCTGGTGCCCCTTTCCTGTTAATAGTGTCCTCCACCACTGACAACTGCTTTTTTGACTTTTTTTTTCCATTATAGATTAGTTTATCCTGTTTTAGAACTCTATAGAAATGGAATCATACAGTATGTACTCTTCTGTGTCCAGTTCCTTTTGGTGTCATAATATCTGGGATATTCATCTACATTTTTCTTGTTGTTGTTAATAGTTCATTCTTTTTCTGGCTGAGTAGTACATCATTGTATGAAAATACCACAATTTGTTTATCCATTCTTCTATCATGGGCATTTGGGTTGTTTCCAGTTTGTGGCTGTTCTAAATAAAGCAGCTGTGAACATTGAAGTACAAGTGTGTATATTTTCATTTCTCTTGAATAAATGCCTATGAGTAGAACTTCAGGGTGATAGGGTAGATGTAGGTCTATCTTTATAAAGAAAATGTCAAATTTGTCTCAGAGTAATTGAGCCATTTTATGTTCCTATTAACCAGTTACGAGTTTTCTGGTTGCTCCACATCCTCACCAATACCTGTGTTCTTAGCCCTTTAAATCTTAGCCATGCTATTGGATGTCAGTGATATCTCATTATAGCTTTAATTTGCATTTCTCTAATTACTAATGAGTTTGAGTACTTTTTCATATGCTTATTGATCATTCATATAGCTTTCTTTGTGAAGGGTTTGTCCAACTCTTTTTTGACTACTTTTAAATATTAGGTTTCTTTTTTTTTTTTACTAATTAGTTGTAGTTGGGTGGGTTTTTATAATTTATAATATATTGTGGTACAAATTGTGAGATGTTTGTGTTGTGAATATTTTCTCCCATTTTATGACTTATTGATTTTCTTAATATGTCTTGTACTGAACAGAAGTTTTTGATTTTTGTGCATTTATATTTATTCATGTTTTCCTATCACAGTTATTACTTTTCTGTGTTCTAAGAAATCTTTGTCTACCCTCAGTTTGCAAATATATTCTCCTGTGGTTTATTTCTTAAGCTTTACAGTTTTACATGTTACATTTAGGTTTATTTTCATCACAGATTAATTTCTGTAGGTGGTGTGATGTGCCATTAATAGAGATTAGAGCTTAATGTTTATTGTTTTTCTCTGTGCAAAGTCAGGTTTCTGGGTTTTGGGGGGGTTTTTTTTTGCTATTTTTTTTCTTAAACAAGAGAAATTTTTTTTTTTTTGTCCAGTGACATTTAATTTTATTTGGATAAATATCATCTAAAACTGAATGATGTGTTCAAGATTCTAAAACATTACTCTTTAACTTTGTACTTATTTATTTATTTATTTATTTTTATTTAATTATGTTATGTTAATCACCATACATTACATCATTAGTTCTTGTTGTAGTGTTCCATGATTCATTGTTTGTGTATAACACCCAGTGCTCCATTCAATACGTGCCCTCTTTAATACCCATCACCAGGCTAACCCATCCCCTCACCCCCTCCCCTCAAGAACCCTCAGTTTGTTTCTCAGAGTCCATAGTCTCTCATGGTTCGTCTCCCCCTCCGATTCCCCCCCTTCATTTTCCCTTCCTACTTTTTTTTTTTTAACATATAATGTATTATTTGTTTCAGAGGTACAGGTGATTCAACAGTCTTACACAATTTACAGCGCTCACCATAGCACATACCCTCCCCAATGTCTATCACCCAGCCACCCCATGCCTCCCACCCCCCACCACTCCAGCAACCCTCAGTTTAAACAAGAGAAAATTTTATGATTGTAAGACACTTTACTAGTTTGATGTGTTACGCTTTTGGGAAAGCCAAGTACTTCAGCATTTCTTTAATATAGACATATACATTTCGAACCTATATAAACAAACAAAAATGAGACTATTGCCTTATGATGATGGAAATAACTAGAACATTTTAATATGTTTAAAAGAATAGGTAAGGTAGTAAATTTCCTATTTCTATAGTAATGAGACTTAGTGTGAGAACGGTTTTTCATTGTACGTGTTCTGCAACTACATGAATAGGTTTTTAGTTTTCCAGATGAAATTATTTTTTCTACAGCTTGCAAAGTGATTTGATTACAATGTTATATCTCTTTTATTGGTGGCCCAAGTCTGTCAGGTTTTCCATTTGAAACCCCTGTTTTCAGGAGTTTATGAGCAGACATTTGAAAAAAAAATTAACCAGCCAAAAACTTGGCATTCATGATCTTGGTTCCCTATAAGGTACTTGCTTTAACAAAATTTTGAATAGTCAGCTCTTTTTTTAAAGTTGTAAGCAGCACAAAGAAGAGTAAAGGAATTTCTTTGTTTAAACAGATAGGGAATATATTTCCAGACAGCTTATCCCAACTAGATTTACAAAGCAAACTTTCCCCTTCTAGAAGTCATCGAAATATGTATGTTCCTGTGTTCCAGTTCCCACAAGATAGTGCCTCAAGACTTTGCTTTTCCTTTGCTGTAGTTCATAGCAAATATCCTCTGTCCCTGTTCTCTTTTCTGTCCATTTATGCTTTTAAAATTCTCCCTAGTATATTTTATTTTTAAAATGGCTTTAAATTTTGGCATTCCTTTGCTCATTTTTCCTCCTCCTTGTAGTGCCTACTTGAACAAAACAGTATATGACTTTACCTATTGATTGAAAAACAGTATTAATTTTGAGAGAAGTTGTGGTAAAAATAGCAGTGATTTTCTTGAAATTAAATTTCTGAAATACAGACTTTAGAAACTATTCTGAAGAGTTGTCGCTTAAAGGGCAGGCTTTTAGGCAAGTTTTCTTTCTTCTTCTGTCAAGTGTGGATGTCAGCTTGAGTACTTTCACAATCTGTTTTTAACCCACTATCATTTGCATGGTGAACACTTAACTGCTATTGGTCCATAAAGGTGTTTGTGGGTTTTTTGTCGCTTTTATTTCACTTCTCATTTTCTTTAAAATCATTTCCTGAAAACTTAGTACAGAAATGTAGCCTACAGCAGGAAGCGAGATGATCTTCTGGAAATCTTTACTTTTGCTACACTCTGAAGATTATTTGCTTCAGGCAAGAAATTTTTGGGTGCTGCTGAAATTTCGGAGATCTGGGAAAATGGGGTAATAACATGACACCAGCTCTTAAGCAGCAACATCTGCTGTGGTTCAAAGCCACACAAAGAAAGCTGCTTAAGCAGTTGAATATTTTGGACTGCACGGACAAGTGTGGTTCGACTGCAAAGACTGCAGAGTAGAGGAAACTTAAAGTTTTAGAGAAGTTGTTAAAAAATGGAGTCGTGGAAGATGAGCATCTTTAAAAGACAGACATCACCTTGTCCTCCAAGCTATCGAAGATCTTTGTCAGAACCTGCTTATGCAAATGCAGAGATAGGAACAAGCTTAAAGAGCTATCCATGGCGTGGTCCAGTGAAAAGCAAGAGGAAGAAAAATGAACATGCTGTTTCCAATCTAGGAAAGCCACTGGGTGCTTATCGGTGGCAAACACATCCCAGCTTTAGGTGGAAAGGGGGCAAAAGGGAGAGATTGGAGACTAATAAGAAAGACTTGGATGAACTGCAACAAAAGGTCCTGCCAAAGATGGTTGGCAATAATGCTTCTTCCTCTGCTAACGAGGTCCTTGGAACATCAACAGAGAAGCTGAACCTGGTCAACACTCGGTCACTTCGGGTTCCATTCACCAGATCTATTTCAGAGCCAGAACCCCACTGCAATATCAGATTTGTTAGACCGTGGCCGACTTCAGGGAGGTCAGAGGAGTCTGAGCAGCAGGGATACTTCATCCGTGGCATTTTCTCTACTCTTTCCAATGGCTTCTCCAGGATGCTGAGTCTAAAAGGAGAATCAACCAATGAGCCAGTAAGAGAAGGTATATTTTGATGAATAAGGGGAGAAAGAAGGGATGGCTCAATTTTAATTACTATTGGAATTTTAATTATTTGTGTTTTATAATAAGATAAACCATTGTATTTGCTCAGAATAAGACAAATTTATTTAATTTGTATAATTTTTAACAAGTGATAAATACTACAGAAGTCCTCTTTCAATGAATGTTAGTAAATAATAGTAAAGAATAGATTTGGTTAAATTAAGGAATTTTTTTTTCGTATGGTATACTCTTGAATTCTATTTTGGAGCCTGTGTAAAAGGGTTTTGTTTGTTTTGCTTTGTTTTTTAACCCTTATTTATCTCCACTGATATACTTTTGCAAGTCAAATGAGATTTAGAGGAGAAATAATCAAATAATTTCCTCATGCAAAAGTTGAGAATTAAACAATTTATGTATTATCTTTTCATAAAAACTAACAAATATTATTAGAGAGAACTATTTAGAGGCGAATTGTATTGATAGCTTTTAATTGGTTGGAATTTGATTTGCTTATGTCATAAAAATCCACAA
Organism: Phoca vitulina; assembly: GCF_004348235.1. Taxonomy (NCBI): domain Eukaryota; kingdom Metazoa; phylum Chordata; class Mammalia; order Carnivora; family Phocidae; genus Phoca; species Phoca vitulina. Next base: position 5,935,370 of record NW_022589776.1, read on the forward strand.
TTTGAATATGGAAGCAAGAGATGCAAATCTTGAATTTGTTAGGTGACAATATAGAAGCTTGTGTTTGATTCATTTCAGACAAAAGAATCATCAGTTGCTTTTAAAACCTCATTTAAGACTTGTTTAAATTTAAAAATGTTTTATATTAATGGTAGCATTATTAAATCCAAAAAAAGAACTCTTTTTTTTTTTTTTAAAGATTTTATTTATTTATTTGAGAGAGAGAGAATGAGAGAGAGCACATGAGAGGGGGGAGGGTCAGAGGGAGACGCAGACTCCCTGCCGAGCAGGGAGCCCGATGCGGGACTCGATCCAGGGACTCCAGGATCCTGACCTGAGCCGAAGGCAGTCGCTTAATCAACTGAGCCACCCAGGCGCCCCAAAAAAAGAACTCTTAAAGTTTTATGTGATTGCCTTGGAAATGACTGACCTTATCTGCTAAACTATTTTAGTTCTGTGTTACAACCCATGTTTGTTTGTTTGTTGTTTTTGGAAACTTCAGCACTGAAACTCTGATAGTATCTCCATCCAATTGAGGTCATTTTTGGACAAGCTCTTGCTATTAGAATAATTTAGTTTATCTTTACTGTAAGGTTGACCACATCATGAAAGTTTAAACACTTTAGCAAATTATGGGAGTTGTTGAAGAATTTTGTTTTTGGAGTACAGTTTAGTTTCTTTTAAAATGAAGATGAAGAATGCAAAAGGGTGACATATCACTGAAAAGAGTTTTCCAAATATATGTGTGCCAGTAATTCAATATTCCTCCGAAACCTTGTCCTCCCTAGATTTTCTTTTGCTCAGTAAATTTTAATGATAGTATTAAAATTTTCTTCTTACCCTTGGCTTATAAATAATTACCAACAGTAAAATATTTTTGATGTGCCTGTATTAACATTCTGTTGAAATTTTTGGAAAACTAGGTTGTTGACAGATTTTCTTGGATGCCAGTATATGTGCTTCCTTGTCAGGTGATGACAGGATGGTGTAAAGGAGTGTTAAAGGAAATTAAGAGCTTGGAATAAATTCTTAGGATCAGTGCCTCTCAATAGTTAATATGTGTGCATTTGATGAAAGAAAGCTATTATGGTTTGGGGGGTTTAGGGTTTTGTTTTGTTTTATTTTTTTAAATATTTGTGTTCATAAAGATTTTGGGCTTTTGTAGTTAACTTTCAGTTTCTAGTAAATTTGCCAAGCTGTTGTCTGCCTAGTATGTGTGATGTACTCAAAGACTCTGTCCCTACTTTTTATACATTTATGGTTTACTTAAGGAGATACAAAATATTCTGTATTTATTATATTCCTAATATATTTCCTAATATTCTTCATCGTTTATAATCATAGAATAATTATACATGTGGAAACATAAACCATTTAAGGTGCTATTAGAAGGGATTTCAAGTCCAATAATTAAAGAACAGTACACAGTATTCTTTCCAGTCAGATCAGTAATTTTTATTAACAAACACTGTGATATCCCCTAAGCGCTTCACCAGTGAAGATTCAAGCTCTTAAAACTGAAATATGCTATTAAATACAAAGATTGGAGCTCATTCTTGTCTGGAGATCTCCTTTTCTCAGTGAGCAGTAGCTCGCACCAGCAGAGAGTCCGTGTGCATGCTTTTCTAACCTTCGGCAGGTGTTAACCTTCCTGCATTTCTCATTCCCCACAAGAGTGGCCCAAGAGACCTGAATTCTACTTCCATCTATGCCAGTTATCATCTGTGATGTTTCATCTCTGAATCTGTCTTTACACTTTGTGGAATTACTATTCCTTCCTCACAAGTGATACATGAAATTTGAAAATGCTATGTACATTATAGTTTACATAACATCTATTCACAGATGCCATGTGAATAAAAAGTGTTCTCATCAGGGTTGCTATTATAGTATTGTGGCAAGGTATGGAATATTAAACCATAGATGTCTTTAAGACTGTTAAGAAAATCAGTGTATTTCTTAATTTGAAGCCCACTAGTGTTTGTTACTTTTCTTCCTCAATATGAACTGCAAGATGTAGGAGGCATTAAGTAATGTAGTATGTATTTAAAGCATGTAAAACAGTGTTTGGCACATAGCATTTGTTCGATGTATATTAGGTCCTGTTTCTGTTAAGAAAATGAACTTACATTGATAGAGTTTTTTTTTTAAATGGGAAAGAGAAAGAGGATACCTGATTGTTGAATGTTAAAATTAACAAATGTAAGTAAATTGCAATGTTCTAGTCTTAAATTCTGTGCACCCACACTTGTTCTGAGCATGTGTATGTTCTGAGCATAAATAAGCTTCTTGTGCCCTAGCTGACCATAATTACCCTCATGCTTAAAGCAGTGAAATATATCATGCTCAGGGTCCCTAAACAATTTAAGAGGGAGAGGCTCAGAGTCTTCACTACTATTCCATGTTCAACCCCCCAGTTGTGCGATATATATTCCTTTATCTGATGTAGGTCAGATAATATGTAGGTCAAATGATACAATATAAAAAATAATAACTTTTTATAGCTAAAAGTAATTCCAACTGCTTTGGGCCCATGTCTAAGCACTGAGTCAACATGTTTGCAATAGTGGAAGTAAATTGAAACACCCAGTAAGAGAGGAGTAACCATAAGCCCATCACAGCATATCAAATCAACAAAATATCATAGGGCCTACTAGTTGCCACTTACTAGCTATGTGAAACTTAGAAAAAAATCAGGTAATTGTAAACATGCATGGAATGTAAACTCTAAGTTACTAGGAGACAGTTTCATTCCTAAATTGTTTTTCTTCCTCTGTCAGTAGGTAGATACAGGAATGAAAGCTTAAAAAAAAAAAAAAAAGTAGAAAAGGAAATTAAATATACCCCATGTAGTTCTCTCTTTCTGATTACAGTGTATGTCTGGTTAAGCTGACATTATTTATAATGCCATAGTAATAAGAATATTCTCTCCCCACTGTTAATTATGTTTTTAAAGACCCCTAACTTGGGAATTAGAAGACTATTTTTTTTCTAGATAATTTTCTTTTAATATGCTCATTCAATTTTTAAACAAATTTTTCATTAAAAAATCCTACTGGAAAAGATCTTATACATTAATTCAGCAACTGTTTATTGAATTCCTAAGACACTGTTCTTAGTGCTGGGAATATAACACATTATTTTATTAAGTAACTAGCAGCTTCCTCATTTATTCTAGGAAATCATTAACCAAATTAGAAAAAATAAACGTATTGTAAGTTCGTAACATGTACATCTAATAAATAGTGGTGAGGATTAATTAGCATAAGAACTTTAGTGCCTCAGATCTCTATAATTGGACCTTCTGTTTACTCTTCATTATAAATTAAAAGAGATGTTTGCAAAATACAGAGAAATATGTTACTTTCTGCCATTTCTTATAAGAATCACTGCATTTCAGGGATGCCTGGGTGGCTCAGTCGGTTAAGCGTCTGCCTTTGGCTCATTCCTGGGATCGAGTCCTGCATCGGGCTCCTTGCTCAGCAGGGAGCCTGCTTCTCCCTCTGCCTGCCGCTCCCCCTGTTTGTGTGTGTGTGCTCTCTCTCTCTGAAAAATAAATAAAATCTTTAAAAAAAATCACTGCATTTCAGCGATTTAGTGTAACACCTTGCTAGGATATTAGCTGTTAATATTTGCTATTAATTGGCTATTTATATTAGCTATTTATATTTGCAGTATTAATATTTGCATATTGTATATTAATATGTACCAAATTATTCTTTTCTACATGACTTCAGCATATGTTTAAAATTCTGAGTGTCTCTGTGTTTAAAAATGTTTCCTGGAGTTTCTCTTATTTCACAGATTTTTCTATTTCTGTAAGCAGTAAGGTTTTTTTTTTCCCCTGCAAAATCAAATAAACTTTCCTCCAATTATAAAAGTAAAAAATCATTGTATAAATTTTTTCAGAGAAAAATAGAAGGAAGACCATTAATACAGGTCATAATCCATAGTAAAAACTAAGGATTTTAATTTTAATTAAGTAATTAAAATTTCTAATTTTATTTTCAGGTACTAAACAGGTCAATGAGAGTTATGTAATATACTGCTTAGTCCTTATGTTGGAGTTAGATCTGAGGTTAAATTCTGGCTCTTCTTTTTAGCTGTGAAGTAGATATAACTTACCTAATTCTATTTTCTTTATAAAAAAAAAAAATAGAGCTCTCTCCAAATGTCCACCAATAGATGAATGGATAAAGTGGTATATATATACAATGGAATATTACTCAGCCATGAAGAGAATGAAATCTTGACGTGTGTAGCAACATGGATGGAGCTAGAGAGTATAATGCTAAGCAGAATAATTCAATCAGAAAAAGACAAATACCATATGATTTCACTCATATGTGGAATTTAAGAAACAAAACAAATGAGGAAAGGGAAAAAAAAGGAGAGACAAACCAAGAAACACTCTCTCTTTTTTTTTTTTTTTTTTAAAGATTTTATTTATTTATTTATTTGACAGAGAGAGACACAGTGAGAGAGGGAACACAAGCAGGGGGAGTGGGAGAGGGAGAAGCAGGCTTCCCGCTGAGCAGGGAGCCCGATGTGGGGCTCGATCCCAGGACCCTGGGATCATGACCTGAGCCGAAGGCAGACGCTTAACAACTGAGCCACCCAGACGCCCCGAAACAGACTCTTAATTATAGAGAACAAACGGGTGGTTACCAAAGGGGAGGTGGCGGGGCGGGGCGGGGGCAGGAATGGGTGAAATAGGTGATGGGGATTAAAGAGTATACTTATCATGATGAGCACTGGATAATGTGTAGAACTGTTGAATCACTTTATTTTACAGCTGAAACTAATATAACACTGCATGTTAACTATCCTGGAATAAAAATTAAAAATTTAGTAAAAGACAATAGAGCTGTGATATAGATGCTATGAAGTTGTAACAAAGATTAAATGAGATAATATGTGTCAAGTGCTTTGCTGAACTTACAGTGGGAGCCCAATTAATAGTAGCTTTAGGGGTACCTGGGTGGCTCAGTGGGTTAAGCATCTGACTTTGGCTCAGATCATGATTTCAGGGTCCTGATATTGAGCCCTGCCTCAGCAGGGAGTCTGCTTGTCCCTCTCCCCTTGCCCCTCCCCCGTTCATCCTCTCTCTCTCTCTCTCTCTCTCAAATAAATAAATAAATTTTTTTAAAAAATAGTAGCTTTAAAATAAAAATAAAGCCATCTGTTCATGAGGATACATCCTGGAATCTTCTTGGAGTAGATGTAAGAAATGTTTCAATCTTAATTGTACATTTATAAACCCTTTTTTCTTTTTCTTTCTTTCTTTCTTTCTTTCTTTCTTTCTTTCTTCCTTTCTTCCTTTCTTCCTTTCTTTCTTTCTTTCTGGTTTATTTATTTATTTGAGAGAGAGACAGCAAAAGAGCAGGTGGGGAGGGAGAGAGAAAAATCTCAAGCAGACTCCCCATAGAGCACGGAGCCTGAGATGGGGCTTGATCTCATAACCTGGAGATAATGACTCCAGCCGAAATCAAGTCAGACGGGACTGAGCCACCAGGTGCCCCAATCATTTCTTTTTTTTGAGATTTTATTTTTTAAGTAATCTCTACACCCCATGTGGGACTCAAACTCACAACTATGAGACCAAGAGTTGCGTACTCTACCAACTGAGCCAGTCAGGCACCCCTATAAATCATTTCTTAAGATAACCAGTTTTGTCTAAGTGGTATTTTCTAAATATGTTCTCAAATTCTGGGAGTACTTTATTTTAGCTTCTTACTTACTAACTGCTTGGTCAGTAGAAGAACCATTGCAATGTTTTTTACAATATGTGGACTTCCCACCCAAGAGCTGTGTGTGTGTATGTATACTTCCATTTGTTCATGACTTCTTTATTTTTTCCATCAGGATTTTGAAAATGTTTTTAATAAAAGAAAAAATTAACCATCACATATTTTATACTTGTGATTGAGCTCTGTTTTTATTGCATACTTTAAAGTTAATTTTAAAGATGATAATGAAGTATGTTGATTTTTGTACTGAGCTCTATTTTATTACTGATTATTTATCTGATATTTAAAATCAGCATCCCTTATTTTAGAAGCATAATATTTTAGGGGAAAGAAGATCAGTCTTTGGAGACATGAAGACCTGTTTCTAAACTCTTTGTACGTCATCAGTAATAGTACTACAATAAATATCAATAAAAAATATTGGTTCAGGTCATGATCTCATTTTTCTTATCAAAAAATATTGATATTTACTGTAGTACTACAAATAAGTAGGCAAATGGATTCAGTTCATTTAAAAATCAGACCCATTAATAACAATGGGTCAGAGTGAAGAATGATAATTAAAATGATTAAAAATATTTTTAAATTCTGGCTCTACCACTCATTAGTAATGTGACCTTGGGCAAATTACTTTATCTCTCAGAGGCTCGGTTTCCTCATTTGTAAGATGAAGTAATATATGCTTTGTAGGTTATTGTGAGGATTAAATGAAATGGGCTATGTATAGTCTATAGCACAGTGCTTGTCAAGTAGTAAGAGCTCAGTGGAAGTTAATGCTCAGTGATGTACTGGAGCCAGCTTGCAGAAGCCGGTCTATTAATGTGTATCTATTCTCAATTGCCATGAAATGACATTGCATTGATACCTTCAAATTAACCATGGTGGGGCTATTAATACCTCAGAAATGTTGCAAATCAAAAGATGATAATGGTTGTGGGTGGTAGTGTTTCAGAAGTGGTAGCTGTTAAATTTTTAGCAACATGCCACTGGTAACACCTATTATTATTTAAATCTTTAGAGTTAATAACCAGTATTACAAAAAATAGGATTTTGACTCTAGATTTAAATGTTTCTCACATTAAGAAATTTTATATTTGATTATTTATTTATTTTAAAGATTTTATTTATTTATTTGATAGAGCAAGAGAGCACAAGCAGGGGGAGCAGCAGAGGGAGAGGGAGAAGCAGGCTCCCCGCTGAGCCAGGAACCCGATGCGGGGCTCGATCCCAGGACCCTGAGATCATGACCTGAGCTGAAGGCAGACGATTAACCATCTGAGCCACCCAGGCGCCCCTATATTTGATAGTTTAGAGTATCAATCGAAGTTGACTACTGAGTTGTATTAAATAGGCATCTCTTGAGACGTATTGTTCTTATCATACTTTTTCCTGTTATTTAACTAACATTGAAATGTCTGGGATAACCTATGTACAGTGGACAATTATTTTAAGGTGTTTTTTGTTGAGGTATGCTAGCACTTTTTGCTAAGATCATTTTTTTAGTTTTGTTTTGGTAAGTCACCTGTAACTATGTTCCTACCTCTCAGATTACACAGTAATTTTTTTTGGATCTTATTATCAAGTGATTTTGAGATCAGAACTGTGTATTGCTTTTTTAGCCCACTGAATAAAATGTAATCCTCTTCTAAATTTTAAAATGTAAATAACGCTGTAGAAATTATCTCTAGTGGGGGCGCCTGGGTGGTTCAGTCAGTTGAACATCTGGCTCTTGATCTCAGGTCAGGTCTTGATCACAGGGTAGTGAGTTCAGGTTCCATGTTAGGTGCCAAGCCCAGCGCCTACTAGGAAAAAAGAAAAAAAGAAAAAAATTATCTCTAGTGAATTCATTCACGGTGCTTTTATTATTTAGCAATTTTACTTTGAAATGATTTAAATTTTTGCAGTCACTATTGATAATTTTTTCTGCTTGTTTTTCATTTTGGTACTTTATGTTTTTAAAATTATTTTCACCTGGATTTTTAGTTCATTAATATGTGCTAAGTACCTCCAGTGTTAACAAAATGAATAATTATTTTTGCCTCATACTTAAGTAAATCCAACTAATATAAAAATTCAAGCTAATTATTAGGTATAATTGATTAAAAAAAGACTTTTATTTTTAGTTTACTTCCCTTATTGAATTTGTACCAAAGGTTCCAATGAAGCTATTCTTGAAAGTAAAATTTTCTTGTTCTTTTTGTCTCATGCTTAAATGATCAGATTTCACTCTTTCCATGTGGTTTTGCAATTTCTGAGCAATCTGACAAATAAAATGAAAAAAATATGTGTTTTATGTGCGAAGACTTTCCTTAACAAAAAGCTGGCTAGCTTGACTTTTTTAGCTAAAACAAAGTTATTTAACTTATATTCACCAAGTCGTTGAGAAATAAATGTATAAGAGAGAGCCCAGTATCCTAAGTAATAAAATTTCTTAGCCAATTTATTTATTTATCTGAAATATCCTAGTTCACTTCCTAAAAAAGATTATTTAGCTGTTATCCCATGTTCTGGCTGCCAGTGTCTTTTTTCATGCTAAATATCTGGAAATTTGAGTTGTTGAGCCTTTCATTACCAAGCCCTGAGATAATCAGAAGATATTCTTTGTTGAGATATTAGGCAAAGGATCCAGTCCAGTGTGGTCAATGGTAGTTAATGGTGACATCAGCCATAGAGTAGTTTTTCAAGACTATGCCTAATCTTGAGTGCTGAGCCACCTCTAACCTAGGATAGAATTTATTTCTTCATAGGTAAGTAATCTGGTGGTCCACTTAGGGGCATGATGCCAAAAACTTGTACTTGTCTCTCAGTGTTCGAATTTGCTATTAATCTCAGTTTCCAAAATCAGAGATTCTAATGTTAGGGCCTAGGCTAAAAACCAGTAGAATTCTCAATTAACCATTCTAAAACTTGCCTTGTCATCCAAGAAATATTTTTTGATGTATGTTGCAACTGGGTCAGTTTTTTACTCCTCAGTGCTTTAAAAATGAGTTGTTCCTTGGTTTACTAGTAAAGTCTTAAAGAAACAAGAAGCAAACAACAATAATAACAAAACAGGATTCTGTTTTGGTTTTAAATATTGTGATTAATAATTTATTTCACTGGCTGAAACTTTATGATGTGATTTATACCCAACACTAGTTGTCTCTGGCATTTACCTTAGAGCAAAAATTTCTTAATGTAACTGGATCTGGATCTTCAGTGTTGACTCCCTCTTTTTTTCCTTCATCACCAGCAACCAAGGGTGATACAGAATGAATGTAGCCCATCATCCATGTTCTGGTAGTTTACAACATGGTGAGGAGGTGGATATGTAAAAGATAAATAACACAGCCTCTGACAACATGTCATTTGAATTAGGTTTGGATTAATAAAAGTCTCGCAAGTTAAGGAAAGGAATTAGGGGTATTCTACAAAGGGAACAATGTGAGTGTCAGGAGTACATCTAGGGAATGATGAGAAGTTCACAAAGTGAAAAACATAGAGGGTGGGAATGTGAGTAGATGTGACTACAAAGGAAAGCGAGTTAGTGTTCAAAGAGTTCTATGCTGAACACCAAGCTAAGGCTTTTGGATTTCAAAGGTAACAGATTTTAAAGTAGGAGATAAGTTTCATTTTTTGGAGGACAATTTTATGTTAGCATGGATGATGGACTGATGATGAAGAGATACAATTGTGTCAGAGTTTAAGACATAATAGAAGCCTAAATTAAAGAAATGTCAAAAATAAATGAGGGTAGAAATTCCAGTAAAAAGGCATTTCTGAGATGGATAGAATTTCTAGAATAATTCAGAAGGCAAATAGAGATCAATAATAACAAGGTTTATAGATTTGGAACATGATGACATTTTTAACTGAATTTGAGAATAAAGAAGTAGAGCAAGTTTAAAGGGGAAAGCAGTGAATATGTGTTTAGTAATTTCTAAATGCTTGGTTTTTCTGAGTATTTTATATTCATTTATCTGGTTTACTCCTCTGAATAGTCCTGTGGGTAGTTGGAAGAATTCTCCTTTTAAAAGTAAGGAATTAGAGAATCAGAAAGGCTCTGTTACATCTCTAAGACTGCCCAGCTAGTAAGTGGTAGAATCCCAGGTCTGACTTCAAGCCCCTGTTCTTACCTCTCCATTTTGTGGCTTTCTGAGCATACGATGTCTGCGAAGTTTTCAGGAACCTGGGAATATCTGCCCATTGAGCACTGAGAAATAATGGGGCAGCAGTTCAACAGCAGAGATCGGTTTCCATGTGAAGATTGACATTTGGGAATCATGAGCACATGGGTGCTGAAGCCACAGGAGTGGGTGAGATCACTCAGGCAGGGGTTGTGGGGGTAGTGAGAGTGTCAAGGCTAGCACCCTGACCCTGGCACATCTAGCCATCTTACTTGAGGCTAACCAGAGTCTATTAGCAGAGCCACTGAACTTTTGTGATTATAGATTAGGAGTTTACCCATTGTGGTGGCAGGCTTACTATTCTTTCTTTTATACACACACATAGATCTTATTTATTTTTATTTAACAGCTTTATTGAGATATAATTTACATACCAGACAGTTTATTCACTTAAAGTATACAACTCAACTGAACTTTCGAGTTGTGCTAACATATACATACCATAAAATTTACCATTTTAATCTTTTTAAGTGTAGAGTTTCAGTAGAATTAAGTACATTCACATTTCTGTACAACCATCACTACCATCCATCTCTGAGTATTTCATCTTCCCAAACTGAAATTCTGTATCCATTATACAGTAACTCCCCTTTCTTCTCTCTCCCCAGCCCCTGGTAACCAGTGTACTTTCTGTCTGTATGAGTTTGACTACTCTAGGTATCTCATGTATGTTGAATCACAATGTTTTCCCTCTTGTACAATTTAATTGTTTTAGTATATTCAAAGAGTTGTGTAACCACACTGCAATAAATTTTATAACATGAAAAAAGAAACTGTATTTATTAGCATTTTCCAATTGCCCACCACGCTACCCCAACCATAGGTAACCACTAAAGTACTTTCTGTCTCCATAGATGTGCCTGTAGATTTCATATAATGGAATCCTATAATATGTGGCCTTTTGTGTATGGCCTCTTATTAGTATAATGTTTTCAGGGTTCATCTATGTTATAGCATCTGTCAGTACTTCATTTCCTTTAATGGCCAAATAATATTCTGTTATATGCATATAATACATTTTGTTTATATATTCATCCGTTGGTAGACATTGGCTTGTTTTACTTTTTGGCTATTATGAATTATACTGCTATGAACATTCATAAACAAGTTTTTACGTGGACCTATGTTTCATTTCTCTTGGGTATTTGCCCTTGTATTTTGTAAAGGATCTATCCTGCATCCAAAATAAGGATGTGGTGTTTTGAGACTTTTAATCATATTCAGTTTTCCATTTGTTATCTAAACATGTTACAGTTTTGCTATTTGATTTGTGTTTCATATCTGTGTGTTCATTTAATAAATGTGCAAGATATTTATAAGATTTTAGTCTTAATTTGAATACTTTGAGTAATTAGCAATTTCCTACACTTGTGTTTTTAGTTCATCGTGATCTAGTGTTTCCCACTGGTAGCTTGATTAATGAACATGGCGATTTGTCTTCATTGCCAGGATGATTGTCATATTTTTATCTGCCTCAGGCAGTTTTTAGTCAATTTCTCATGCTCAAGGCTGGTATATCTTTGTGAGGAAGCAAAGAGAGGAGTAAGATGAGTAATGACTCTGAATCTTTGATTATGAAACCCTATCCATATGAGTATACAGGTTCTTAGTGACTGAGCTTGAGTCAGTAAACCACAGGCATTTTTTCCTGCCATTCTCATGTGAATTTTCTCATTGAGGTATCCTTAGTTTGTCTCTTAGTTTCTAATATATGGATTTGATGATGATTATTTATTCACTTGCTTTTACAAAATGGAAATCATGTGTTCTGTCCATTTTTTCTTTATTGTCACCAAAATGTCAAAATAGTTTGAGGCTTTAAGGGATACCAGTACAATTATAACTTAGCACAGTATATAACCATAACCTTGGCCAAAATAAAGGGTATTTTGAATGCTATGTGTGTGGTTTGTTGTTCTGAAGAAAAGTGGTATCTGGTGGTTAGAACATATGAGTTGCTGTCAGCATTTGTGGGTTTATTCCCAGATCTAAGCTTTTTTAAAAGAGAGGCAGAGCCCATGCCTGGTATATGTTTAGTACAGTGTTTTATGTACTATAGATGTAGAGTAAATACTAGTGATGATTTTATACTACTGGCAGAATAATATACAGCAAATTACTGACAATATAATGATCACTGTTCGTGGGTATTTAGTGATTCCATTCTTCAAACTGTCTTTGAGAAAGGCATGATTAACATTCCCAAGTAGTAGTGATAGTATTTTAAGCAACTTACAATGAACCTTTTTTATTCAAAGTGTTTAGACATTGCTCTCTATCCAAGGGACTACTGAAAACTCTACCTTATGGAACTCATCCATTTCACAGTAGAACTCGCCAGAATCTTAGAGTAAGGAACATTTTTAAGATTGTGTGATGATTCTGATGTGTGGAGACTAGGCATTGATATTCTAGTATTAATATTTTATTTACCTCTATCCTCTTGACAGCATCCTAAACCAGGAGTTTTAAACAATAAGCCTTCTTGTAATATTACTGGTCCTTGAGTTGGATGGAGGTGTTCTGCTTTTAAAATAGGGTAATAAAGGTCCCTTTCTAGTTTATTAAAAACAGATTGATGGCATTTAAAAGTTGTTTTCAATTTAAAAATTTTAAAATATTTAACATTTTGGTAACTGGCTATGTCTGTAATAAAATATAAAGTATTTAAATGAATTCAAATTTATAGATTTGATGATTTTATATTTAACAGTAACTTGTTGAGTTGCTTTTTGGCCTATGAATTAGCTTTAGGGCATGGCTTTTTTTTTTTTTTCCTTTTTCCAAGTTTTTATTCAAATTCCAGTTAACATACAGTGTAATACTAGTTTCACATGTAGCATTTAATGATTCACCGCTTACATACACCACTTAGTGCTCATCCCAACATGTAGGACATGGCTTTTCAAACAGTGTTTTATGAATACCTATTGTCCACAGTGAACAGGGGTTGGTTGCTAGTAGAAATCATGATTGTAACTGGTTTATTAATCCTCTCTAATTTATACTCCAATTTATTGGATCGACAGTTATGCCTCAGATATTGCTGTTAGTCTCCAGTTTGAGATTATATTCCTTTGAATAATGCTTTCCTGTTCCTGTCCTCTGTTGAATTCTAAATGTATCATTTTGTTCAGCCAAAGGGAACTTAATATTTTCTTTTGAATCCCATTTCTTCTGAAGCTAAGTGTTCATTACATTTTTTTTAAATAATGAGGACTGTTTATTGAAACCCTATTAATAGGACCATTTTTGTTATTTTTAGTCGGTTTTCTTTGTCAGCATTAGATTACTTCAAATATTAGATGCAAAGGGACCTTTTATCCAAGGGTAAATAGTATTGGAAAAATACCGCTTAAATAATTTAAAGCAGTTGCCAGAATTTCATACTAAATAATGTATATGTGTGTGTATGGCAGTGGGTGAGGGAGGAGGTGGTGGATGGTTGAGAATTTATCTTGAAAAAGTATGAAGTGGGAATTTATGGAAGTTTTTTATTTTAAACAAAATTTGGGTTATAATTGCAATTGCAACTATGCATTCATTATTAAAATAAACCAAGAACTAGAAGTGAAATTTTTTTGGAATTTTTTTTCTGAACAAAGGTGTGCGATTGCAGTATGACATCCTTCTTCACATTTTACTTTCTCTGTGCAGTTATTTTATTACTATATATAATTGTGTGAGTATGTGTATATATAACAGAACCATTAGAAGAATCTATTAGTTCTTTCTACATTTTAAAATTTATACCTATTTCAGTTTATTGGAAAACTAGGCCCTTGTGCTATATTCTGTTGCTGCATTGTTTTAATTTAACAACACAGTTTTAAAATAAAAGTGTAAGAGAGGTAAAGCACAAGGTAGAATTCTGGGGAAAGAATAAATAGTTAATAATCTATAAAAAGTGAAATAGGATGAAGTTATGAATATATCTGAATATTTAGATTTTGATAATCATGCTTCCATGTGGAGTTCTATATTTTTAGTATGTATATATCCTAAATGAATATTATTAATGTAAATTGTGTCAACCCTTGGGGTAAAATACAGAGTGCTGAGTAACTATATTAAAGAATTAAATGCTCTCTATCGGGCGCCGGGGTGGCTCAGTCGTTAAGTGTCTTCCTTTGGCTCAGGTCATGATCCCAGGATCCTGGGATCGAGTCCCACATCGGGCTCCCTGCTCGGCGGGAAGCCTGCTTCTCCCTCCCCCACTCCCCCTGCTTGTGTTCCCTCTCTCGCGATGTCTCTCTCTGTCAAATAAATAAATAAAATCTTTAAAAAAAATAAATAAATGCTCTCTATCTATAGATATCAAAAGATCTCCGAGCTATGTTATAAAATAAACAACAAAGGTACTGCATATTTTGGGGGTTCTTTGTAGTTTTTAGACCCTTTCACATGTGTTATTTCATAATAAGTACATTGTGGAGAAAGTAATAAGTTTATTTTATGGGGAGAAACATTTTGTATGTGGGGATAAATATATTTCCTGAAGGAAGCTCTTTCCCCTTTTAAGGCAACTTTGGATTTAGAAATGAGAAATGGAAGACCCTGAGAGTTTGACCTGAATATTCTAGCGATCTACTATCTCTATTCTTCTATCTTTAATTTAACTACAATAAGTTGAGCCTTGATCATGGGTAAGATTCAGTAACTTTTACTGAATGCCTTCCCTTCCTCTGACAGAGATAGACCAAAGATTATAATGGGAAAAGTGATCAAAGGGTGGCAAGCAACCTACCAATATCAGTGCAGTATCTTGGATGACTTTACTTACTCTTCATTTGGCTGTTAAATGCAGATGATAATAGTACAGATGAATTTTGCCTCCCTCCCCAAACACATATGCCTATGCAGAGAAGTATATTTAGAGGCTGTAGTTGGACTGCTTAGTCTGTAAAGTTCTTTCCAAATGAAGATCTGTGTTCTCTTGCTATGGTGTTTATCTTTAGCTCTCTCCTCAATTCAGTTGGTCACTCACTATCCAGAGCACCAGGATTGAGACCTTATTTCAACCATAGGTTTGTTTCTTGATTTGCTCACAGTGGTTTCGAGTGTATTACTTTGTATAGTTTTCTTAGTGATTGCTGGAGACGAGTGTATTACTTTGTATAGTTTTCTTAGTGATTGCTCGAGAGCTTTTACAATATTCATGTGTGACATCACACTTTACTGGTGTCAACATTTTACCACTTTGAGTGAGTGAAGTATGGAAATCTTTTCTTCCATCTAGGTCCCTTTAACCTTCCCACTTTAAAATATCATTGCCTTGAGTATCAGATGGTATTGTAATTTTTGCTTCAATCAAAAAATATTTATAAAGCTCATGAGGATAAACTATTATATGTCATATTTCTGCTCTTTCCACTATTTTTTTTCCTTCCTGATTCTCTAAAATTCCTCTTTTTGTTATTTTCTTTCTGTTAGAAGAACTCCCTTTTGTCATTCTCTAAGGATACATCTGTTAGTAAAAAGTTGTTTTAGTTTTCCTTCATCTGAGAATGTTTTTATTTCCCCTTCATTTCTGAAGGGTAGTTTTACCAGGTACAGAATTTGCAGTTGACAGTTTTTTTCTTTCAGCACTTGAAAAATGTTGTCTCACTTCTGTCAGGCCTCTGTGGTTTCAGATGAGAAATCCACTGGAATTTGAATTGGTGTTCCCCAGTAGGTAGTATCTCTCTGTTTGCTTTCAAGATTAATTCTTTGTCTAGTTCTCAGAAGTTTAATTATGATACATCTTATCTTGAATTTCTTTGGGTCTGTCCTATCTGGGTTTGCTCAGCTTCTTGAAGGGTAGACCTATATCTTTTGCTAACCGTTCTGGGAGGACTTCAGCCATGATTTTTTCAAATACTCTTTTATCCCTGTTCTATTTCACCTCTTCTGGGACCCCAGTGATAATGGATGTTTGATCTTTTAACATTGTCCTGCAGGTCTTTATTCTTTTGAAATTTATTATTTTTTCAGGCTGTTTTCTCTCTGTAGCTCATTATTTAGTAAATTCTGTTGATCTGTCCTCAAGTTTGCTGAATCTGTCTTCTGTCATCTCCATTCTACTATTGTGCTGTTCCAGTGAGCTTTTTATCAATGTTATTTTATTTTTCAGTTCTATAATTTGTATATGGTTCTTTTTTGTAACTTCTATTTCTTTGTCGGGATTTTCTTAATTTGTTCCAACAGAATTTCCAATTGATTGTGAAGCACTTTATGATGGCTGCTTTAAATTCCTTCTCAATTTAAACATCTGATTCATCTCAGTTGATTGTCACATTCAAATTGTAATATTCCTGTTTTCTGGTATAATACAGAATTTTTTTTAATTGAATCTTGAATAATTAGCTATTATGTTAGGAAACTCTGGGTCCTATTTAAATCTTTTATTAAAAAAAATTTTTTTTTAATCTTTTATTTTAGCAGGCAGTCACCCTATTTAGGTTAGCATGTAGCTACAAGCTTTCTGTTAAAGGGTATGGTTCCGTTGACAATTTAGGTTTCAGATCCATTGCAATACTGTTTGGTCTCCTTGGTTTATCTGGGCCTCCTAATAGTCCCTGCTGGTGTTAGGTGAGGGATTGAAATGAGCTTCCCCAGAATAAGCCATCTGTGCCTCTAGGAGGGAGAAAGTTGTCTCCAGCCCATGGGGACAGAGAGGTTTTCCAGGCTGGGCTGCTGTGGCAGGATTCCATTGACTGTAGGAGACGGAGAACAGTTCCCAGCCTGGGCCCATGTTGTGGTGTGCATCACTTAGCTACCTAGTGTGTCTCAGTGGGGGAGGGGAGTGTTTCTCTGGGCTGCTCAGTTTGCACTCCCTATCAATATGCCCTCACCAGTGCTGTTAGGCTTGCCTAATGTTGTTGAAAGGAATGAGCCTATGTAGGCTGCTTTCTGTTGCTAGGTTTGGGGCAAGGCCTGGGTCACCTTCTCCTGAAGAAGGGTTACAAGATGTCCTGCTGCGGTGTTCCTCCAGACCTAGGGCCCTCAGCATGTCAGCCGTATTTCCATTTTCAGAGTTCTTCTTCTTCTCCTTCTTTTTTTTTTTTTTTTTTTTAAGATTTTTAAAATTTTATTTATTTGACAGAGAGAGGAGAGCACAAGCAGGGGGAGCAGCAGAGGGAGAGGGAGAAGCAGGCTCCCCGCTGAGCAAGGAGCCTGATGTGGGACTCGATCCCAGGACCCTGGCAGATGCTTAACTGACTGAGCCACCCAGGCGCCCCTCCATTTTCAGAGTTCTGTGGCTACCTTTTGAAGTTTCGAAGTTTATAGTGATCTTTATTAGGGAGTAGTAGGAAGAATTGAGTCTACACCATGCTGTCTGGCCCAAGACTCTTTCTTAATCGTTTCTCATATTTTCTTTAGAGAGACTAGCTTGCCATCATCCATATCAGTTTTCTGCAGTTGTTAAATGATATGACTCTTCTATATCCTTCCTTATCACAGCTTTTACATGGGATCTGAGCTCTTTTCCAACATAGATCTCACTAGTTTTTTGAAATTCTGTCTCATTTGGAAGACTAGCAGTTTAGCTGTGCAGTTATTTTGCACTCATACAGTATTCAGCAATGATCAACAGGTTCAGGAATGGGTTCAAGTGGGAATTGATTTTTATAAGGGGTCAGTTAACTAGTGAACATTTTTGTGTTTGGTAAACTTTAATTTCTTTGTGAAAATTTATAACTGTGAGGACTATGGTGAATATTTATATAAGTGAAAACCTTCCTAGATACCTGTGTCTTCATGCTTTTAAGTTGTTACATTATTATAGAATTAAAAAAAAAAACTTGGAAGTCCTCTAATCAAACTACCGTTCAGTAAAATAAAGTCAAGAGAAGATAAAACACATGCCTAATATTAAGCTGACCTTATAATTTATAATCTAAGCAGAGAGGCTTGTGATGTTTGAAAGGGGCACCATTAACAATTACTTAGGGACAACAGGTGTAATCTGGGACAAGTGGTCATCTACCTAGACCAATTTGCCAGTAAGTACAAAATCTAGTTTGATGAGACTACAAATCTTTTGACTCCTGGGGGTAACTCAGATGTAGCATATGATTGTGGTCATATGTCAAACTACTTTGGTTCAAGTTCTGACTTTACTATTTATTAACAGTGTGACTATGATCAATTTACTGAAATGCTCTGAGCCTCAGTCTCTCTATGTGTGATATGGAAGTAGTGATAATACCAACCTAACAGGGCTGCTGTGTGGCTTAAATGAGATTGTGCATGTAAAGTCCTTCGTACAGTCAGTGGCTAGCTCTTAGCACCATGTTTGTTGGTGCTATCACTACTGTTATTTGTAAGCTTCTAGGATCAGAAAATACAAGGGTTAAAAGTGAGGTCTGGTTGTTTTAATGGGAGATTAAGAGTCAGTATGGGGTTCTATTTCTGTTTTGCTCCTGATTCTCTTGGACTCTTTGGGAAACGGCTTAACCTTTTTGTGTCTAAATCTTGCCATCTAAAGCTAGAAGAGTCCTACCATCTGCTCACTTCATGGAAGATGGTAAAGAAAATTTTTGAAAATGCTTTGAGATCTGTAAGAGAAAGGTGCTATATAAATTGATAGCTTTATTCATCTCTGCATTGACATTAACTTGCTCATTAAATATGTATACAGTTTTTAATCAGCTTAACTAGTAATCCAAAGCTACTATATATGTATAATGTGGGAGTGTTGATACTTCTGTTAGAACATTTCCTTTTGGGGGTGCCTGGTTGGCTCAGTTGTTAAGCCTCTGCCTTCGGCTCAGGTCATGATCCCAGGGTCCTGGGATTGAGCCCCACATCAAGCCCCGCATTGGGCTCCCTGCTCAGCAGGAGGCCTTCTTCCCCCTCTTCTACTCCCTCTGCTTGTGTTCCCTCTCTTGCTGTGTCTCTCTGTCAAATAAATAAAATCTTTAAAAAAAAAACTAAAAAAAAATTTCCTTTTGTGTTTTCTTCTTTTAAAAAAAATTTCCTTTTGTGTTTTCCTTGTTGTCACATTATATTAGAAATCTACATAAAAATCAGTGTGTATAAGTTCTAGATATTAAGTGAATAATTCCTTATTTTCTACTTAGTTTTAATTCAAATGTAGTTTTGATTTCTTTTAAAGAAACAAAAAAGGGGGCGCCTGGGTGGCTCAGTTGGTTAAGCAACTGCCTTCGGCTCAGGTCGTGATCCTGGAGTCCCGGGATCGAGTCCCGCGTCGGGCTCCCTGCTCAACGGGGAGTCTGCTTCTCCCTCTGACCCTCCCCCCTCTCATGTGCTCTCTCTCTCTCAAATAAATAAATAAAATCTTTAAAAAAAACAAAACAAAAAAGGATGAAAGTAGTGACAAGGAATGGTTGAATAATTATAATGATAATAAAATATGCGCTAAAAAGTACGTTAAAAGAACATTTAGCTTCTGCCACAGAATTGTATTTTAATGAATTCAATTCAATTATTGATGAAGTGGCTGCTATGTGCCTAAAAACGGTGAGAGAGTTATTTTCCTCAGATGCTTATAGTCTAGGAGGAAAATAAAAATGTAACTATTTTTCATTATCATTAATAGTATAGCTAATCTTTTCAAAGTTGGTTGGAAATAGAGGCAGTATATGAAATAAAATCTTACAGAAGAGTTTGACTATTTTAAATTAGCTAGATTTAGCTAAAATTTTTTAAAAGGTTCAGAGAGTCAAATGGTCAGATCAGAAAACATATACATAAAAGTTTCAAATTTGCCAGATGATTTCTCATTGGGGTCCAGAATCAATGCTAATTTTTTAAAAAAGATTTTATGTATTTATTTATTTAGAAAGAGAGCGAGAGCACGCAAGTGGCCAGGGGTGGGGGGCAGAGGGAGACAGAATCTCAAGCTGACTTCGGAGCCCAACATGGGGCTCCATCCCATGACCCTGAGATCATAACCCGAGCCAAAATCAAGAGTTGGGATGTTAACCAACTGAGCCATCCAGGTGCCCTAGAATCAGTGCTAATTTATAATTTTTTTAATAAAGGAAAAAATTATATTATTAAAGAGAATAAAATGCTTGAAAACTTGTAATCTAAAAAACTATCTTAGGAGGTTTTTTTCTTCAGATAATTTCCCCATAATTCACTTTGAGATTGTGATTTAGTCTGAATAATTTTTATTACAAAAGTAATTCTGAAGAATTGAAAGAAATTCAAGATTTGAAAATAAAATTAACTGGAAAATTATATTCTAAACTTATAAAATGTATTTTATTTTATTTTTTTTAAAGATTTTATTTATTTATTTATTTGACAGAGAGACACAGTGAGAGAGGGAACACAAGCAGGGGGAGTGGGAGAGGGAGAAGCATGCCTCCCGCCAAGCAGAGAGCCCGATGTGGGGCTCGATCCTAGGACCCTGGGACCATGACCTGAGTCAAAGGCAGACGCCCAACGACTGAGCCACTCAGGCATCCCTGAAATGTTGTATTTTAAATGTAAAATTGGAATAATAAAAATCCAGGTATAGGTTATGAATATTCAAATAATTTACTTACTCTGAGATTTTTCTTTTCGCTTATACATGAAAGAGAATGTTAGGATAGGAATAACTTATCTCAGTGATAGGGCAATATGAACAATGACATTTAAATAAGATGTAAATGCTATATTTTAATGTTTATAGTTGCATGAGGTTTAGAAAATTAAAGGTAATATTTATTTTGTTTTTAAGAGTACTTTTTGGTATGTTTTGGGACTGGCAGTCAGTCCCTTTATATTTTTTTGCTTCAGCTACAGATCTCTGAAATGCTACCAAAGAAGATGAATGAAATAGTCTATTAATTATTAAGATTAGAACACAGGCTTTGGCCCAGAAAACTCAAGAAGGAATTTGTAGATAGAAATTAAAGGCAAAAAGTTTATTATAATATTTAGAAATAGATCACATGCCAAGAAACTTTATGAAATCACAGTCTACCATCCAGTTTGTTAATCCATAAACTCGGGCTTCTTTTTTAATACCTCATTTTCCCTTTCTGTCACCAAATCTAATTCATCATCAAGTCTTGTGTGTTTTTGCTTGTTTGTTTTTAGCACTTAAAAATTTATTTTTTATGACCTTTTTAAAATTTCTTCTACCACCATGCTGGTTCCAGTTGACCATCTTAGCTTCTGTATTTATTTCCTAGGGCTAATGTAACAAATTACATTACATTACAAGTGACTTAAAACAACAGAAATTTATTCTCTCACAGTTCAGGAGGCCAGAATTCTGAAATCTAGGTGTGAGAAGGGTTGGTTCCTTTTGAAGGCTTTGAGGGTGAATCTGTTCCATGACTTTATCCTAGCTTCAGGTGTTCATTGGCAGTCCTTAGCTTTTAGCTTCATCACTACAATCTCTTTCTCCATCATCACATGGCCGCCTTCTTTGTGTGTCTTTTCTGTGTCTTCAGATCTCTCTCTCCTTATAAGAACATGAGTCTTACTCCAGTGTGACCTCATTTTTACTGGACATTTTACGGGAAGTCCAAGACAGGGTCGTTAGGCAATGGAAAGAAATAAAGGAATTCAGGGCACCTGGGTGGCTCAGTGGGTTAAGTGTCTGCCTTTGGCTCAGGTCATCATCCCGGCGTCCTGGGATCGAGCCTGAGTGAAACTCGAGCTCAGTGAAACTCCTGCTCAGCAGAAGGAGTCTGCTTCTCCTTCTCCCTCTGTCCCTACCCCCCCCACCCCCCACTCGTGCTCTCTCTCTCAAATAAATAAAATCTTAAAAAAAAGAAATAAAGGCATTCAGATTAGGAAGAAAAAAATGAAACTTTCTCTATTTTATTTTTTGTTTTTAAAGGTTTTATTTATTTGACAGAGAGACACAGAGAGAGAACATAAGCAGGGGGAGTGGGAGAGGGAGAAGCAGGCTTCCCACTGAGCAGGGAGCCCGATGTGGGGCTCGATCCCAGGACCCCAGGATCATGACCTGAGCCGAAGGCAGACGCCCAACGCCTGAGCCACCCAGGCGCCCCAACTTTCTCTATTTTAAAGATTGATTGATTGATTGATTGATTTTAGAGTGAGACAGAGACAGAGAGTGCAAGCAGGGGGAGGGTCAGAGGGAGAGAGAGAGAAGCAGTCGCCCTGAAGAACAAATATTATTAAAATATCTATGTTACCCAAAGCAATCTACACATTTAATGCAATCCCTTTCAAAATACCAGCAGCATTTTTCACAGACCTAGAACAAACAACCCTAAAATTTGTATGGAACCACAAAAGACCCCAGATAGCCAAAGCAATCTTGAAAAAGAAAAGCAAAGCTGGAGGCATCACAATTCCAGACTTATAGTTATATTACAAAGCTGTAGTGATCAAGACAGTATGGCACTGGCACAAAAATAGAACATAGATCAATGGAGCAGAATAGAAATCCCAGAAATGGACCTACAACTATATAGTCAATTAATCTTTGACACAGCAGGAAAGACTATCCAGTGGAAAAAAGACACTCTCTTCAACAAATGGTGTTGGGAATACTGGACAGCAGCATGCAAAAGAATGAAATTGGACCACTTTCTTACATCATACACAGAAATAACTACAAAATGGATTGAAAGACCTATATGTGAGACTGAAAATCATTAAAATCCTAGAGGAGAACACAGGCAGTTACCTCTTTTGACAAAAAACAAGTCTTAATAAATTTAAGAAGATTGAAATCATAATCAAGCATCTTTTCTGACTATAATTTTATGAAAGTAGAAATCAGAAAAGGAAAACTGGAAAATTTGCAGATATGTGGAGATTAAACAACATGTCCTTGAACAATCAGTGGGTCAAAGAAGAAATCAAAATATCTTGAATCAAAGAAAAATGGGAACATAACATAACAAAACTTAGGAGATGCAGCAAAAGCAGTTCTAAGAGGGAAGTTTACACCAATAAATGCCTACTTCAAAAAATAAGAGAAGTCTCAAGTAACCTTTCACTTGAAGGAACTAGAAAAAGAAGAAAAAATGAAGTCCAAAGTTAGTAGAAGAAAGGAAATGAGAAAGATTTGAACAGAAATAAATGAAATAAAGAGTAAGAATAGAAGAGACCGATGAAAGTAAGAGCTGGTTCTTGGAAAAAATAAACAAAAATATAGACTGATCAAGAAACAACGAGAAGTCTCAAATAAAATCAGAAATGAAAGGGATGTTATAACTTTTACCACAGAAATACAAAGGATAAGAGACTACTGTGCTCAGTTACACCCTAACAAATTGAAAAACCTGAAAGAAATGGATAAATTCCTAGAAACATAGAATCTATGAAAACTGAATCATGATGAAATAGAAAAATTGAGCAGATCAGTTACTCAAGAGAATGAATCAGTGATTGAAGATCTTCCAACAAATAGAAGCCCAGTACACAGCTTCACTGGTGAATTCTACCAACCTTTCAAAGAATTAATACCAGTCCTTCTGAAACTCATCTAAAAGGTAGGAGGGAACTCTTCCAAACTCAATTTACCTTGATACCAAAACCAGACAAGGATGCCAGAAAAAAAGAAAATTACAGGTTGATATCCCTGATGAACATAAATGTGAAAATCCTCAACAAAATATCATCAAACAAAATTTAATAATATATTGAAAGGATCATACATTATGATCAAGTGTAATTTATTCCCGAGATACAAGGATAGTTAAACATGCCCACATCTATAAGTTTTGTTCATCACATTAATAAAATGAAGGATCAAAATCACATGATTATCTCAATAGATGCAGAAAAAGTATTGACAAAATTTAGTACTCTTACATGATAAAAACTCTCAACAACTTAGGTATAGAAGCATTGTGCCTCAACATAATAAAGGCTGTATATGAGAGCCCTGAAGGTAACCTACTCAGTGGTGAAAAGCTAAACTGTCTTCCTCTGAGATCAGGAGCAGGACGAGGAAACCCAACTTTATTACTATTATTCAACATAGTACTGGAAATATTAGCCAGAGCAATTAGGCAAGAAGAAGAAATAAAAGGTATCCAAATTGGAAAGGAAGAAGTAAAATTGTCCTTGCAGATGATATCATCTTATATATAGAAAACCTTGAAAACTTCATCAAAAAACTGCTAGAACCAATAAACAAATTCAGTAATATTCCAGTATAGAAATAGATATAAAAAAATCAATTGCATTTTTATATGCTATCAATGAACTACTGGAAAGAGATAGTAAGAAAACAGTCTCATCTACAATAGCATCAAAAAGAAAGATACTTAGGAATAAATTTAACAAAGGAGATGAAAGATCTGTACACTGAAAAATATAAGACATTGATGATAGAAGTTGAAGAAGGTACAAATAGATCGAATGTTATTTTGTGTTCTGGATTCAAAGAATTAATATTGTTAAAGTGTCCAGATCACACAAAGTCACCTACAAATTTAGTGCAATCCCTATCAAAATTCCAGTGCATTTTTCATACAAATAGGAAAACAATCCTAAAATTCATATGGAACCCCAAAAGACTCCATGTATCCTAAGCAATCTTCAAAAGAATGACAAAGCTGGAAGAGTCACACTTTCTGATTTCAAACTATATTAGAAAGCTATAGTAATCAAAATAGTACAGTATTGGCATAAAAACAGAGCCATAGATCAATGGAACAGATTAGAGAGCCCAGAAAATAACCCATGCATATATGGTCATTTAATTTTCGACTGAGGATCAAGAATATATAATGGGGAAAGGATAGCCTCTTCAATAAGTGGTGTTGGAATAACTGGATCCTCACATGTAAAAGAATGAAACTGAATCCCTGGTCTTATACCATACATAAAAATCAACTTGAAATTGGTTAAGACTTGAATGTAAGACTTGAAAATGTAAAACTTTTAGTAGAAAAACCTAGAGGGCAATCTCTTTGACATTTGTCTTGATTTTTTTGGATTTGACACCAAAAGCAAAGGCAACACATGGAAAAATAAAGAAGTGGGACTACATCAAACTAAAATGCTGCTCAGCAAAGGAAATCGTCAATAAAATGAAAAGGCAGGCTATGGAATAGGAGAAGACACTTGCAAATGGTATATCTAATAAGGGATTAATATCCAAAGGAACTCATATAATTCAATAGCAAAAAAAAAAAAAAATCCAACTAAACAGTGGTCAAAGGATTTAAATAGACATTTTTTCACAGAAGACATACAAATGGCCAAGAATTGTATGAAAAGGTGTTAAATATCACTAATATTCAGAGAGATATAAATCAAAACTAAAATGAGATAATCACCTCCTGTTATGGCTAGTATCAAAAAGGCAAGAGATAACAAATGTTGCTGAGGATGTGGATAGAAGGGAACCTTTTATACTGTATGGAAATATAAACTTGTACAGCCACTATGGAAACCAGTATGGAGGTTCCTGAAGAATTTAAAAATAGAACTACCATATATTTTAGGAATCCCACTTTTGGGTGAATATCCAAATGTACTCCCATATCCATTGCAGCTTTTATTTGTAATAACAAGGGTATGGGAACAACATAAATACCTGCTACAGATGAATGGATAAAGAAATAAATGTGTATAATAAGTATATATATTTTATATATACATAACAATATATGTAAAAATTGAGTTATAAAATATAAATGTATAATGGAATATCTTTCAGCTTTGAAAAAGAAGGAAATCTTGCCACTTGCAACATGGATGAACATGGAGGAAATTATATTAAGTGAAATAAGCCAGACAGAATGCTACATAATATCACTTATATGTGGAATCTAATTATAAAAAAAAAAAAAAAAAAAAGTCGAACTCAGAAACACAGAATAGAATTATGGTTGCTAAGGGCAGAGGTTGAGGGAAATAAGGGGAGATTGGTAAAAGTGTATAAACTTTCAGTTATTTATATATATATTTATTTATTTGGGGGTGGGCAGCAAAGCAACTTTATTGAGCGATAGCAAAGTGATAGTACAAAGCTCCTGAGGAGGGAGGGGACCTGAGAAGGTTGGCCCTAAACTTTCAGTTATTATATGAATAAGGTCTGAGGATCTAATACGTATAATCTGGTAACTATGGTTGATAATACTATATTGTATAATCAGATTTTTCTAAGAGAACAGAATTCAAGCATTCTCATAAAAACGGGGTAAAAATGTGAGGTGTTAGATATGTTGATTAACTTGGTGGGACCTCTCACCGTGACGCATGTATCAAATCATCATGGTGAACACTTTAAATACTTTACAATTTTATTTGTCAATTATAATTCATCAAAGTGGAAAAAATTCCACAATGAGATACCACTTCATACATATTAGAATGGCCAGATTAAAAAAAGAAATCAGATAATAATAAATATTGATGAAGATCTAGAGAACCTTCATACATTGCCAGTAGAAATGTAAAATGGTAAAGGTGTTTTGCAAAATGTCCTGGCAGTTCAATAACCATAGAATAATCATATAACTCAATAGTTGCATTTCTAGATAACTACCGAAGATAATGAAAACATAGGTCAACATAAAAAAACTTGTACACAAGTGTTTATAGCAGCGTTATTCATAGGAGCAAAAGGTTGGAAATAACTCCAGTGTGTATTAACTGGTGCATGGGGAGCCCAAAGTGGTATATCCATATAATGGTGTACTTAAGAATGTTACAACATGAATGATTTTTTTTTTAAGATTTTATTTATTTATTTGACAGATAGCAAGAGCAGGAACACAAGGAGGGGGAATGGGAGAGCGAGAAGCCGGCTTCCCTTGGAGCAGGGAGCCCCATGTGGGGTTCGATCCCAGGACCCTGGGATCATGACCTGAGCCGAAGGTAGACGTTTAACGACTGAGCCACCCAGGCGCCCTGACGAATGATTTTTAAAAATAATATGCAGAATAAAACCCACAGATTGTATGATTCCATTCATATCAAATATTTAGAATAAGGAAATACATGGAGACAGAACGTAGGTTAGTTGTTTCTTAGGTCTGAGGGGGATGAGATTGAGAATGATAGCTAAAGCATGACAAAACTCTCTTCTGAGGTGATGGAAATGTTCTAAAATCAACAAGGACTGTAATTGATTGCACAGATCCATGAACATATTATAAACCATTGGATCGCATACTTTAAATGGGTGGATTTTATTTTGTTTGAATTATATTTCAACAAAAGTGTTATAAAAGAAATGTTTGTCTTCCCAAGTAAATTACACGTGTTTTGATGTCACAGATAGTGTTTGTTTTATAACCATTATATTGCATTTTAGACTTTAGAGTATAGAGTACAGCCATAAACAGACTTAGCAGTTTGAGTTACTAAAGAAAAATATCTCCTGGTTTAGACTTAGCGATCTTACAAATTGCCTCAACTGTGAGGTTTGTTTGGCCATCATAAAATATATCAATTTTATTATTTTAAAAATAAATTTGATAATAGTTGTTTTAGCACACTCAGAGATCCAAGAACATTTGGTGTCTTTTGTCTTGTCTGTACATGTTTCCAGTTTTATCTTCCCCTACAATCTTCTGTTACATTTTTAGAGTTCTCATTAAGACTTCAGTACAAATCAAGTTGTTAAATAGTGACATGAAAAACATCATTTGTCAGGTAGAAATTTAAACCTGAATATGAAAGATGATGTGATAGTAAACCAAAGAAAGATATATAAAAGACCAAGTGTTCTTTAGAAAATGGGTATAATAAAAAAGTTTGCTTTTTTTTTCCACCCCAGTTTTAGGGGAAGGAGAAATGTAATGGATCTTATGATTTTAGAATCCTTTTTCTTCATCTTATTTTTTATTAAGGTGATTGAATCACAATATATTCATTTAAAGTTTTCATTATGTTTTACATTATGACTTTTGCTTTCGGCTTTTAAAATCAATTATATGAATGATTCACACAGTGCCTTTTTATAATCAGAAGGAGAAAAAACAAATTCACTTACAAGTAAAATTATTTTACATTATTGTATTTCAGTAACTCAAGAGTCTTTGTATATCCTAAGTGAGCAACTTCACTGAACTATCTAAAGTATTTTGTGAGACTTGCTGTATTAACTGCTACGATTAGTTCCCCATTTCTTCTGTGACACCTTCTGACTGTTAGAGTGCCCTCACGGTTGGGGCTGGCATGCTGCTCTCCAACAAGCCCACTCACTTCTGTACCCTTCACTGAAGTTGGAAGCTTAGAGAGAATCAGTGATGTTTGCTTCCAGACCTGCCAGTTTCTTCTTGTTGTTGTAACTACATTATTTTTAATTATTTATGAATTGATGAAATGTGGGTACAGAAAGTCGATTCCATTAAGTTAAATTTTAAAATTTGGGAGGGCTCAATTAAGGGAGTTGCTTATGAATAATTGCTCTTAATCTGGTGAATGAACTATAAAAAATGGGAAAAAATCTAGGAGGACTCTGTGCTGCAATTATTTCAGCAGTGTCTTTAAGTTTTCAAAAAATAAAACAATAATTGGAAGTAATAGTTGGATTGTAATGGGTGTGGTTTATGCAAAAATACCATGCAGAGCTATGAATGAGCATATTCACAGCACAAGGAAATGCTTGGCTCTACATCAAAAGATTGGCCAATGGGTTTACTTTTATATGCGTGATTTTAAAATATACTTTTTAAGGTATGCAAGTACAGACATATCTGTATCTCAGTGATTTTGTGGGATCACCAGAATAAAGCAAGTCAAATAAATTTTTTGGTTTCCTAGTGTATATAAAAGTTGTGTTTACATTATATTGTAGTCTGTTACATGTGCAATAACATTGTCTAAAAAAACAATGTACATACCTCAGTTTTAAAAAACTTCATTACCAAATAATGCTAGCCATCATCTGAGCTTTCAGGGAGTCATAATCTTTTTGCTGGTGGAGGGTCTTGCCTCAATGTTGATGGCTGCTGACTGATCAGGGTGGGGGCTGCTGAAGGATGGGGTGGCTGTGGCAATTTCTTAAAGTAAGACAACAATGAAGTTTGCCACATCAATGGACTCTTCCTTTCTCAAACAATTTCTCTGTTGCATTCAATGCTGCTTGATAGCATTTTACCCACAGTAGAACTTTTTAAACTTGGGGTCAGTCCTTTCAAACCCTGCTGTTGCCTTATCAACTATGTTTATATTCTAAATCCTATGTAGTCATTTCAACAGTCTTCACAGCATCTTCACCAGGAGATCCCATCTCAAGAAACCACTTTCTTTGCTTATCCCCAAGAAGGACTCCTCATCCATTCAAGTTTTACCATGGGATTGCAGCACTTCAATCCCATCTTCAGGCTCCACTTCCGAGTCTAGTTCTCTTGTTATTTCGATGACATCCACAGTTGCTTCCTCCTCTGAAGCCTTGAATCCCTGAGTCATCCATGAGAGTTTGAATCAGCTTTGTCCCCCAACTCCTGTTAATGTGGATATTTTGACCTGTTCTCATCCATGAATCCACAGGCATTCTTAAAGGCATCTAGAACGGTGAATCCTTTCCAGAAGGTTTTCAATTTACTTTGCACAGATCCATCAGAGGAATGACTATCTGGCAGCTATGGCCTTATGAAACGTATTTCTTAAAGAATAAGACTTGAAGGTCAGAATTACTCTGTGATCCATGAGCTGCAGAATGGACGTTGCGTTAGCAGGCATGACAACAACATGAATCTTGTTATACATCCCCATCAGGGCTCTTGGGGGACCAGGTGCATTGTCAGTGAGCAGTCATACTCTGAAAGGAATCTTCTTTCCTGAGCAGGAGATCTCAACAGTGGGATTAAAATATTCAGGAAACCGTGTAGTAAACAGATGTGCTGTCATCCGGGCTTTGTTGTTTCATTTCTAGAGCACAGGCAGAGTAGAATTAGCATGATTCTTATGGGCCCTAGGGTTTTCGTAATGGGAAATGAGCACTGGCTACAACTTCAAGTCACCAGCTGCATGAGCCCCTGACAAGAGAGTCAGCCTGTCCCTGGAAACTTTGAAGCCAGGATTGACTTGTCCTCTCTAGCTATGAAGGTGCTAGGTGGCATCTTTGTCCAATAGGGAAGGAGTCAACGTGTCTAACCTCTAGAAGTAATATCCCACATTTCTTTGTGCCCTGTGCTTCAGGGGACATGGCTTCTTCCATTTGTCCTGTTACATCGGGCTGCAGGCCATTTTTTCCACTCTTCCTTCTCTCCCCTTGGGTATAATGGAAAGTATGGACTTGTAATAGTGATTAAGTAGCTTCTTAGCTGCTCCAGACTTAATTTTTTTCCCATTTGCTCTTGCTCTATTTCCCTTTGCCCAAATTTGACAGTGTGAAAGCACTGTCATTTACAGTAAAACTGGTTAATTGATGAAATTTTGAAATTTTACAAAAAGATGAGATGCTTCCACTTAATTTTTATTGGTGTTTTTTATTTTTAATTTATTTTATTTTTTAAAAGATTTTATTTATATTGAGAGAGAGAGAGCGAGCGCGCACGAGCGCACGTGTGAGCACAAGTAGGGGAAGCAGCAGCCAGGGTGTTGATGCGGGGACTCAACCCTGGGATCATGACCTGAGCTGAAGGCAGACGCTTAACCGACTGAGCCACCTAGGCGCCCCTGTTGTTGGTGTTTTTTAAAGTGTTCTATGACAATGAGGAAGGGTAGAGAAAAGTATATATTAAATTTAGTGAAGCACTAGTATAATTTTGAAGCAAAAGAAAATTTAAAATATAATTCTCAGTGGCAGTAATTAGAACACAGAAGCAGATCATGGCTGCTGTGCCTTCTAATTCACTAAGTTGAATTTTGCCAGGGCACTTGTCTTTACCAAGCTAACATTTATATGCGGGTATGTTTCTTTATCTAGTAGACCACGATCATAAGATATGATTGAACATACTTTGCTTATAAAAAAGTACACTTAATTTTGTTTCATATGGACACTCATGACAAGGTAATATTTGTTACTTTTGGAATCTCTTAGGAACTTATATAAAGCTCCCACACTGGCTTCTAAAGTAAACAAAAACAAAACAAAACAAAACAAAACAAAAAACCCTAACATTTATATCTCTCTCTATATTTGTAGTTGGCTCTTTACACACATTATTTAATTCTTCCCATTACTGTTTATTTAAAAAAATTTTGCACAACATTGTAAATCATTTTTATCTTCATTGAGATTCTGACTTTTGTAAGGGTTAGAACAATGTAATATGTATTTTTCAAAAGTTTCAAGCAATTATAAGCTCCTTAAAATATAGTCACTACTTAGTAACTTGAAATAAAATAAGTATCTAATACAGCCTTCACTCGAAAGAGTTTGTAATAAAAGATGGTTTTTTTTTTTTTTTAAGATTTTATTTATTTATTTGAGAGAGAGAATGAGATAGAGCGAGCATGAGAGGGGGGAGGGTCAGAGGGAGAAGCAGACTCCCTGCTGAGCAGGGAGCCCGATGCGGGACTCGATCCCAGGACTCCAGGATCATGACCTGAGCCGAAGGCAGTCGCTTAACCAACTGAGCCACCCAGGTGCCCTAAAAGATGGTGTTTTAAAGAAATATACAAAAATCTCTAAATAGAGATACTTTTTCTCTGCCCTGTAATCCTGGCATTGTAACAATCTGAATGTGAGGTAATACAAAGAGAGAAGCCACAAGGTGTGTCTTTCCATTCATTTAGCTCTGTGCTCCCTGCTGCCACCAGCATCATCAGACAGCTCTTAGGACTCTCTAATTGCAGTCTCTGTGAGTTCTTTCTGTTTTCCTTGTAAGTTTGCAGCTTGCATTTTGAGAAATAATAGCATAAAATATTTATCTCCTCAATAGAAAAATAAGAACTCTGGAACTAAAATCTCAATGGCACGTGTAATTAATCCAAAACATTCTGCAAGTAAAGTTGATGTAAATATGATACAAATAGTTCTAACTCTGGATAGATAGATATTAGAGAAGAGCTTAGCCATAGGCCTTTTGTAACAACTTGGCCCGAAGTACCACCTTACTTTTATAAAGGATTATAAACTTGTTCATCTCTTAACAGTAATATAGTTAATAATAATAGCTCACGCTTCGCCTATTTTTCTGTGTTGTAGTAGTTACTCTAGCTAGAATAAGCAATTTTACATACTAAACTCATATGTTAGTTCAAAGTTAATAGGAAGTAAGGGAAACTAACTTTTCCAGGAAAGGCACACAAGGAAAAAATTATTTTCTGTGTTACTGAAGGGGTACTCCATAACATAGAAGAACGTTACTGTAGGGCTTAATCAGAAGTGTTTATGTGCATTGCATTTTAAAAATCTCTAATGTGAAGTTTCACTAAAGGACTCCAGCCTGGCCTTTTGAGAGTCTCGCCGTTAATAGGCCTATGTAAATTCTTAATCCTCTTCTTTGCTGTCATTATGTTGAGAATATAAAAATGAATAATTGAATGATTGAGGAACATTCCTGAGTATATTATTTGGAGGAATTATTGGGGCAAAATCAGTGTCCTTTCTCTGTTGGAAACAGTGACTAAAAAGAGAGAAAGTGGGCAGGCTCCTGGTATTGTTCGGAAGGTCGTGCTCCTGGGCTTTGTACAACTGCAGGGTATTTAAAGTTCCTGGTATCCTTGGCAACACAAACTGTTTGTGATACCAATTGGTGCTTGTGTTTCAATGATGTCATACAATTTACAGATCCACACAATGGAGCTCTTGTTTGTGGACCTACAGAGGAGTTCTGACAATTTTGGGAAAGCACCTGAATACCCATAGGAATCGAGGCTTAATTGTGTGTGTGTGTGTGTGTGTGTGAGAGAGAGAGAGAGAGAGAGAGAGAGAGAGAGAGAGATTTCTCTCAGGTTTTAGTTTTAAGAAGCAGTGACAGCCTTTCTCTATTGCTTAATCTTTTGAATTTGGATTCAACTTTCTTTAAAAAAAAAAAAAAAGGCAAAATATATCACCCACCAAATTTCTCATTGTTTTGCATTCTTGTAATTGCATTTGAGAAGTATATACACCTTTTTGTAGACAACAGATGAGGATTAATTGCTCTTCTCAAGTTTAGCCATCAACTGTGTGGTTGTAAGAGGCTTATAGAGCTGGGAGTATTTGAACTAATTGGTTAGATTAAAACAGTGCCATTAAAAAGATTATTTTCTTATTTCTTCCTCTTCTCTTTCTCCCTCTCTCTCTCTTTTTTTTTTTAAATATGTGAAGTACATCAGTAGACTGACCTAACTGATGTACATTAAATTGCCAAACCAATTTAAATAAAAGAATGTGTTTCTGCCCTTATATTCACTTCTTCTTATCTTGTTTCTGTGGTCAAAAGCCTATAAGTTTATTGGCTCTTCCTTTGTTTATGTCAAGAATGATGTGTGGATTCATGGCACAGAGGTGTACCAGACCCTTTCCAATGGAAGTTTCCTTTTATTAGAGCAAACCTGTGTAGTTGTTTTTTTTCCTCAGAGTATTTCCAAGGAAGATTTATTTACGTACATCATACAATCCTGAAGATCATTCATAGTTTAAATCGGGATTTTTTCCCTCTGACATTTCATAACAGTATTTTTAGCGTCAGTAGTTTTGAATTGGAATAAGAAACTAACCCATTATTTCAGATGTGGCAGGTATAAAGAATAATAAGAGCTAACATTTATTGAAGGCTTAATATATGCCAGGCCCTGTTCTAAATGCTGGACATTTCTCATGTAATCCTTACCACATTGCTGTGAGGTAGAGACCATAATGTTCCCTTTTTTTTTTTTCTTAGATTTTTTTATTTATTCATTTATTTGAGAGAGTGAGAGAGAGAGAGCACATGAGAGGGGGGAAGGTCAGAGGGAGAAGCAGACTCCCTGCCGAGCAGGGAGCCCGACGCGAGACTCGATCCCGGGACTCCAGGATCATGATCTGAGCCGAAGGCAGTCGCTCAACCAACTGAGCCACCCAGGCGCCCCATAATGTTCCCATTTTAAAGATGAGGAAGCTGGGGCCCCAAGAGGTTACGTATCTTGACTACAGGCTCATAGCTGGTAAGCAATAGAGCAGCCATTCCTTTTCAGGCAGTCTGACTCCAGATTTTGTGTTCTTAACATGATGCTTCTCAGTAGCAAGGATAATAATGAGAGCTGACATTTACTGAGCACTTCCCTGTGTGCCAGAAATCGAGAAACTGTTCGTATCTTTTTCTAGTGTGTTAACTCACTTAATCAAATAACCCAAGTTGGGACGTGGTCCTGCCGTGACTCTGAATCTTACTCTGCCAAATTCCTGTGCTTGGGTAGCGTCTAAGAGATCTTTGTAAACAGTTTGTACGTGCTTAAATCAGGATGGAGTTATGTTAAGCAGCTCTATATAAGAATCCTAGCAGAGGTCAGTATGTACCAGGGCCCTAAGTTAGTATCACCTTCCTGCATATTCAAGTACTGTATTACTTATCTTATGGGGGAAATTAAAACCTTAGAGAGTCATATGAGAAGTGTAAGTTTCAACCTGATATTCCAAATGCTGCTTAGATATTAATAAAATAAACAAAAAGCCTTATAGCCAGCATTTCTTTTCTTATTCCTAGGATTTTTAAGTAGACTTGAACTAGTTAAAAATAGGTGGTTCCCTAGTAACAGGTGATTCTCTAACTAATAATAGAGGAAGTTAAGCATCTGTGGACTCAAAGTTAGCATTTCTATGCTACCCACGCTATGTATCATGATAGAGAAGTTGAATTATGAATGTGTTGAAGTGCTTTAAACTTTGTTTTCTTCTTTGTCCATGAACTTGATATTGATCAACTTAGTTTGGAGCCTCCCTTTAACCATTTTCTCATTTGGTAGGACTTAGCTGTATATTTTGAAAATGAATAATGTCACTTTAAAATGTAATCTTAAGGGGCGCCTGGGTGGCTCAGCTGGTTAAGTGTCTGCCTTCGGCTCAGGTCATAATCCCAGGGTCCTAGGATGGAGCCCCACATCAGGCTCCTGGCTCAGTGGGGAGCCTGCTTCTCCCTCTCCCTCTCCCCCTGCTCATGCTCTCTCTCTCTCTGTGTCTCAAATGAATAAATAAAATCTTTAAAAAAATGTAATCTTTAGTCACAGTAATAGATGCACATAATTACAAGTGTGTACTACAAGAATTGAAATGAAAAAGAACAGTTATATTCTCTACCCAATGCCTGAGCTGGTTTCTGTTCCATAGAGGCAAACACTTGTAACTCCTTTAGAGTTTTCCTCCACTACTTACCTTCATATTTTTAAATAACTAATGCATTCACACCTACACATATGCACACATGAAAATATAGATACACTTATATTTCAAACACTCTTTGTTTGGAACTTTCACTTTTAATTTAACTTTAAAATTTTTTCTACACACACACACACACACACGCACACATATACACACAAGACCATGATCTTATTATTCCCTTTTATAATTGAGAAAGTGGAGTCTCAGGTTAAATCATTTGCCCCAAATCATGGAAATAGTAAGTGGCAGATTTGAATCTAGTCATCTGACTACACAGCTGAAGTTGTGTTTCATGTAAGTCAAATTCATTCAAAATGAGACTATATAATGATTTTCTCCCCCCTTTCAGTGCCCAGATGGTTAATCGTAATACCAAACTTGTGTGCTTAGTATATGTGCGGCACTTTGTTAAGTATTTGATGTGTATTATTTCATTTGAACCTCACAGAAATCCCTGAGGGTAGGTGTTTTGTTATCCATTTTTTAAAGATGAAGAAATTGAAGTTCACTTAGGTTGAGTAATTTATCCAAGGTCACACAACTTATAAGTGGTAGAACTGGGTATAATTTTTATTGGGGCATCTGTCTGGCTCAATCATGTGACTCTTGATATCGGGGCTGTGAGGTCAAGCCCTACGTTGGGCGTAGAGCTTACTTGAAAAATAGAAAGGATTATTTTTATTGAAATATAATTTACACAGAGAAAAGTGCACAAATCCTGTAGATTCATGTACGGCTTGATGAATTTGCATAAAGGCAACATACTTGAGTAACTTGCACCCTGCTGAAGAAATGGGACATTGATAGCATCCCGGAAGTCCCTCTTATGCCCTTTCCCAGTCACTGCTCATCCAAAGAGTAACTATGTTGCTGACTTTAATATTGTAGGTGAGTTTTACCTGTTTTTGAACTTTATATAAGCAAAATCATACATCTTTATCTGACTTCCTTTGCTCAATATCATATTTGCGAGCTTCATACATGTTGTTCCATCTAGTTGTAGTGCTTTCACTCTCTTTGCAGTTCACTTACCCATTCTACTATTGGTGGACATTTCGGATCATTTCTAGTTTTGGCTATTATGAATAGTGTCACTGTGTGCAATCTTATAAATGTCCTGTGGTGAAAATGTGTCCTTATTTCTGTTGGGTATATATATCTAGGAGTAGAATTGCTGGATATTTATATGTCTGGTTTTTGTAAATATTGTTGAATAGTTTTCCAAAGTGATTGTACCAATTCACACTCCCACCTGCAGTTGTTTCACATCCTCACCAACACTTAGTATCTTTTCA
Organism: Phoca vitulina; assembly: GCF_004348235.1. Lineage (NCBI taxonomy): Eukaryota > Metazoa > Chordata > Mammalia > Carnivora > Phocidae > Phoca > Phoca vitulina. The sequence continues at coordinate 5,971,713 of NW_022589776.1, forward strand.
TTTTAGCTATTCTGGTCGGTATGTAGTAGTAATCTCTCACTGTGGTTTTAATTTGCATTTCCCTGATGATTAATGAAGTTGAGTACCATTTTACATGTTAAATGGACATTTGGATGGTCTTTTTTTTTTTTTTTTTTAAAGATTTTATTTATTTATTTATTTGAGAGAGAGAGAAAGAGAGTGCAAGAGTGAGAGAGCATGAGCAGGGGACGGGGAGATGGAGAAGCAAGCTCCCTGCTGACATGGGGCTCAATCCCAGGACCCTGAGATCATGACCTGAGCTAAAGGCAGACGCTTAACCAACTGAGCCACCCAGCCCTGGATATTCTTTTTTATGAAGTGACTGTTCAAGTCTTTTGCCCATTATTTGATTGGATTGTCTGCCTTTTTCTTAACAGAATATATTGGTTTTCCTCACCCCATCCTCCTTTTTCTGAGGCAAAAATTTTGGTTCTTCTAATTTTTCATTCTGGCATTTACATACCTCCTTAATTCTAAATAACATGAATATACTGCTGCTTATTTAATTCATCAATTCTTGAGATTTTATTGATTTTTTTGTTATGGTGGATGATGAGTTGGCTTTCAAATAAAATCATCCCAACTGCCTTACCATAATTTATATATATATATAAATTCAGTATTCAGTACTTTACACTATTATGCCTAAACTGGGCATGGTTGAATGTCATCCTTACGTTTACTTTCTTACCTTTTTTTTTTGCTTGCTTTTTTTCTGAGGTTAATAATTGCCTTGTTTTTTTCATTTGTGTAGGTTTCTTTGTACCTATTACTTACTCTTCCCATGCTTTCTTGTAGTTGTGCAATACAGTCTTTACTCAAGGTCAGTAATATCAGGTAATTCATCAGATCCAGCTTTATTTTGTTTCATTTTCTTTTTTCTTGGTGACATCCCTCTTGGAATCCCCCTAGTCTTTATATTTAAGACTGTTCCCTGCATAGCTATTATCCTAGGTATCTGCTTTGCTATCATCCTTAGAATTCTCTTTGCCTTTTTCTTAGGGTGGAAGCTCTATTTCCTGGATCTTAAGGCTTTCTCTCTTTTTATTTACCTCCTCCTTTCATTCAAGCACAAGCTCCAGTATTTTAAAAAATGGTAAAGTAGCAAAAAGCATGGTGTGATGTCTTCAGCATGCCAGTCTCTTTATTCACACTGTTCCAGTCAGGATTGCTTATATTTGGTGCATAGTTATCAGCCTCCTATTTCTCTTCACCATCACTTTGAAATACTCTTCGATTCTCTTCCTGAGTTTAGAACACCTGTTGTAAAAATATGGTGTGCTGTTTTTTTGGTTTACTCCCTGTTATGGATTGAAAGTTTGTGTCCCCTCCCCCCCAATTATTTTATGTAACTATATCTTGGAGATAAGACTGTAAGGAGGTGATAAAGGTTAGATGGGGTCATTAGGGTGGCGCCCTAATCTGATAGAACTGGTGCCTTTATAAGAAGAGGAAGAGATACCTCTTTCTCTCCATCATGAGAAGACACAGCAAGAAAGCAGCCATCTGCAAGTCCAGAAGAGAGCTCTCACCAGGAACCAAATTAGCTTGCATCTTCCAGACCTATGGGAAAATAAATTTTTGTTGCTTAAGCCACCCAGTCTGTAGTATTTTGTTACGGAAGCCATGCAGAGTAGGACACTCCCCAAAATTTGAGGCCTTGAATATCAAAAACATTTTTATTTTATTCACATGCTTGATTGTTCGGCTAAGTGAATAATTTAGGTTGGAAATAATTTTCTTTCGGAAGTTTAAAGACATTACTCCATTGTCTTCCAAATTCCTGGGTTGCATTTGAGAAGTCTGGATCCATTCTTGTTCCTGAGCTTTTTCATGTAAACTGTTTTTTATTAGCGATGTATTTTTTTTTTAAGATTTTTATTTAGTTATTGAGAGAGATAGTGATAGAGCATGAGAGGGGGGGAGAGTCAGAGGGAGAAGCAGACTCCCTGCTGAGCAGGGAGCCCGATGCGGGACTCGATCCCAGGACTCCAGGATCATGACCTGAGCCAAAGGCAGTTGCTTAAACGACTGAGCCACCCAGGCGCCCTATTAGCGATGTATTTTGGTGGATATCTTTTTTTCCTAATATTTTTATGTTGAATCTCCTGGATTAATTTCTCGAGTTTCTTTTCCTTTTTCTTTTCCATCTCTGTCTTTTTTTTTTTTTCTGGGATATTCTCTGAACTTTATCTTCTAACTGTACTATTGAGTTTTGTTTTCATTTCTGCTATCATGTTTTTAATATACAAAAAGCTCTTTTTAGTTCTATAATTGTTGCTTTTTATAAAAAGCATCCTGTTTTTGTTTAATGGACATTATTTCTTCTCATACCTCTGAGGATAATGATGGTTGGTTGTATTTTTTCTTCTGGTATCATTTGTGTCTCCTTCATATTGCCTTTTCCTGTTTGTTTTGATCTCTGTTTTCTCATGGTAGGGACTTTTCTTTGATCTCTGGTATCTTTACTCCAGATTAAGAATTGTAGGTGAGAAATTTGCCTAGAAGATCTGAGTGTAGAGTTGGGGCTTGTCTACTGAAGGCTTTTGTGTGAGGTGATCTAGATGAGCTATTTGTTGGGAGAATTCCCTTTGGTTCTTTCCTCTTGAGCTGATGTGATACCCACAGAATGTTCTTCTAATCGCCACAGGGCAATTTGTCTATCTGCCAGTTCTGTGAATCAGTTGAGCGGCGGGGAGTGGCTTTAAGAGAATTTTGTGGAAAGCACTTCTTAGCATTTTATGCTCTTCTCAACTGTGACAGTCATCCTTTAGTTCATCCTTGATTTTACCCTTCCAAGAGAGCAAACCTTCATTCTTTCACCTGGGTGGTTGGGGAGTGACAGTTGCCTATAGAATTAATTGGAAAGAAGATCTTGGGACACTGATTCTTAAATTAACTTACCCAGGTCTCATTTTAGACCATCCCTCCTCCCCATTGAGAGATACCTAGTACTAGCCTATCCATAAACTTTTTGAAGATTCTCTGATGTAAATTGGGTTGGTTCTTAGCTTTCCTCACTCTTTGACTAGGATTCAGTTTTCTCAGGCCTGCTAAGTCAGTTAACACCTGAACATATTCTTCATAGCTTCTAAAATTTTATTTAATTTTTCCCCTATTTCTGTTTCTTTCCATCTATGTGGAGTTTTAGCTCTGTCTCTATAAATATAAACTTATCTTTAGTTTTAGTGGAGTTTTGAGAAGAAATGAAATTATATATGTCCAGTCTTCCATTTTAACCTTAGTAGCTGCCATGTATTTCTTGAAATGAAATTTGAATAAGGCATTTGTGGACTCCCTGAAGCAATTCCAGGTTCGTTTGTAGGCCAGGATTAGAGGTCTTGGACCTGGATAGCAGATCTAGCTTTGACTTGATCTTTTTTTTTTGCCCTAATTGGACCCAAACTAAATTCATCAGCTTACTCTTCAAACTTGGTTTTCTTCCAGAATTCCAAATCTCAGTAAATGGAAACCCCATTCACCTCTTGACAAAAATGTGCATCTGTAGTGTCACTCTTCTGTTTAAAATTCTTCAGGGGCTTCCTTTCCTTTCTAACATCCAGACCAACAAACATCCTTAGTCTGGTTCCAAGATCTCTCTGCATGACCTTGGCCCAGGCTATCTCACCAGCTTCCTAGCTCCTGCCCTTACCCTGTTGTTCCCTGTGCAGTAGCCAGAGAGGCCTCCTTTTTAGGTGTCTATGGAGCAGAACCACTTTCTTCCTCAAAGGCTTTTGGGCCTGTGATTTCATTCCCCTGAAATGCTAGTACTTACATTTCCCCCTCCCACTGACCATCTTCCCAGCTGCTACAATGCCACAGACTTAAGTCCATTGCTCTTATTATATGCTCTCACAACACCCTCTATTGCTTCTTACAGTGTTTATCATAATTGTTTAAATTAACTGTATTCTAATTGTACAGTATTTTACCCCTCTACTAAATTAAAGCTCTATGAGTTCAGTGAGTAGGTCTGTCCTGCTCACTCTTATTTTCCCAGGCTCAAGTACAGTACTGTATGCACAATAAATAAATACTCACTGAATTAAAAACAAAACAAAAAGCAAGAAGAAGCTTTACTGATATGCTAGAAAAAATTCTAGATTACATATCAAAGAACTAAATTACAAGATAACTTTGCTAAGTGCATCACTTTGAGCAAGTAATTTTCTCTTTCTGAGCCTCATTTTAATGATCTATGAACTGAAGGAGTGTGATTTACTAGCCTTTAACATCTCTTTCAACTCTAATTTGTTTCCCAAAGGACCTCCCTCTACCTGCATTTCTTTTTGTATTGACCTTTGTTTTTATTTCTTCTACTTTACACTTATCATCAATTGCTTCCCTCTATCCATTCTTTTCTCTTTACTGTCTGTAATGTGAAAGTATCTTTTTTTTTTTTAAAGACTTTATTTATTTATTTGAGAGAGAGAATGAGATAGAGCATGAGAGGGGGAAGGGTCAGAGGGAGAAGCAGACTCCCTGCTGAGCAGGGAACCGGGTGCAGGACTCGATCCTGGTATTCCAGGATCATGACCCGAGCCGAAGGCAGTCACTTAACCAACTGAGCCACCCAGGCGCCCCGAAAATCTCTCTTGATATGTGAACTCTCATCATCCAAATACTTGCTACAATGACTTGGAAATTTTTAACCTAAAATTGACCATCCAAATTGAAGTACCATTAAAAGAAATTCGCACATGTATTCTGGCCAAAAACATTAAGTTGCACGTGAATCTGGGTAAGAGAAAGTGGAGTAGACTGCCATCCCCTATATCAGTTGTTTTCCCAACAGGATAGTATTTCGTGATCGTGTTGTTTAAAGGTTTCATGCAGTCGAAATATCTTTTAAGATAATGGAAAAGCCTGTGAAAAGTAGGTGAGCCAAGGAGGATTAGTAAACCTCTTACAGTAGGAGAAATGATGGAGATGATCAAGGCTAATGAGAGACAAAAGACGAAAGACATAAACTTTGCTGTGCATATGTCCCCATGTACTGTGCACGTATGCATGTGGTTCTTACCTATTTGTGAGAAACAATAAAATTATGGAAGTGGTGTTAGTTTTAGAAAGCCTTGTTAATTTTATTTTGTAGTGCTATTTGCATTCACTATGCATCTTAACAGGTTATTGTTTACCTTACAGTATATGTCTGCAGTCTAAGAGGAAAATGTAATTTGTATCTGATACTGTGTATTGTGCATAAACATACCCACTAACAAGTTCATTAAATATTAATGATTTTGCTTGTTTATTTTTAATTTAGAAGTTTTTGGTGGATTGCATATAGGTATGTACAATTGTAATATTGTATATATGAAGTATTAAGAATACTTAATATTTGGGGAAATTAATTGGGAGTTTTAGGTGAGCTTGAACTAAATTTCTTTTTTCACTTAAAATCAGAATATAGTCTCCTGTTACATGAAAATTTGCCATCCAACACATTTGCAGGCATGGATTAGATTTGGATAAGAGGGGTGTCAGTTCTATTTGTATTGGATGTATTGAAGAGAATATGCTAAATGCTTCCTTTTACTGCTTTATAGTCTCATATTTAGGTATTTGTTCCCTCCGCCTGATTTGAGGTCAGTGGTTTTTGATAAAAAGAAAGGTTTTTCACTCCTTATGTAAGTCAGCTAAGTTGCGTCAGGACTGAGCTGACTCAATTGGGTTGTCGACTTAGCAGTGAGTGACTGATAGGATTCTTTAGAGAAGCCTATATTATCTCTTTGATAGTTTTCACTGTAAGCTCAGTGATTTGTGACTCAAACAGGTCACAATTCAGAAGAGATGCATATTTAGCTCTGTAATTCTATTTCAGTTGATTCTGTGGAGAGAGGTAGGCCTATTAAAATTTTTTAATGCTGCCAAACTCTTGATAGGTTTTATTTTTAATGTAGTCTGCCTTCTTTGCTCCTTTAGATAGAGAGATACTCTTACAGTATTGGCTGTATAACCAATTGCTAAAACCTCAGAAACCGATCTCTCAATAGTGGTAAACTACTCTGTTTTTCCTTCTCCACTAAGAATCACATTCCTTTTAAAGCTCTGATTCTTTCCCCACAGCAGCTGCCCCTAAAGGAAAGTGAAGAGATTCAATTCAAAAAGAGGCAAGCGTGGGGGTATATTAATATAGGAAGAGGTGCTAAATATAACAGAAGAAATGAGTATTACATGGTGTTTGAGATTGATTCTTAGTATAGTTCATTTTTCTACCAGTAGCAGCAATGAGACATAAAAAGCATCTTGAGTTTTGATCATTTCTATAAGGCCATGGTTATGTTTTAAGGGACAGATTAGTATTTTCTTACACTTTTCTTAAATTTGCACAATACTTGGCTGTTTAAGAAAAACTGGCGTATAGACCTTTTTTCCTTCTAAGGATTAGTATATAAGTGAATTGTTTTGAGTATTTTATATTTTTCTGTTTAGGTGAGAGTATGAACTGTAGATGTAAGTGGTCCTATTGGGGTTGAAGTACAGCGTGTGATTGACTGCCATCTGTCATCCAAACGTGGCCTTATCCACTACATTCCATTCAGTTACCCAAGCCATGGAGTTGCTTAAGCAGTACTTGGCCCTGTGTGGGAATTATGAGACTTATTCCTTCTAATGCATGTCCGAAAAGCAGCAGAAAACTGTATCATCTGTTCTGCCTGCTCTTGAACGGCACACGTGATCAGGTACAGTGCAAACTGTACTAGTGACGTGGAAGGAGACGCAAGGTGGAACCATCGTGGTAATCGTTTCCCACCCCGGTCATCTTCTTTAAAATAGGTAGATAATAGCATCCAATTAAAATTAGTTCTTCTAAAAAAAGAAGTGTTACCTTTATCAAACATCTGATTGTCTACTTTAAAGGTCAGGCCTTCAAGGAACTTACTACGTTGTTATCAGGTAACTCTGGCCTGTGATGGAGCAGAGGTAGAAGCCCCAGGCGTAGGCCCTGGTGCTGCTGAGACTGAGAGGCAGGCAGCAAAGGGAGCCTTTGCAAATCTTAGTCTAAAGGAAATCACTCACCAGAAAGAAGTGTCCCTTGATGTCTCCTACCTGCCCTCCCTTTCTCTTAAAAAGGGTAATGGGCAGCATAGGGGATTTACTGACTAGCCACCAGTGATCAAGTAGCATGGCAATTAAGCCTCCAGAGTTGAGAAGGAAACATTAAATGGCTAGCTAAGCATAAAAGACACAATATAAATTCATTTTAACAAATAGTTACGATCTCATAGTGAATTTATGATAGACTAAAATGTATTTCCGTAAAGGCAAACATTTCTGACCTAGCAATGATTTTATATCTTAAACATACTGAATCATTTATTACTTAGTATCCTTATTACTCACCAAGGTGAGTGTGACCATATTTAAATCTACTGGGGCCATCGATTTGTATGCACTGTAATGTAATTTGCCAGCCCAAGGGTTCATTGCATGTCAGGACAAAGCAGAGTTCATAGCCAATAATTTTATGTTTGGGTAGTTATTATTATAAGATTTTTGTTTGCTTATTCTGCAAATAGGTATTTTTCTGACATTTTGACAGAATATGGAGGGTGGAAATGTAAGGAGGGGAAAATAAAGAAAATTAAACTTTAATGTCCTGGTTGGTTTTGTCTTTCCTTTCAATACTATAAAAATGAAAGAGAGTGACTTAAAATATATTGATGCAGTAATTGATGGCAGCCACATTAAGTCTTGAGCAGACAGCATTAACACATTTATAAAATTATTTGGTCATATATCTAACGTCAGGGGGCTGCTGCTGAGCAGCATGTTACAGTTATGGACATTATGATTAAAAACCGTCTTCACGTGGCAACTCTAACATTTCTTCTGTTGCAACAGAAATTGCCTGTAGAAAATAGCCAAGAATATACCACATTTTTAAAGCTGTATGGCAGGGCAAGGCTTTTATTCTTTTTAGAAAAATAAAGAACTATCTGTTGAAAATATAGCTTGTTAGTTGGCCTATGAATATAAATGATATTTAAACTTGAACTTCTGTTAAAACTGTTTTGAACATTTTGGTGAGGAGAAAAATAGCCCTTTGTGTAGTTCCGGAAATTGACACGTTCTTAGCTAGTTTGAATGGCATAGCTCTGTGGTAAAGTTATTTAGATGTATTTTTACTTCTGTAAGAAAAGTGGTCACTCCAGTTCCGAGACTTAATAAAGTAATGTTTATACTTTGACTTTGAATTCTAACCAAATTCAGAATGAAAATGAGTCTGATGATTGAATTTTGAATGTTGGGAAGAACTTGCCATTAATAAACCGGGTTGGCTCTGGCTTGGAAATAAACACACACACACATGAAAATATAGATCTGTCTAAGTAGTTCAGACCTCTGCAGTTTATAAAAACTACATGCTAGAAATGTGTTTCTTTTTTAATACATTAAAATCTCACCTGTAGAGATAGATTTCCCAAAACCGTGTTTTGTTTTTGCTTTTTTTAGGTTGGTACTAAGAATCAATGAAAGGCTATTGAGATTGAATGAAACCTTAGGGCCTGTGTTAGTTGGAAGAGTCTCTCTGTAGAATACTCTGTAAAGCTTGCTTTGGATGGCAGCAAATAGGTTTAGGATTTTACCAATTGCATTTAACTTATAATGTTGGAATTTTAAAAGAACATGTGGCTAGTAAATGATGTGATACAAAAGCAACTCAGATGAACTTCTATGGAGCTGTATGATAAAATAATAAAATTTCTCACAGCTGTTTTTTCTTTGACATTCTCCATATTTGGTCATGGACTTGTTCTTTTCCACTCTCCTTACTCCTATTTCTGCTTTCAGTCAGATCCCTTTAATACTTTCCTACTGTAAGTCTTTTGAGATGCTTTCTAAGTCTGGAAGAGACAAGAAGATGCTTACCCTCTAAGAGAAAAGTTACAGCGAGACTAGTTACAGATTATACCTACTAGAATTTCCATTTTTATTCATCATCTTTGTCAAAGGGTGTGACAGGCCCTGATGCCGCCTTCTCTGGTTACAAGGAAGGGTTATGAGGAAGGGTTATACACAAGAAAATTGTTGTTGCTGTTGTTTCCTTACCAGGTAGTTACTAAATTTATATTAGTGCTTGAGGAGGCCCAGGGTTTGACTTTTAGATTGACAGGTAGACTAAGTAATCTGGCATTTTGAATGCTGTTTTGAAGTGATTTGGATATAATGGATTACAGTGACTCCTTCTAATTCATTTCAAATTCAAAAGCTTCCCTTTAGGTTTTCTTTATTCCTGTTTTGAAAAAATTGGTTGCGGACTTCCCTGCTAAATTCCTATTTCGAAATTAGGGTCACATGAACCCTTTCTTTCTATTTCACTGTCACCAGTCTGTGACCCTAATTATCCCATGCCAGGCCATTACATTAGTCTCCCATCCATTATATAAGACCTCTGGTTTTTTTCTGCTTACTTTATCTTAGCAAGCTGTTGCCAGATTTCCTTAGAATCCTCACTGGCTTCCCGTGTCTAAGCAGTGGTTTTTAAAGTATGGCCTGTGGAACCCTAGAACCCAAGGATCCCCCTGATCTGTTAGGTTAAAACTATTTTCACAAACTTGCCCTTTTTAAAAAAAACTGTATGGACTTTGGCACTGGTGATGGAAAAGCAATTATGAGTAGACCCACTGAGGCAGTAGTAGTAAGATCAAGGAGGTGCCTCCAAACTATCAACAGTCATTGCATTCTTCTCCGCCACACACAGGAGGGGCAAACAGATAGTTTTCAGAAAATCCTGGAGAACTCAGCGAAAGTCCTTAATTTTATTGACTCTCAACGCTAGAGTTCACATCTTTTTAACATTCTGTCTGATGACATTGAGAAGCACCCATGAGCTGCATACTGAAGTATGACCGCTACCACAACAGAAAGCATTTTGTGCAAATGGCTGAACTTGCCTCTTGTTTTCATGGAACACCGCTTTTACTTTGAAACAACAACTGAAAGACTATAGTTCTTTGGTTTTGGCTATTTGGCAGACATTTTCTGGAAAAAGAAAGACATAAAGGTCTCATTTAAGGAGAAAAAGCCAACAGTATTTATTGCTAGTGATAAAATTCAAGCCAAAAAATGCTTGATAGCTTCCCAGTAAAGACTTCTGTGGTAAGGTCAAGACTTTTCTGAAGATTAATGAATATGATTTTTTGATATTACATAATGAAAAGTGCCATAATTTGGAAAATCTGCAAAACTAACCCAGTGTTTTGGAAATGATCAGTGTATGATGTTAAAAACTCATGCATATGGGTAAAAAAATCCATTCAAAGATAAGGTACACCAATGATTTTTAATGTAACAGAGTATGAAAAGTTCATTGCTGTGGTGTCAGATTCCACATTTTACTCACTTTTACGAAGTATCCTCTTGTCAGGCTTTGGTATAGTATTAAAAAAGATGATCCACAGTTATCTAAAAATGCTATTAAAATACCCTTCCCTTCCAACTGCATGTCTGTGTGAGCCCAGAGTTTCTCCATATACTTCAACCAAACAACATGAAGCAATAGATGGAATGCTGAAACAAATATAAGAACCCAGTCGTCTTCTATTCAGCCAGACTTCAAAAAAGAGATTTCCAAAACTTAAAACAGCATCGCTCCTCTCACTTATTTTTGTTTGTTTGTTTTGGATAATAGTTACATTTCATTAAAAATATGTTATGTGTATTAATATGCAGTAGGTTTCTTACCATTAAATAACTATTTTTAAAAAATTTCTCAGTTTTAATTTCTAATATGGTAAATATTGATAAATATGGCCCATACAAATAAAAAGTCTTTGAAGTCGTCAATAATTTTAAGAGTTTAAAGGGACCCTAAGATCAAAAGAAATTTGAGAATTACTAGTCCCCGCATGATAATAGCCAGTCTTAGAGAAGTGCTTTCCAAAGGGATCCAGTGAGTAACTTCTGATGCTTTTTTTTTTTTTTTTAAGATTTTATTTATTTATTTGAGAGCAGGAGAAAAAGCATGGGCGGGGGTGGGGTAGAGAGAGATGGAGGAGCAGGCTCCTCACTGAGCAGGGAGCTGACGCAGGACTCAATCCCAGAACCCTGGAATCATGACCTGAGCTGAAGGCAGACGCTTAACCGACTGAGCCACCCAGGCGCCCACCTCTGATGCTTTTTAATGTTTCTAAAATTATTCAATATTTGTAGTAAAGCCAGCATCCAGTGCCCTTAGGAGCTTTATAGGACTGGGACAATGGAAAGCTAAATTTTTTTTCCAGTTTTGCTATTAAGATTCTTATTTGTAATTCTGTTATCCTTTTCTTTAATAAATTTTAGACACTAAATATAATTGGAAGTCAAAAGTTCGAAGTATGTTACTAGAGCTGAGAGGGAGAGGGAGGGAGGGAGAGAGAGAGAGAGATTGATATTGATTGATTGATTGATTGATTGACTGATTGAGGGGTAGTATTGGTAAGATGAGCCTGTCCTGTGGTAATATAATATAATCTTAGTATATAGGCTTTACAAGTGTACTGTTAAATCTTCACGTAAACATGGAAACAAGGACATGATAGAATGAATGAGTTAAATCTATAGGTTATTTTAGAATCTTATTTTATCTTGTTATTTAAAATGCCTTTTAAACCTTAATCCACCAGAAGTGCTTAAAAGAACCCCCCAAAATCACTTATTCTAACTTCTCTCATGTTTTCTTCCTTGGTATACATTCATACAAAGTGATCAAAAAGTGGGTATTAGATAATAAATGTGAAACTGTAAAATTTATAACATGGCTAACCAATCTCATCTTTTAGACAGAATATTTTTTTATTTATTTTTTAAATACAGTGGTATTGCTCCCTACTTCATTCTACCTTTAGCACTGGGGAGGAATAGTTTGGGGTCCCAAAATGCTGTGTGAGACACTGTCTTGTTTCACAATACCACAAAGAAACCAACAACAAAGCCCAGGTTGAAGGAAGGGAGAACATGAGACAGTGAGACTGTAGGAGAATTACTTAGGATGACACAGGGAAGGGAATTTAGGCTTTCTTAAATTCAGTGTTGATACAGATTTCTGTTTGGTCAGGAAACCTGAGTTATGCTATAAATATAGTATCCTGTGTTCTAATTTTATTGGACAGAGGCTATCAGTGTCTTCTTGCTTAGTATAGATCCTAAGATTACTGTTCAAATTAAATTACAGTGGGCAGCTTAGGTCACCCATGGCTAACTTACGTAAGCAGGTTAGTCATTTGAATGAAAACTTGTCTAGGCCACAAAACCACCACATTTCCACATAAAGTAGGTGCATCCCTCTCTGTTGAAGTGGAGTTGGTATTTGACTCTAAAAATAGGCCTGCATTGTGGTAAAAATCTAACCCATTTGTTTGTCCAAATCATGTGAAGAAAATCAGCTTTGACATGGCTTTTAAGTACAGGCAAGAATCTTCTATATGTGTCAAAAAGGATTAAGAGTCACCTCGTTTCAAGCTTTTTGTGATAATTTCAGGACATTTTGAAGTCTAAAGAAAACTTTAAAATAATTTTAGATGCTCTTTTAGAATACAGGGGGAGACTTGAGGGTAGGGAAGAGAGTTTGTGGACTGGAGAAGCTATAGATGTACTTCTGTGCACAGTGCAGAGGAGACAGACCCAGAACAATGAGGAGGGATAAAGGAAAGCAGTGAACTAAGAATTAGTAGCATGTCCAGCCAAGCCCCAGTAACATGGGTTCTGTGACTGAGTTATTTGTAGGGTAGTTGATAAGCTCCCCTAAATATGCAGAGCAACAAGTTTAGATAGATTTTTAGAGAGCAAAGGAAGTTAAGCCAGGAGGAGCAATGAAAATAAGGCGATGCGAAAGGAGAGACCTACACCTAAGTGCCCTAGTTACGGACTTGTTTGTTTTTGACAGAATTCTGGCTATCCCTTTGCTTATTTGGGTGATTATCATATAAAATATCTAGGACATTATTTGTATTTCCTCAAAGCCAGTACCAGCAATGCCTATCGTCCTGTGATAAAGAATCTTGTAGAAAGTAATAGTAACGAAAACACTCATGTAATAGATAAAATGTGCTTATTTTATGATTTACAACTCTCCTGCCCTCATCATAGGTGTTTGTTTTCTAATTTCTCTAGTTTGAGATGCTCCTCTAGCATAATAACTACATTGTAATAAATAATGTCTTTAAAATCATCCCTTCAGTATATTCCTGACAGGAATTAGTCCTTCGTGGCTAAAGAACTTTTAATATTCAACTGTCATAAAAGCCTTCTTTAGCGGATCTAATGTGTAGTTTTGATTAAGATGTGTTGCAAGTTTTATAGCAGCCTAAATGAGTAAACAGTTCATATCAAAAAAATTTAACAAAGTAAGAGTAACCACTTGGTATTTAATAGGGAAATGAGACATTTGAGAAGAGTCAGACATTTAGCTCTGATGTGTACCTCCACCTCTAGGAGACCTGATGGTAATATATTTAGATCTTGCCTTGAGGAAGTTGCTTTCTGTGTTTTTAAGATCTTACTGGCCTCTAGTGGTAATATGATGCTATAGTTTAAATATTTTTAATTTTGCGCGTGACTAGAAATAAAGCCATTTTGAAGACACTGGCTGATAATAGCTTCATTCTTTGTCTGGGGTCAGCAGTACTCTCAAAGTGTACGTACAACGTCGTCCTCCTGAAGACGAGAGGCTCTCTCTTTTGTTCTTGTCTCTGAGTCATCCTCACCTCTTTATTTTGAATGATGTTAGTTTAGCTGTGAAGCAACCTCCCATTGTTTTAGTACATGTACAGTGGTGATTACTGTGTCAGGTTTGTGCCAACAATTCTTTCTAGGGTTTCAGCCTTTTCTTCAGACTAAAGCACCAATTTTCCCCTCTGTTTATAATAGTTTATTTTCTTCAAAGGAGGTTAAGTTTTCAACTTAGCATTTAGGTTCATGTTTAAAACTATTTAATTCAATTTTGAAGAATTTTACATTTGAAATACTAGTCTACTAAGTAAGCATGATACTGATTTCTCCCTTTTGTTTTTCATATTTGTCACTCAGATGTCAAGGGGCCACCTACCCATCGTCTGTCTTGTGGCCAGTCACCCTACACAGAGACCACAACATGGGAGCGGAAGTATTGCATCCTCACAGACAGCCAGTTGGTGTTGCTCAACAAGGAGAAGGAGGTGAGATGGATATTTCTGAGGAAAGCTACTTCTCTTTCTTTTTTTTTCTTTCTTTCTTTTTTTTTTTTTAAAGAGATTTTATTTATTTATTTGACAGAGAGAGAGAGACAGCGAGAGAGGGAACACAAGCAGGGGGAGTGGGAGAGGGAGAAGCAGGCTTCCTGCTGAGCAGAGAGCCCGATGCGGGGCTCGATCCCAGGACCCTGGGACCATGACCTGAGCCGAAGGCAGACGCTTAACGACTGAGCCACTCAGGCGCCCCACTACTTCTCTTTCTGACCAGATTCCTGAAAGCTAGTTTTTATTTGCATTTTGTTATGAGACATTTATAGAAATGGAGGCTGTATGAATGATAAATTATAAGTACAGGCATACCTCCTTCTATTGAACCTCACTTTATTGCACTTGGCAGATACCACATTTTAACAATTTGAGGGTTTGTGGCAAGCCTGTGCTGAGCAAGTCTGTTGGCGCCATATCTCCAATAGCATATGCTCATTTCGTGTTTCTGTGTTACATTTTGGTAATTATCACTTCAAGCTTTTCCATTATTGTTGTATTTGTTATGGTGATCTATGATCAGTGATCTTTGATTGATGTTACTGTTGTAATCATTTTGAGGCACCATGAACCGTACCCATCTAAAACGGTGAACTTAATTGATAAATGTGTATGTTTTGACTGCTCCGCCGACGGCTGCCCCCATCTCTCTCCCTCTTCTCTAGCCTGTCTGAGATTCCCTGAGACAAAACAATATCGAAATAGGCCAGTTAATAACCCTACAATGGCCTCTAAGTGTTCCACGTGAAAGGAGGACTCTCACATCTCTCACTCTAAATCAAAAGCTAGAAATGAGTAAGCTTAGTGAGGGAGGCATGTTGAATGCCAAGTGAGGCTGAAAGCTAGGCCTCTTGCACCAAACCAGCTTATGAATGCAAAAGAAAAATTCTTGAAGGAAATTAAAAGTGCTACTCCAGTGAACACAGGAGTGATGAGAAACTGGAACAGCCTTATTGCTGAGACAGAGCAAGTTTCAGTGGTCTGGATAGAGGATCAAACCAGCCACAACATTTCCTTCAGCCAGAGCCTATTCCAGAGCAAGGCCCTAACTCTCTTCAATTCTGTGAAGGCTGAGAGAGGTGAGGAAGCTGCAGAAGAAAACTGGAAGCCAGCAAGGTTGGTTCATGAGGCTTAAGGAAGGAAAGAAGCCACCTCTAGTACATGAAAGTTCAAGGTGAAGCAGCAGGTGCTGATGCAGAAGCTGCAGCAAGTTCTCCAGCAGATCTAGCTAAGATCATTCCTGAAGGTGGCTACACGACACAACAGATTTTCAGGGTAGACGAACAGCCTTCTGTTGGATGAAGATGCCATCTAGCACTTTCATAGCTAGAGAGGACAAGTCAGTCCTGGCTTCAAGGTTTCCAAGGACAGGCTGACTCTCTTGTCAGGGGCTCATGCAGCTGGTGACTTGAAGTTGTAGCCAGTGCTCATTTCCCATTACGAAAACCCTAGGGCCCATAAGAATCATGCTAATTCTACTCTGCCTGTGCTCTAGAAATGAAACAACAAAGCCCGGATGACAGCATATCTGTTTACTACACGGTTTCCTGAAATATTTTAATCCCACTGTTGAGATCTCCTGCTCAGGAAAGAAGATTCCTTTCAAAATATGACTGCTCATTGACAATGCACCTGGTCCCCCAAGAATCCTAATGGGGATGTATATCAAGATTCATGTTGTTTTAATTAACGCAGTGTCCATTCTGCAGCTCACGGATCACAGAGTAATTCTGACCTTCAAGTCTTATTCTTTAAGAAATACATTTCATGGGTGGCTCAGTCAGTTGAGCGACTGACTCTTGATATCGGCTCAGGTTATAGTCTTAGGGTCGTGAGATCAAGCCTCAATGCCTAGCACAGAGCCTGCTTAAGATTCTTTCTCCTTCTTCCTCTGCCCCTTCCCCCACCTGTGTGTGTGTTCGTGCTCTCTCTCTCAAAAAAAAAAAAAAAAAAACCCAAAAACTACATTTCATAAGGCTATAGCTGCCAAAGATGGATCTGTGCAAAGTAAATTGAAAACCTTCTGGAAAGGATTCACCGTTCTAGATGCCTTTAAGAATGCCTGTGATTCATGGATGGGAACAGGTCAAAATATCCGCATTAACAGGAGTTGGGGGACAAAGCTGATTCGAACTCTCATGGATGACTCAGGGATTCAAGGCTTCAGAGGAGGAAGCAACTGTGGATGTCATCGAAATAACAAGAGAACTAGACTCGGAAGTGGAGCCTGAAGATGGGATTGAAGTGCTGCAATCCCATGGTAAAACTTGAATGGATGAGGAGTCCTTCTTGGGGATAAGCAAAGAAAGTGGTTTCTTGAGATGGGATCTACTCCTGGTGAAGATGCTGTGAAGACTGTTGAAATGACTACATAGGATTTAGAATATTATATAAACGTAGTTGATAAGGCAACAGCAGGGTTTGAAAGGACTGACCCCAAGTTTAAAAAGTTCTACTGTGGGGCGCCTGGGTGGCTCAGTCAGATAAGCGTCTGCCTTCGGCTCAGGTCATGATCCTGGAGTCCCGGGATGGAGTCCCAGGATCGAGTCCCACATCAGGCTTCCTGCTCGGCGGGGAGTCTCTGCTTCTCTCTCTGATCCTCCCCCCTCTCATGTGCTCTCTCTCTCTCATTCTCTCTCTCTCAAATAAATAAATAAAATCTTAAAAAAAAAAAGTTCTACTGTGGGTAAAATGCTATCAAACAGCATCGAATGCGACAGAGAAATTGTTTGAGAAAGGAAGAGTCCGTTGATGTGGCAAACTTCATTGTTGTCTTACTTTAAGAAATTGCCACAGCCACCCCATCCTTCAGCAACCCCCACCCTGATCAGTCAGCAGCCATCAACATCGAGGCAAGACCCTCCACCAGCAAAAAGATAATGACTCCCTGAAAGCTCAGATGATGGCTAGCATTATTTGGTAATGAAGTTTTTTAAAATTGAGGTATGTACATTGTTTTTTAGACATACTGCTATTGCACATTTAATAGACTACAGTAGAACATAAACACAACTTTGATGTGCACTGGAAATCCAAAAAATCCATTAGACTCGCTTTGTTGTGGTGGTCTGGAACTGAGCCTGAAATGTCTCTGAGGTATGCCTGTAAGTCTAACGGGTTGCTCGCGTCATGATGATATCCACTTGTCATGAAGGAGCGAGTTCAACAAGATAGGGTTGGATTTTCACTGAGGAACAGTGAAATAGATATTGAGTTGAGTATTTTGGAATGAGAACAGATTGGATTTGGTAGACCTGGCTCCAAAAATTGCTCGGAAGGGCTATGGGACGTGATGTCCCTGTAGCTATTGTAATAGATGGCACTCTCAGGGATTCACTGAGAGAGGTTTAATGAAGGGACTATTGACAGAGACATGGACAGCATAAGGGACCCACCAAAGAGTGTGAAGCACCATGAACTAGTAACAGCAGAAATCTTGTTATCACCCTAGACTTTCAGGGCCAAGAAGGGAGCGGTGCTTCTGGAAACCAGAGGATGGGTTGCACGAGAGGGCTGCTTGGCAGTTAGTGTAGCATTACCCAGAAGAGCACAGCTTCTGCCCAAACAAAGATGGCCAGCAGGGAGGAAGCAAAGGAGAAGAAACCCTCCAGCTCTTTTCCTGCCTTCTGATTTCTTGCCAGTTGTTACCTACTAGCCAGACGTAACTTGAAGCCAGAGGAAAACAAGATTGCTCTTGCACCAAAGGGAGAGAAGGGCCGCGGGTACATCTGGAGAGGTTGGCAGAATGTAGTTAGCCCGGCATCGAGCTCTAGGTAAACTCTCTGTCCTTCTAAATGAAGAAAACCCTTGAGCTTATCATATGCTATTTACTACTTTACTCAAACTGTGACAGTGTACAAGTCCTTCCACATCCAAATAACTCATCTGCTTATTGCTGATCTGTCAGAGAGTTGAGATCATTCTGATTTGGTAGGTCCATAACCCCGCTTTACCCCCTACCTCCACAGCATAAACAATACGTTCTTGACAAAGAAGAGGGATTAATGGGAGGGGAGGAGAAGAAAAGATCTGGTTCAACAAAGGACAAAGATTACTTGCCAAAAATAGAGGTAAATACCTAAAAAGCTGTAGGTAAAATATCAGTTTAGTAAGTCATCCTTCCTGAGAAGTGAGTTCAGGGGCAGCAGTGAACAGCAAATACGTTTCTCAGCTCTCGGCTGTGGATCCCTGTCTCCCTTTTCTCTTCTCCCCCGTCTCTGTCCCTTTTCTTTTCCATCCCTTCTCTTACTCAGCAGTCTTTAATATAGTAAAGCCAAGGTAATAACAAGAAAAGAATTTTAGTTTCTTTATTTTAGTTCTTTTTTTTTTTTTTAAAGATTTTATTTATTTATTTGACAGAGAGAGAGACAGCGAGAGAGGGAACACAAGCAGGGGGAGTGGGAGAGGGAGAAGCCAGCTTCCTGCTGAGCAGGGAGCCCGATGCGGGGCTTCATCCCAAGACCCTGGGATCATGACCCAAGCTGAAGGCAGACGCTTAACAACTGAGCCACCCAGGCACCCCCCTTTTATTTTAATTCTTACTTCCGAGGGCCTAGCTCAGGTGCTCTTTATGATGCTTATTCTTTTTCTCCATCTATTGAAAAATCTGCCTTGCTTTTGTTACCATCTCCCTACCCATGACCCTTTTCCAGTATTTTAATATTATTAAGTTTTATTTTATTAAAATAATGTAATAAAGGTCAGCCTTTTCTGGGATAGTCTAGTACATGTTGCTGTGTTTATATTAAGTTAATACATAATAAAAATTGGTGGAGTGAATATTAGTATAGAAGATTTCTAGTTATCCAGTTTGAATAAACAGATAATTGAAAATGTTCATTTTAACCAACCTGCTTTGTCAGCAGTCATTTATCAGAGCTATTAATAAGGAGTGTTATGAATAGATCATTTGCTGTCTTTCTGCCCTTATCTACCTTTTATTCAATTTAGTACTGTAAGAAATTAAATAGTCAGGATAGAGAGCATAAGGTCAAGAAACATGCCCTATCTAGAATCAAGATGAAATCCACTGATTAAAGATTACTGATCAATTGAGTATTCCAGGCCTGGGCCCCACCTTTGTCTCATAAAATAACTGTCCATGAGGAGTAACTTTCTGAAACAATATCTTGCATACTTTGTTTTTATGCCAGTCATCCTGAGTAGCCCTGGACAAATGGGGAACCCCTCATCTCCCACAGTCTGTATATGGCTCTGTAAATCCTCTTTTCTGTCCCTGCCTTCTGCTTATCTTTTACCACCTCTTAAAACCCTATCACTATACCCTCTGCAAGTCACAGTCCATCATCAGCAAACCCAGCTGTTTCTTCCAGCTGTTCTTTGTAGGCATCCCTTAACTTCTTGGTTTCAAGAGAACCTGTATTTTCCTTGAGAACACCATCTTCTGTGAGGTCCTGTCAAGTGATGGCTGTTTTTCTCCCACAGCCCTCATACCACGCTGCCTGTAGTAGTTGTTCTTCCTCTTTCTGACTGCTTCCTGCCCTCCCTCATTTTCCCTAAAAAGTCCAAATCCTGCATCTCCTCTTATAGTCATCTTCCAACCCCCAGTCATTCCTTTTCATTTTTTGTTGATTTGAGCTCCTGGCTCATTATCATTAGCTTCAACACTACTTTGGCCTTATTTTGTGATGATTCCAAAATCTGCAGAGACGCTTCTTCCAACACACTGGGTCTGAGGTCCTTGACCTCTCTCCTCCAAGAATCTTTTCCTCTACCCCACCTCATCGCTACAACTTCTTCATATTCTCAATTTCACGCATTTTACACTCTCCTCATCACCTTCTGCTTTCTAGCTCGTCCCTTATTCCAACAATCCTTCAGTCCTTTTGAGACCCATGGTCCACTGATGCTATAACCTTTTCTGACCCTTAGACCTCTGATATCCTCTCTTCCCTCTTCACCCAGCCTGAATTCCATGGTCAGCCATTCTGATCAATCCCTTGCATACTATTTCCTTGCCCTTCTCATGCATTATCATGCTTACTTGGCAACGCGATAGCTCAGTCAAATCCTGCCCCTCTTCTGTCTTGCCCTGCTTCCATGCAGCATAATGTGTCTGCAGAAGATCCATCATGCTGACGGTCTTTAAACTAATGGCTGCAAACCTCATGTGAGCCCCTAATGCTGCGTGGCAATCACAAAGCATTTTCCTAGCTTAATTATTGTCCAGGTCTCCTGAACTAATGCTTCTCAATCTATGTGCGGTGAAGGACCAGTGTTTTTTCCACCCGACTGTGAACAAAATACAATAAAATGAATAGTTAAGAAAATTGAAATTTTAAAAAGATGTAAATACACAAGTCCCAATTTTTAATTAGATTTAACCAAAATGAAATTATAATTCAACAAATATACACAGAATAACCATAACACAGGAAAAGAAGAAATAAAATCATGAAAATTGTACATGTTCATGGAAAGTGAGCTGTACAGTGAAACCCATTGATCACATGAGGCACACTTCTCAATTTCTGCACTGTTAAATTATTTATTGCAGACCAGTAACAGTTTACACAAGACCTTGGGCCACAGTTTGAGTAGCACAATCCAAAATGATTTCTAAAATGACTTTTTCTCAGGGCCTCTGGATGGCTCGGTCAGTTAAGTGTCTGCCTTCCGCTCAAGTCATGATCTTGGGGTCTTGGGATTAGGCTCTCTGCTCAGCGGGGGGTCTGTCTCTCTCTTTCCTTCTGTGCATGCGCTCTCTCTCTCACTCTCAAATAAATAAATAAAATCTTTTTTTTTTTTTTTAAGATTTTATTTATTTATTTGACAGAGAGAGACAGCTAGAGAGGGAACACAAGCAGGGGGAGTGGGAGAGGGAGAAGCAGGCTTCCCGCTGAGCAGGGAGCCCGATGTGGGGCTCGATCCTAGGACCCTGGGATCATGACCTGAGCCGAAGGCAGACGCTTAACGACTGAGGCACCCAGGCACCCCCAATAAATAAAATCTTTTCAAAAAAATTATAAAATGACTTTTTTTTTCCACATCTCCTCTATTCTAATCCTTTCTCTATTACCCTCTTATAGCTGGTTACTTTGCTGCGTATTTCGCTGAGAAAATTCAAGCACCCAGAAGAGAACTTCTCCATACTTCATTACCATATGCCATGTCTGCCCATCCACCAGCAAGCATTTCCCTATATCCTGATTTGTCTCTTTTAACTATGGTTGACCTGTCTACAATCCAGTGGTCAGCCCCTCCACGTGTGTGCATTCCGTTACTTCTCGCCTATTCAAGGATGGATCACTAGCAATTCTCCCCTGCTTCTTTTATGTCTTTAATTTTTTGCTCTCTACTGGATCATTCCCCATCAGCATACTATTATTTTTCCCATCTTAAATGAAGAAATAAGCCTGGATTAATCTCACTCCTCTTTCTCTGCTTCCCTTAACAGTAAAAATTCTTAAAAACTTTTAAACCCATTGTCTCTAATTCCTCTTCTCTCATTCTCTCTTAAACCTGCTCCATCAGATTCTTACACCATTTATACTCTTGTTAAGCTCACTGGTGACCTCCACCTCGCTAAATCCAGGGGTCAGTTCTCCATTCTCATCCTACTTCATCTGTCAGTGGCATTTAATACAGTTGATTACTCCTTCCTTCTAGAACCACTTTCTTCTCTTGGCTTCTGTGACCTCCTGCACTCTTAGTTTTCCTCCTGCCTCTCTGGAGTCATCCTTCCTCCTGAGTCATCTTTGCAGATTTCTCTTCTCTTTAAATCTTAACAGGGGAGTGCTGCAGAATTCAGTCCTTGGGCCTCACTTCTTTAGAATCTCATCCAGTCTTAAGACTTTCAGTACCCTCTAGTGCTGTGATTCCTAGTTTTACATCTCAGGCCTATACTTCTCTCTTCTCTAGACCCATATATCCATCTCCCATCACACCCCTACTTGGAGAAATAGTCATCTCTAACATGCCTCACACTAGACCCCTAATTTTCCCTCCCAAACCTGCCAGAGGCCATCTCTATCTCCATTAATGGTAACTCCATTCTTGTAAGTTTTCAAGGCCAGAAACTTTCCCAACTCACTCTGTCCCAGCCATTCTGGTATTGTTAGGATTCTTGAACAC
The DNA here is from genome assembly GCF_004348235.1 of Phoca vitulina. Lineage (NCBI taxonomy): Eukaryota > Metazoa > Chordata > Mammalia > Carnivora > Phocidae > Phoca > Phoca vitulina. The sequence continues at coordinate 5,994,029 of NW_022589776.1, forward strand.
ATCAGCATGTTCCTGCCTCAAGGCCTTAGCCTTGCCTTTTCCCTCAAATATTTGTATGACTCACATTCTCACTTCCTTCAGCTCTTTACTTACACCTGCTCACCTTCTCAATAAGGCCCACCCTGACCAACCTATTTAAAATTACTATCCCTCCTCATATCTCCCATCTAAAACCTTGATCTAATTACTTGGCTCTGATATTTTTTTCCCCCATAGCATTTACCACCTTCTGAAATGCCTTATAATTAATTTATTATGTTTATTGTATCCCTTCCCCTACAAGGGATGTAAGCTTTAGGGCAGGGATTTTGTCTTTTTTGTTCAGTGCTGTATTCCTCAGTGCTTAGAAAAGTTCCTGACACCTAAGTAAATTCTCAATAAATATTTGTCCAATAGATTTTTTAAAAGGCAAATTATAAACTTTGATTCTGAATATCCATTTCCTTAATATAAATTTGAGACTTTTCTATCTTTTCCTTTTATGTTATAAGTCTTCCCAGAACATGAGGCTTAATTCCATATTTTTTCTAAAACTAGGTAATAAAAAAGGAGAAAAATAATCCATAAGGTGCTTTTCCATTGTTGAATATTTGATTCATTTTTATTTATTTATTGAGCATCTATTTTGTGTGCAGTATTGTGGTTGCAAAGATGTAGTCTATTTGGGGACACGTTGAGGTAAATTAAAAGCTATAATCATTTGGAACTCAACAGGTGATAGCTGTACAACATTGTGAATGTACTAAATGTCTCTGAATTATTCATTTTAAAATGGTTAATTTTAGGTTAAGTGAATTTCACCTCAATAAATTATTTCAAAAATTATAACCATAAGGGAAGGATTAACTGACATATTGCCTGGGTGGGTTGTGATGTGAAATGAAGAACGCCAAGAAAGATTTTACAGAGAAATTTTTGATTGAACCATGTCTTTAGGGACAAATAGAAGCTCAGCTGGAGGAAAAATAGGGAAGGATAGTCCAAGTATGTGTAAGGATACAAAGTCAAGAAACATATCTCTTTGGCAAACTGCAAAATGTTCAGAATTTTTGGAATAAAGTTTGCAAGAGGAAAAAAAAATAGCTGATAGCTGGCAAGAACAAAATAATAAAGTGCCTTGAAGGCCATGCTAAAGAATTTGGATGTTATCCTGGAAATGATTTAGACCATGGAAAGGTATTTAACAGGGCAATAACATCATCAGATTTGCTTCTTAGAAAAGTAACTCTGTTGATCATGTGGAAAATTGAGTGAAGGGATTGGAAGGAACTACATGAGTACATGAGTAAGATTATTGCAGTAGACCTGGTAAGGGATGATGAAGGGATGATGAAGGTACAGAGCAGATACAGAGACAGTTTAATGCCCTGAGACAGGTGTGTTCTGCCATTAAGTTGGAAAAACTGGATTAAATCTCTGATAAAATGTAAAGCCATTGCTGTGCCTGCTACTTAAATGATAAACTTAATATATTGTTAATTTCATTACAGGAAAGGATTAGAAAGCCACTTTTTTGGTGGAAGGATCAGAGTATGCTGTCATGCTTCTACCTTTCACCCACATTATCATGAAGAGTATAACACTTACCTTTGGAATTATGCATTGAAAATTTAGAATTCATTGAAACAAGGAGTTTAAGGGATTTCCTGCTAAAATTACCTAAAAAGGCTGTTTTAAACCTTAATCAACTAATCACCAGGGTGTTTATTGCTGTGTTCAGAAGATAATTAAGAGATTCTATAAGGATTTAAACTGAAGCCTTAGCCAGGCACTGCTGGAATGTGGGAGGATTATATTAGTCTAGTATCACTCATGTATTCAGTGTGTGGGATCTTTTAGCGCTCTCTCCTAACTCTGCATGTTTCCTGTCAGAAATGGGAACAAGTCTGCTTGGGGGATATACATGGGAAGAGTGTTAAATACACCACTTACCAATTTGAGAATATAACAGAAGGGTAGGTCTGGGCAGAACGCTGAAAGAGAAGTCTGCCAGGAGTATCACCTTGAGAAATGACTCATTGGTTCAGTAAATTGCTTCATGCAGATTGTGCCAAATAGACATTGCTTATGTGTTATGAAATACACTTCCCTGCCCGGATGCCAGCAAAGGCCCCAGCTGGCTTGGCACCAGCCCAGTTCAAAGAGGGTGTAGCAGGCCATTTGAATTCCATTTTGCTTGCAAGAGATAGGACCAAGTAAACGAGAGATTAAGGAGTGGAGGGAAATGGCAGAGAGGACAATCATGAACCCCTTCAGGGTACAGCCAGCATAAAAATACAAAAGAAAGCTGAATTTGTGAGTTTCTTTTTTTTGGCAATAATAAACCATTAGGAAGGATAAACCTGGCTCCATTTTTCTCCATCCAGATTCTACTTTCTGTAGTGGGAATTTTGAAAGCTGGATGGTAGCGTATAGGCAGCAAGGTAGTAATAATGCAATTAAAAAACATCTTAGAATATTTTTATTGCTTTTGGAAAGCAATACTTACACTCAGATATATTGATGAAAACAGCATTTAGGCTTTGTGCAAACAGCCAAAAATCAACTATTATTTATCCTGGGGTAAACTACCCATGGCATATTTCCTTCAGAACCACTTTCAGATTATTCAGCAGATACATAATGTGCCCCTGTATTGTGCATTCACTAGTTAGAGGAGTTACAAAGGATAAAACACAGTTCCTTCCCCTCTCTATCCCCCATACCAAACTTTGTTGGGGAAATAAGACAGATTTTAAATGACATTTGATAAATAGCACAAGTAAACTTGGTAGAATAAAAGAAATAAATTCATTTATTCTAAAGGACTGTAGTCTGTGTCATTAAGATGCTATTGGCAATGGGACATTACCAAGGGAAGCTTAAAAAAGGAAGCGATTTGATCAAAGCTATGTGTTATGAATATTAATCTGTAGAATGTCTTGGAAAAGGGAGAGATAGGAAGGAGACAGACCAAGGAAGAGACAACCATTCCTCTGATCTAAAAACTGGAATAGTTTCCCAGTGCTTCCTGAATTATGTATGACCTGGTATTAAAACCCTCCCAATGCAATCATAATATATTTTGGTGTTCTGTAGTCTACCACACTTCTAGAGGCTCTTAATAAATTGGCCTACCCCCTGTTCCAAAACAAAGCAAATGTCATATGTTTACAACTTCTTGGCTGATGTTATGTTTTTTCCTTTGCCTAACATGGCCCCCATCTCTAGCTATCAAATTTTCCTTCATTCATTTGTGGATTGGAGCTATTTTAAGGTTTGGGGATTGACTTTTAAGGTACAAGCTATTGACTTGGAAGCTATTGACAAGGAATTAGTTGTACAAATGAGTAATTATAATTCAGTGTAATAAGTGACAGAGAAAGATCTATTATTGGAGGAACCTCAAGGAGGTGTACCTTAACCTTCCCTTAGGGGATTAGTGGAAGGGGAAGATTTCTGGAAGAGGTGATGCCTGTCCTAAGCGTTAAGATGAATAGGAGTTTGCTTGGCAGGTATAGATAAGAAAGTGAGGGAAGATATTTCAGGCCGAGAGAACCAACTAAGCAAAGCACTGAACTACAAAATAGGGAATATATTAGGGAAATGCAAGCAATTTGGTATTCCTAGAATGTAAAATCTGAATGAAGCTGGACACTGAGTGGCCAGATTGTGGAAAACCTGGTATACTGTATTAGGGAGTTTGCACTTACTCTATAAGATAATAGTTTCAAAACACTCTTTTAGCAGAACCTTTGCTTTGTGGAGAAGCTTATGCAGAAGCCCTATATAGCAGATAAACACAGAATTATGCTCTGGTGGAAGCAGAGAGATACCTCCCTATCGTCACATACTTCCACACACAAACATACTGTCACGCCTTGGAAAACCACTGCTAGAGGTGAAGGAGAACAATTGAAGGGCTTTAAGGCTCACAGCGATACGATCAAATTCGCATTTTGGAAATATTCTGATGACAGTGTAGAGGATAGATCTAAGGGGCAGAACATCACCAATGAAGAAACCATATTAGTGGTTTGGATAAGAGATAATAAGAGGTTTTGGCACTAGCCGTGATGGACTAACTGGTACAAGACTAGCCCTCCCATTGAAAAAAAACACCATAAAACTAGAGATTATATATATTTATATATAATGTTTTCAGGCATTGGACAATACACAGCCAAAGACAGTGATCATCTCCATTGCCTTGACTGTCTGCTGTGTACCATTTCCCAACTGTGCTCTTCTACCTGAAGTCCAAGCATAGTGCGGTAGTCCCACTGAACTGAGGAGGCAGAGAGCAGAATTCTACAGGGGAACATGCTAGAATCTGCTGGAAAGGATACTGGCAAGTCTTTGGCCAAGGGCTGGACTACACATGCTCAGGGCAAGACTACCTAGGTTTTCCAGAGAGCGACTGAAGTGTTGAGAACAAAATAGAGATACCAGTGTTGTACTGAACAATGACAGAGACCTGCTCTGCCAGTGAGAAACTTCTTTAAAGCCTTACCCCAGGCATCCAGCTGAGAGACCAGAAAGATCCTGCCTGAGAAATGCAGAAGTTGAGATTTAGTAAAGCCAAGTGATTTTATTTATGTCGCCACATTTATACCTCCACACCACATAGTACTGGTGGTCAAGGATTAATAAACGAATAATTATAGCTGGAGGTACTGAGAATAGATCAGTGGTTCTCAGCTTTGCTTGCACATTAGAGTGACCTGGGAGGTTTTAAACATTTCAATACCCAGGCTACACTCCAGCCCCTGAACTCAGAATGTCTAGGAGTGGTCTAGGCGTCAGTGTTTTTTAAAGCTCCCTTAGGTGATTATAATTTGCAGCCAAGGTTGAGAACCTCTATTAGGGATGACACTTTGAGAAGCTTAGCCAGGATAGGAAGGAAAGAAACACCACCCTAGGGCAGCGATTCTCAGCCCTAGTAAGCATATGAATCAGTTGTAGGCATGTTAAAACTTGGGTTTCTGGGCTGCACCCCCAGAATTTCTGATTCGGTAGGTTGGGGGTAGGGCCTGAGGATGTGTATTTCTTTCTTTCTTTTTTTTTTTTTTTTTTTTGAGATTTTATTTATTTATTTGACAGAGAGACACAGCGAGAGAGGGAACACAAGCAGGGGGAGTGGGAGAGGGAGAAGCAGATTCCCCGCTTAGCAGGGAGCCTGATGCGGGGCTCGCTTGATCCCAGGACCGCCGGATCATGACCTGAGCCGAAGGCAGACGCTCAACGACTGAGCCACCCAGGTGCCCCGAGGATGTGTATTTCTTTTTCTTTTTTTTTAAAGATTTTATTTATTTGAGAGAGAGAGAATGAGAGAGAGCACATGAGAGGGGGGAGGGTCAGAGGGAGAAGCAGACTCCCTGCTCGGTGCGGGACTCGATCCAGGGACTCCAGGATCATGACCTGAGCCGAAGGCAGTCGCTTAACGAACTGAGCCACCCAGGCGCCCAGGATGTGTATTTCTAACAAGTTCCCCAGGTGATGCTGATGCTGGGGCCTGGACACCCGCTTGCTTTGAGATCCACTACTTAAGGAGATAAGAAAGCTGAGGAAGTATTTTTTTTTTTTCTTTAAAAGGATTAAAAAGTCCTTCTAAGGATATAGTAGACCCGAACATTTTTTAAGCATTCTTTAGGAACTGCTTTCTTTTCTTTTCTTTTAAGTAGGCTCCACACCCAACATGGGGCTTGAACTCACAACCCTGAGTTGCATGCTCTACCTACCAACTGAGCCAGCCAGGTGCCCCAGCGCTGCTTTCTTTTGCTATTAGTGTGATCTTGGTTTCTTGTACTTGACTATCTGTGTAATCTGTATGTACTCAGATTGAAATCAAAATTAATTCCTATGTAATTCTAAACAAAATGAAAGGGGATTTTTGCAGACAATATAGAGGTATATGTTATATATATAATGTTTTCTAAGTAACCTGATTTATTTGTGCCATATTGCTCCTCATTGTCATTGATAGTTTGGAACTAACAAAGAGGACTAGGAGTCAGAGATTCAGTTTGACTTTGTTGAGGACTAGGAGTCAGAGATTCAGTTTGACTTTGTTATTAACATGTCTTAGATACCCGAGAAGTCATTTACACCTTACTATGTTCTTTCCTTATCTAAAATAGAATGAATTAAGGGGTGCCTGGGGGGCTCAGTCGGTTAAGCGTCCGACTCTTGTTTCGGCTCAGGTCATGATCTCGCGGTCTTGGGATCCATTCCTGCGTTGGACTCCGTCTCAGCGTGGAGTCTGCTTCAGATTTTCTCTCTCTCTCCCTCCGTCCCACCCCATCCACACTCTTTCTCTCTCTCTCTCTCAAATAAATAAATCCTTAAAGTTGAATGAATTAAAGCACTTGACCCATCCTCCCCACTCCCCTGAGGAAAAAGAGCATTCAGAACCACAGTATAAAGGCAAAGAGGTTAAATAAAAAAAAAGAAAAATTCCTCTCATGTTTTAAAACTGGGAAGATATGTAATATTTAAGGACTTATTCAGTATAAACAAGCAAATGTGGACTAGTAAACTAAATTAGGGCAATCAGAAAGAACAAGATTGCTTTTCTAAAATTGACTTTCTAAAACTGATTCTCTGGCTGTGTTCTAAGATTTGTGAACTCCAGCTTAGTTCATTTGAAGATATTTGGAATATGATCCCTCTGATTTTCAGAGAGTAGATCAATAGGTTTTAAAAAAATATTTTAGGTAAGAATCAATTGATAGTGTTGTAAAAGTAAAATATTCTTAAGAAATGCAGGTTTAGAATAAAAGTCAACACTGTTCTCCCTCAATATTCTGAGTCAGCAGTTAAATGCCCTAACCTTTAAGAGTGATACTTTGAATAAAACCTTTGATCATATTTTAAGAATGGGAAACAAAGAATCTACATTAAAACTTTGACAAAATAGTTTGATATATTTTATTTTTCTCTGCCTTAGATATGTTAGAGACAAAGTATATGATAATAGAAGCTATTTCTTTCTTTTTTCTGGATATGGTCAGTATAAATTTCCACAAAAAAGATCATAATGGGTCATTCCTTCCTAAAACATAAAAAATAACCACTGTCTTTTTTCTGCGTGGCTTAGGCCTTCATTATTTCAGATTATTGGCATTTTTAGAGCTATAGCAAAAATGGTTGTGTTTATTTAGGTTCATCTGTTTGTTCAAAGATTCAAACTATTTTTTTCCAAAGCTTACCCCCATCTATCCTACTTTGAAGGTGGGTAGAGAATACATTTTTGCTTTTCTTACTAGGAAGGAGTTATCTGACCTCTTGGTACTACTCTCTTAATTATTTAAGTAGAGATAATATAATTTCTATCTTGAAAGGGATGGATGATTCAGCTTACTCTTCGTAAAGTCTTAGAGAGTACTTTTGGAAGAGTTCATGTCTTTATTGATGCTATTATTTGGTCTCTTATTTTTTAGAATTTTACCTTTCCTTCATTCTGCCTTGTGGTTTCTCAACGTGCAAGCAGTAACCATAGTTACAGGAATTTTTGGTCCTATTCAGTTTTTATGAAGACATTAGGAGTTGGCCCTTCAGGTTCTCTGTAACACAGAGAGTTTCCCTTGCTATCGTCCCCGTGACCCCAGTCATAGCAGTTGGGTTACTGAGGCAAGGCAGGAGGCATATACAGTTAAGCCTTTATCTATCTCAATTTTGCTGGATTAGTTGATGTCTATCCTGTGTGTCCACTGTCATCATTTGGAGATATAAATTATTCCTCATCTGTAAAAAGGGAATGGTAATAAAAATAGCTTGCTCATAATGTCACACATGTAAATTCCTTAGCCTTGTGCAAAGTAAGAACTCAGTGCTAATCATTATTATTGAAATTTGTTGAAATTTCAGTATTGGAGCCAGAAGAATTTGGAAACTATGTTTAATTACTGACCTATTTTGCCAGACTATTTAAGATGTTACCAGTGCTATTGTTAATTCTGATAAAGGTTACTGGTAAAATATTTTTGTGAGGGGCGCCTGGGTAGCTCAGTCATTAAGTGTCTGCCTTCGGCTCAGGTCATGATCCCAGGGTCCTGGGATCGAGCCCCACGTCGGGCTCTCCCTGCTCGGTGAAGAGCCTGCTTCTCCCTCTCCCACTACCCCTGCTTGTGTTCTTTCTCTTGCTGTCTCTCTCTCTGTCAAGTAAATAAATAAAATCTTAAAAAAAAAAAAAAAACTTTGTGAAAAGTCTGTGCCTTTTACCACTAAACTAAAATGATTTGATCTTTTAGCATATTACCAAAAAAAAAAAAAAAAGAGAGAGAGAGAAAGGAACTTAGGGTCATCCCATTACTTTACAATGATAACCTGTGAGTGAGTTTTAAGATAGTTATTAGTATTAGAGATCTTTTGCACCATTCATAGTTTTTATTCCATATATACAAACAACACTTTAAATGTTCCTGAAATTATGCCCGCAAAAAATTTTTTAGGATTTTAAAAACTAATCTCACTTTTAGAAGAAAATATGCCATTTTATGTATCTATACAAGTTTCCGCTGAAATGTGTTTTATCCTCTATCTCCAAGTGCTTAATTGTAAAATTGAAGAAAATTTGGCTGATATTACTCCTTTTATCTAACAAAACCTTTTTTAAATGGAGTTTGGGAGCTAAGTCTCTCTAGTTGGCTTTGATTTCAATTTTCCTTCTTCTTTTTTTTTTTTTTCCCAAAGATTTTATTTATTTGGCAGAGAGAGACACAGCGAGAGAGGGAACACAAGCAGGGGGAGTGGGAGAGGGAGAAGCAGGCTTCCTGCCGAGCTGGGAGCCCGACGCGGGGCCCGATCCCAGGACCCTGGGATCATGACCTGAGCCGAAGGCAGACGCCTAACGACTGAGCCACCCAGGTGCCCCTCAATTTTCCTTCTTGAGCATTGGCCAGAGTTGGAGTTTGTGAACTAGTTTCTGATGCAAAAGAATCTTTTATTTGTGTGGGTGTTTTGTTTTGTTTTGTTTTCAGAGCTCCCTAAGCAGGTACACACCTGGGTATGACTTGTACGTACTTAGGTAAGCTAATTTACATACTCACCTTTCCTGATCTTTCAGGTTTCTTTTTAAAGAAAAACTTCCTGACAAGGGGTTGGTAATATCTTACCATTGTAAATACTTGATTTCTAAGTTTTGTTTACTTTGCTCTAATGAATACAAACTCCTGTCTTTATTAACTAAAAATATTATTCAATCAGAAGGTAGTTATGGCAAGTTCACTATTAAGTTTCATCTCCTTTTTCTTTTGGGTCCATTAGATACCTGTGGAGGGAGGACAGGAGCAACAGACGGATTCCAGCAAAGGGCGATGCCTGAGGAGAACGGTCAGTGTCCCTTCCGAGGGCCAGTTTCCTGAGTACCCACCAGAGGGCGCCACCAAACTGGGTAAGCTAATAAAAGGAAAAAATTCCTAGCTTTTATCTGGTAATTTATGGGCTTGTTATTGAGTGTTAGAATAACATAAAACATCCTGCTTTTCCTGCTAAGGACGTTGAAATATAGTATGTTAATGTACAGTTAATAGTCATTAGAAAGTTCTGTTCTTTACAACCAAGTGGCAACAAAGTTATTTTACAGAGATAACATTTATCTGAGTGCTAGTACCTTTGCCAGTCCTGGGTCAAGTGTTGTTTCTGAGTTTATTCCTTGCCTTTAAATTTTGAAAGAGCATTAAGTGGTCTTGTTGAAGCACTGAGATTGGTTGGGGGCCAGTGTTGTGTAGAAACTTGGTATTGCGTAGTTTGTGTCCTGTTCACACAGCTACTGATGCTGCCTTATGTGATGTCGGATCAGGTAATTTAGTAAGTTATATGCATGGTTGGAGTGGGTGACAGAAAGGAGAAATGGGGAAAGAAAAACAAACCACTTCAGTTGTTAACACACCAAAGGAATTAATGTCAATATCAAAACAACTTTTTCCCTGTTTCCTACCAAGTGTGTTCTGTTTGATGATTTGTGTGCTTACCAGTGGATATATCATTAGATTATTAGACAAGTCAGGTAATTTTAAAGAAACATAATTAAGATTAAATAAAATAAAAGAATTTGAAAAGTAGGGAGTGTTTTGGTGTTTTGCATTGTTGTATTATTATTTGCTTAGTGAACCTAGACATTAAGTCATGGACATTTCATAGGTAGATAATATGGAATCATTTATTGTCTCTATGTTGTTTAATATGGATCATTCTGTGATTTGGGTTGTATTTTTGAAAATCAGGGTTTGGTTGTTTGGGTTGGGTTTTTTGTTGGGTTTTGTTGTTGTAATCTAGTTGTTTTCTAGAGATTAGTCAGGTGAGCAAACACTTTTCTCCAAAGACTCATTTTTGGAGAAATAAGATTTCCTCTCATCTTATTTACACTGTACTTCTTTAGTATGTGTTCAAACCAGTTTAATGTGAACCTAAATTATGTTGCAAACCTGTCTGGGTGTAACCATTTTATAGCCTATTTATATTTCATACAGGTTCTATGTGGCTCGGACTGGCTCAGAGTCACCTTCTTTCACCTCTTTTGCTGTCATTATTTGTAATGTTATGTTGCTGACTCTCTGCCACTTCTCCAGGGACCATTGACTGTTCGAGCTTTGGTCCACAAAAGTCGCGGCTTTTGAGGAAGTGTAATCATAGTCTGAAGAGTTATTACGGTTTTATAGAAGAGAGAACTATATAGTGATTCTTAAAAATCTCCACCATTCCAGGTACTGGTCCCAAAGATAAACTAAGATGAGTGGCCAAGTTGTCTAGTCCAGAGCCAACCTTCTACCTGTCCTTGACTACAAGTGTGTTAGCCATCCAGACTCATGGTGTCCATGATCATTTTTGGAGTGGCTGTCCTAAATTAGCACTGGAAGCTAGGGCTCATAAGTACCAGAGGGGAAAAGACTGCTTTTAGAGCCATCCTTCCTTACATGCCAGTCTAATGTTGAATTAGATAATTATTCTGTTCTATTTTTGCCTCCTAGGGATTTGTCTTTAGGCAAAATTTTCTTGCTGTCAAGTATTTAATTGAGTAGTTGTTGTATATGTAACATTCTGTCCCAATCCCTAAGAATGAAAAGGGATGTAAGATATGATTTCTGCCTTTGGAAATTCTTATGTAGTTAGGAAGAGAGATTATTGATGACTAATTACAGTACCTGTTGTAATTGTGGTATATTATATTGTATGGCTTTTATTTTTTGTTTTTTAAAAACCCTTTCATTTATGCAGCAAATAGTTACTGAGTGACAACTATGTGCCAGATGCTGTTCTAGGCACTCAAGATAAACAGTGAAAAGAATAGACACAAATCTGTCCCTTTGTGGAGCTTACATTCTATTGAGGAGTGACAAACAATAAGCAAGAGTAGTAAGTGGAATATATGCTGTGCTAGATGGTGATAAGTACAAAGAAAATAAAGTAGGGAATGGGGATAGGAAGTGTCAAGGATGTATAATGTTAGCTAAGGTGACCAAAGAATGCCTCTTGTTAAGTGACGTTTGAGTAAAGATCTGATAAAATAATGACTGTAAGGCATATGGATACTTGAGGGTGAAGTGTTCCACCCAGAGGAACAGCTAGTATAATGTAGGAATATGCTTGGGGTGTTACAGGAACAGCATACGTGCCAGTGAGGCTGGCATGGAATGAACAAGGAGGAGAGTAGTAGAACATGACATCACTGAGCTCTTTGGCAAGCAGATCATGATGGTGTCATAGGTCATGATAAGGGTCGTGACTTCTACTTTATGAGATGGGGAGCCACTGGCTTCTCTAGATAAAGAGTAGGGATGCAAGAATGAGACTTCAGAGACCAGTTTGGATGCTATTGCAAAAAACTCTCTAATGAGAGTTCAAAGACCAGTTTGGATGCTATTGCAATAAACTAGAGATGCTAGAACTTGGGCCACAGTGGTAGTAGTGGAAGGGCTGAGAAGTGGCCAGATTCTGGATTTGAAGGTAGAGCCAACAGAATATGCTTGTTGGATTGGCTGTGGGACGTTAAGAAACAGAAGAGTGGAGAATTTTGGTTAGAACAGCTAGGGGAATAAAGTTGTGATTTTTTAAAATGGGAAAGACTGGGAGAAGCACATTTGAAAGTGGGATTGATCAGGAGCTCAATTTTGGACATACTGAGTTTGCTGGTCTTAGTAGACACCCAAGTGGAAATCAAGAGAGAGATACAGACTGGAGATAACAATGTAGGCCTTTAGCAAATAGATGGTATTCAGAGCTATGAGGTTAAATGAAATCACCAGGGAAACGTGTGCAGGTAGAAGATGAAGGCCTGGAACGACCTGTAGAGGTTAGGAAGATGAAGAAGCAGTGGCAAAAAAAAGAGAACAAAAATCCAGAATTTTGTTTCCAGATAAGACAGTTGTGTCAAGTGTGTATGGGGCAAACCTTCTGGTCTTGCATGGTTCTTGCACTTTGCAAGCTCTGGATTCTCTTTGCTCTTCTCCAGTAGAGGAACTCCAAACACTGATCTGGTTTTGCAGATGTCAAATCATAGTACACAGTCATCTGTGGAGAAATGCCCACTCATGAAAAACAGACCCCTTTTACTCTACTTCAGAGAATTGATGACAGAAAGGAGCTCTGGGACTCTAAAGGATCTGTGAAGAACGTTTATAGTGGCTGCCAGTGTAACTGTACATCAGAGATTTCAAACTGGTTAAAGAACTTTGGAATGTAAGATGGGAAGGCATATGTTTGTGCCTCCTACACTGTTTAACATGGGCAAATTTACACTGATGAGAACCTAATAAATGTCAAAAACTTAGGGAAAAGAAGTGTGTATGGGGTATGAGGCAGCAGAGTGGGGAGTGGTTAAGCACAGAATGTACTTCTCACTCAGCACTTCTCAGACTCTTGCATTCAGCAGTTTACATATTACCCAGGGTACTAAAATTTACATATGCACTGGCATTTGACACAGATTTTGATACACCAAATTTTTCTCCACTGAAAATGAGATGTTTTCTTAAGGTATATGAACATCATCTCTAGAGTACCCATCTCCAGATTTAGAAAACCTAGCAAAAACTACTTACTCTTGGTGACAATATAGAGATTTTAATTTGTTCATCAGAGATTTTTCAAATTCAGACCATGCAAAGCATGATTTGCTGAATTTTCAAAAGGAAATTACTTCTTTAGATATTAGGGGTCTTTGCATACTAACAATATTGGGAGGTATCTAAATTAACTGTATGAACTAGAACTAGTAAAGGTTAATTTTCAATGTAACCTACATGAATTCAGCTTAAAGAAAAAAAAAAAAAGACCTGGGTGGCTTACCCAGTTAAGTGTCTGCCTTCGGCTCAGGTCATGATCTCAGGGTTGTGGGATCAAGCCCCACGTCAGGCTCCACACTCAGCAGGGAGTCTGCTTGAGATTCTCTCTCTCCCTCTGCCCCTCCCCCTGCTCACACTCTTGCTCTCTCTTCCTAAAATAAATGAATGAATGAATGAATGAATAAATAAATAAAATCATAAAAAAAGAAAAGCCATCAGGTACCTTCCAAGAACACTGTGAAATAGGGGAAAGGGGAAAGCTGAGCAGTGGGTAGCATTTTCACGAAGTGTCCATTGACGGAAGAAACTATCTACTACCGCATGTTGTCTATGCCTGGTTGGTGGATAGCACACAGGTGAGCTGGCAACTGTCCATTCTGTTTACAGCATTTTTCTGACATGACAGGAAGGTTCATGCTCTCATGCTCAGATGGGCAGTACAAAGTTGGAGCTTGAAATGAGCAAGAATACTTGTTTGCAGATAACATCATAAACATGATAAACATAATGTAAACATAAACATAACCAAAAAGCTGGCTTAATTAGAAAATGCCAAATATAACTCCATGCTTTCTCAGTTCTCAGACAGAAGGGTCAAACTGAACGGGCAAATTCAAAGCCGGATATCTGGTGATTCAAAACTGCAGAGTCTCATGCCTGTGTTGTATTATATTATGATAAAATCTTTAAGTTTCCCCAGTGGTCCTACTTACAAAATCCTGGATTTTTGAAAAACTGTGCCTGTGGTAAGTAAATATGCTTCCTTATCATGGAATCCTCAAAACCCAGAAGCATTTGTTAAATATGCATAAAATTATAATTTAACATAGTACGCCTTTGATATACACTAGCAAGCCTTCAGAGAGATTATATCAAGTCTTTTAGAGGCAAAGTTAGCTGTCCACAATTTTTATGTTTATGTAAATGAAGGAGCCAAAAATTTTAAAATACCACCACCAATAAAGGAACCAAATTAGAAAAACATTGAGGAAAAGCCAACCCTGTACCTATGGGTTGCTAAGTTTATTAACCTAAGTGATAAAAATTTGAGGAAACTTTGAAGAAAATTAATATTAAAGCAGAATGTCCTCTCTAAGGCATTTATAAAATTATTATAAAAGTTAACTCTTTTAATCAAAATTATTAGAGGATATTGATTATTCAGACCTTAGCTTTAACTCTGACCTTCTTTCTGTATTAAAGTAGTCTCAGTTCTAATTTTATGTATAAACCATTGATAAGTCTCTTTTTATTCCCAAAACATTATTAGGGGTATCTAGATAATTTATGAGATATTTTCAAGGTGCTAGAATTTTCTATAAATATATAGGGTGGTACTAATATTGAAAGAAAGGGACATGTGAATAGTGAAGATTTAATATTATAAAAAAACATATCCTTCCACTTTTCAAGCAATAGAATTAAAAATGCCAATAAATAATTCCTGTGTATGGCATAGTACTCAATATTTAGATTGGCTAATAAACATATATATAAAATATACATAATAAAATGTTATATATGTTCTATATATATATAGATAGATAGATTTATTATATATATATAGAAGCAGGTCTTGTGCTTTAGGGTAATATAAATTGGCTAATACTAAACTTTTATGTATATATTAAATGTATCTAATATGTAATGTTATGACATAGTATATAGTGAATTTATAATATATACATACATACATACATTGGATATATTTTATATATATAATATAATCAATAGAGGCAGAGCTGCACTTTAGGGTAATATATATTTAAATGACCAAAACAGTTATGAAAAAGAATCAGTAGCCTGATGTTTTTAGCTCAGAACATTAGAGCTCAGTGAATAATGGCAGCCCTTGGGTTTTTTTTTTTTTGAAATGTCTTAAGAAATAAACTAAGACTATATCACCCACATCTAGTAAGTAAGCTCATGCTAAGATAGCTGCATAATATCTAGCCTTTATACTTGCATTCTGTAATTTCTAGATTTCAGTGATAACATACGTTATTTGAGGAAGGGTCAAATGAGCTCAAGAATTATCAAAAATATTATGGATAATTAAGATGGAAGACCCTAGAATAATGTCCCTGGAAGCTTTTGGTTGGGTAGTTTTGAGTTTTCTTAAAAACCATGAGCCAGTATAAATTCTTTTAAGTCTGTAAGATTCTATAAGATACAACAGGTAATACTGATGATAATATTCTAGAAGAATGGGCTTGACTCTAGGTTAAAATAGCCACGTACCCAGTCAGTTCTATAATGTGACACGTGTATTTCTAAAAATCACAACACTATGCAAAATTGTACAATAAAAATCACAGGGCTTAAGGGACAGGGGGATCAGAGGTACTATACTAAAAAACTTGTTCAATGACACATTAAAAAGGATAGGAACTAAATATAGATGGTAGCACATTTTTACATGTGTTAAATGGTTGCAAAATATATAAATACTACAATAAATATAGTACTTTACCTTGAAAAAAAATCTGAGAAATTTACTTATGGTAGTAGGCATCGGAGTAGTTTATAAGTTGACTGTGAAGTGATGGAAAGAGGATTTTTTGGAAACTGAAAAGAACATTGTTGTTACACGAGATGTGCATGAGTGTGGCTCAGAGCACATGCGGTGAAGTGAAGGTAGCTGGTCGTGTCCGAAGTATGTATGTATTCGAGCATGTTGTGTATTCCTACGTGGCTTGCTTCAGCTGGGTGCAGTGTTCTTTGTTCGCCTCGTGTCTCTCAGATGAATCATGCATAAACAAACAAATTCACGTAGTCACAGACTGTGCCCTGTTATATCCGTTGTGGCGTGACGTTCACATTTTCAAAGCAGGCATTATAACAGAAACGACTTGCCTACCAATCTGATTTAATCAGGTTTGTCCAGTGGAGAGAAGTAGCTCGCATTTATTAGCCAACTGAATTCCAAAATGTTGGTTACTTTTGAACATATTCCTAAATTTCTTTTGGAAGTTATTTAGAACTCAAAACTAGTACGAATAAAGTAAAAAAACTAGTACTTAAGTTCTCAAGCTAACCAGCTAAAGCCAATCTTTATTTTACTCGTATGAGCTGGATTTAGATGAGCAGAACAGTTTTTTTCTCTGAGGAAGTCAGTTCTCATTTTAAGTCCAGGTGCCAGATCACAATTCCTTCCAACTTGTAAATGCAAGTTTGGGGTCCCGATTTGTTCTCTTATCTTCCTCCCACCCCCGTCTCGGCACGGCAGAGATTTGCTCACTTCTGTCAAGGTGGTTCCAACGCAGTGCTAGTTGCTGTTGCCGAACAACCAGGGGTGGGCTCAGGTTATTGATTGTAGTTATTTCATAAAATTCCCAGCAGATGGCAGTAAAGTTCCTAAATGAGAGATTCCTTTTCTGACTTGTGTAGGTCATTTGTATAGGCTATTGTCACGGTTGTTATGAAGCCAGAAGACCAGGGGAAGGAGAAACCATGAAGGAAGTCAACACTAAGCTGTGGGCCAGCTGCTTGCTAGGTTTATTACAAAGCTGTATCCTGTGTCTTAATATAAGTTAAACTTTTTTTTTTTTTTTTAACACACCTAAATAAAATAGGTGTGTGCCTCCACCTTGACTATATATTTTGTAACAATCTGGAATTCCTGGCTAGAATTTTCAAATCTGGTTCCACATCATGAGAAGCCCCACAAACATGCAACTCAATACAACCCAGCCTGTACCTTCAAGTTCTATGGGGATGCGTGCCCAAGAGCACTAGAGTAGAATCCTCTAACATGTGATGCCCAGGTGAGGGGCCTCTTTAGACTAGTCCTAATGCAATATTAATCATAGCACACCACAGTGGTGTTTGGAGAATTGAGTGGGAAGGAGGACTGAGTGGCATGAGCACTCAGGAATGGTTTTTAGATTCTTGGACTTCTGGGAAGAAAAAAGGTGGTTTGAACATAAGCATCTAATTGTATTCCTTCCAGAAACCCCACTATAACTATATAGTAAAGGGATTTTCTTTTAAAGACATGATCCTTGAAGGATAAGGAGAATGAGAGGGAAGAAAGCAACCAGACAAAATAATAATAACAACAATAACAACAATAAATTCAAAGCTGAAAAGCAAATGGAATGTGGTAAATAACCTAGCTGACTTGAGAAAGCCAAATCTTAGTCTGGCAATGAAGAAAGCTAAGAACGAACCTGATTTTTACTACAGAATCTTTAAATAGCTCAGGAATTGCTGGTATGAGGAACAAATGGTACCTAGGTCTCTAGGTCTCTTCTTCCTCATTCCACTGAATAATTGCTCTTCCCACCCCTGCCTCTATTCTAATATAAGATGGCAAGTTAATTCCAGGGTGTGGGGGGGAATCCAAGAGTCTCTGGATTGGGGCATACCAGGCAAAATTGAGAGCACGGAACACTTTACCAAATACAAGGAAATTAAGTGAACATCTGCAGACAGAATGATGAGACCCCTCCACCTGTCTTTCCTCACTTGCCTTTACCCTTCAGGCAAGAGATTGGAAGGGTACCGTTTGGAGTATTTAACCAGCCCAAGAGGAAAGATCTCAAGATACGGACATTCCCAACACTAGCAGACATCTGAAGAAAAGCCTCCAGCATGAAAGAGAAAAAACAAAACGAAAGGAAAAAAGAAACTTGGAGGAAGAGAGACAGGCAGGGAATAGAAAACTTAAAGAAAAAGCATCGGTATCAGATAAAATAGTACATACATGAGACCAGAACTGATTATGATACAAAGCCAAAGAGCTGCCATGTATTGAAAAAAATTGTAACAAATAAAACTCAGTAGAAGTATTGGAAGATGAAAATGAGGAAATATCCCAGAAAGTAGAGGAAAAAAGATAAAATAATTAGAGTGCCAGTCTAGGAAGTCCAGCATCAAAACAGTGAGTTTCAGAAAAAGAAAAATAAGGAAAGGAAATCATTAGCAAAATAATTCAAGAAAATTTTCCATAAGTAAAGATAGGAGTTTCCAGATTGAAAGAGCGTCCTATAGCAAGGCACATTTTTGGGAAATTTCTATTTTAATTTGTCTTTGGTGACATAGAGACAGTCTTTTTTTTTTTTCTTTCTTTCTTTTTTAATTAACAAATTAATTAATTTGTCAGAGAGAGCACAAACAGGGGGAACGGCAGGCAGAGGGAGAAGCAGGCTCCCCTGCTGAGCAAGGAGCCCGGTGTGGGACTTGATCCCAAGATCCTGGGATCATGACCTGAGCCGAAGGCAGACGCTTAACCAACTGAGCTACCCAGGTGTCCTGACATAGAGAGAGTCTTACAAAATTCCAAAGAAAGAACAAACAGATTATATTCTAAGGATCAGAATCAGAATGGTATGAGACTTCCTATCAGCAACATCAGAAGCTAGAAAACAATGAGGAGTGTCCTCAAACTTCTGAAGGCAAGTAACTTCCAACTTAGAATTCTATGTTTAGCTATAAGCCATTATTCACACATGAGAATAAAATAGACATTTTCAGACATGCAAGATTTAAAAAATTACCGCCTACACATCATTTCTCCTAAAGCTAATGGAATTTATTCTTCACCAAGAGTGAGTAGGATGTGGAATATAGGATAGGAGATCCAACACAGGGGAGCAGACAAAGGGACCCCTCAGGAAAACACTATAGCGAGAACTGAGTTAAACAACTCTATACCAGCTGTAAAATGAGGACGACCAGTTCAGATTACAGCAGTCGGAAGGGTATAGTGAAGACTTCTCCAAGAAGATAAAATTGATATAATGGAACGAATTTAAACAAGAGATTTAGGATTGAAGTAAATTTGGATTGATTATCAACAACAAGCACATAGAAATTTAAACAAATGAATAATCAGGCAACAATTACAGGAAAAACAAAAATGTAGTTCAGGACATAGAGAATGGTTGTATAGCACCTTCTATATATTAGGCACTTTGTATATATTAATTTTTTAGTCTTTGTAAATCCAAAAGGTACTGATTTACAGGTAAGGAAACTGAGGCACAGTGAGGTTAAGTAACTTGTCTAAATACGTAGGCAGCTAGTAAATGGCAAAGATAGGATTTGAACCCAGGCAGTCTGCCTTCAGGATCTCTCCTTTTGACCACAGTGCCGTATTCTACATGGGATTCACTGTGTGGCTGCATTCTGTATAGCACACGTAGTCACAATATTGCTTGTCCTTACCAAAATTACTACAGAACTAAATAGGGACTGTGAGAGAGGAGGAAATGTCTGTGCACCTTCTAGGGTAGTAATGGGGGAGGAAAGAATCAAATTCTCATCTTCCGTAGTGGAAAGTCAAAAGATAATGTCTAAAATGGGAAAAATTGTAAATATCAGTACAACCATATTATTTAAGATTTGATGGTAACTACCAAAAGAATTGGCTAAGACAGATGAAAGTAGCTGTTAGAACAGTGTTAGAAGAGGAGGGCTGGGTATTGCCATTTATATTAACGAGTCTTGTGAAACTAATAGACTCTAAACTATGTGCATATGTTTTATTAACATAAAAACGTAAAAAACAGAAAGGCATACAGTTCAACAGAAAATTAGTATGTCATTTACACACAAGAAAAAGATGCTATACCTCATTTATAGTCAACAAAAGCAAATTAAAACTACAATAAGCTGCCAATTTTTACCTATAAGATTAGCAAATCTAAAAATGTTTTGGAAGGATAGAAGGAAACAAGCATTGTAGTCCTCTAATGCCAAATTGTTTCTGTAGAGGGCAGCCTCTGCAGGATGCACTTTGGCAAGAATAACCACTCTTTTTGCTCCAGAAGCAGTCTAACGTCTAAGAATTTGTCCCGCACATCTACTCACACGGTCATTGTACCATTGTCTATAATAACACAAGAGCAGACCCAACCGAAATATACATCCATAGGAGATTCTTTAAATGAATCATGTTAAATCTGCATACTGGACTACCATGCATGCACCTATGGAGAAGTAGCTCCATGTGTAGGAATTTGAAACAACTTCCAAGATACATTGTTAAGGAGTTGGGGGCAGGGAGCAAGTGCAGAAATGTGTGTGTATATTATACTATGATTTGGGTAAAAATTGCCAAATGCACATAACCGTGTGTGAGTGTATATGCGTGCACGTGTGTGTGTAACCTAGAACTCTACAGAAGAAGCCTTTAGCAGACAGAGGTGGCTTCTGAGAAAACTGGGGACCTGATGGGTCAGAATGTGAGGGAGACAAACTCGTCATTATCTGACCCTTCTTAACCTTTGAGCTTTCAATCCAATGAATGGGTTAGTATTCTTAAGTAGTAATAATGACAGAAATAATCGTAACTTTAATAAAGATGAAGAGAGAGAGAGAGGGGGAGGGAGAAAGGGAAAGAAGAAACCTACCTGTCCTAAAGGGACATTTCAGTTCTTTATGTTGAATTTCAAACACAGGGAAAACAATGAATTCAAATCTTATACAATTAACTGGAAAGGTATGTTATATTGATGCCAACCAGTGAGTTTCACATTACTAAAATACGCTGCTTTAAAATTAGCTAGGTTTCATCTCACCCTCCGGTCACGAATTTGTAGCAGGACGTTAAGTTGACCATTAAAACAGCTTAGTGTTTACTTATCTCCAGTGAAGAAGAGAAATTGACTCTGACTAAAGAAGACTAGAAACTCTTTGACATTTTTATGTTAGATGATTATAACGTAATAGATTATAAAAGTAACTCTACTGGATTTTTCAGGAGTATTAGAAAGGATATTTTCTTCTCTTTACCTCTTTGTTAAATAAGACCTAACTGAAATAATGCTGGGGAACAAGTTTTCTTGTGGATCATAAATGCTGTGCCTATGATTTAATGTATCATTTTTTGTTTGTATTTCTTCAGACAAATTCAAAACCCAAAGACCACGATAGTAAAATATGAGAAGGTTGGAGAATGCAGTTTTTTTTTTTTTTTACCTTAGTTAGGATTATTTTTTACTATGTTTCTTGTAACATTGGATAATGAGAATTCAGAGACCATTAGTAAGAAAAATTGTTTATAAGTAATTTTATTTTGTTTCATTTCACAGTTTTCCAAGTAGTATTAGTCATAAATCATATTAGGCTAACAAAATAATCCTCTTCCAGCTCTTAACATGGTCCCAGCTTCCCACTTCAGATTACAGATTTGCCAGTGACCTATACAAAAACTAAATAAAATATGAACTAGGGTTATTGGACAGCTGTTGTATTTCAAACCACCATTTTATGAATCCGGACTACTTTCTAATGTTCTCTTGTTAGCCTCATGTTAAAATTTTATTTCTTTTTTTTCCCCCTAAATATTGGGAAAATTACTTTTTAGTGTTTCCTCAGTATTGGGGGTATGTATGATAACCCCATGTATCCTGAAGTTTGGCAGTCTTTTTCTTCATTCCACTTATCAGAATTCACCAGCATTTATTTCCATCTGAGAAACCACTCTTTGTCCCTCTAATACTGAATGTATGTCCGTAATGTTTGCAGCAAGCTGTTGGTAGTATCTTCTTTACTAGCTTGGAACCTCTTAGCAGACAGGACTGCTGCTTCTTCATGTGATTATCGCCACAGCCCCCAGCAGGTTTTGTGCTTTGTTGCAGGCTTAGTGGGTGTGTGTTGAGTGAGTGACCGAGTGAGACACGTTAGCAAAACCCTTGCTTGACATTTTCAGGTGAAGCGCTTCAAAGTGAAAAATCATCTTAGATGTGGGAAATATGGTTTTTTTTCCTGTAGGGAAAACCACATCCACTCCAGAGAAGTATTTTACGAATGCAGTTAGAGACTTAATAAATATCATTGTGCAGCCCCAAGAACTCCGGACCGTCACAGCCACAACTTGGTAACTGCCGTGGTCCGAGGCAGCAGCTCACGCTGTCGGGTGTGTCTGTTTGCTGATGTCAGATAGGAACCCTGACACTGAGCTGCTTGTTGACGTCGTGCTTGTGGTAGTGAGCAAGGTATCTACGCTTATGTTTAAGGTTTTATTAGTAGTAAATAGTGTGTATTTGGTATTTTCTTGTTTCTATACAGAATGTAATAGAAAATAAATTCCTTCAATGAAAGAAAATGACTTTTTTATTCTTTTGCTGCATTTGAGCTTGATAGCATGCATAAACATGCGTGCTGTTGTTGGAGTTTGGTTATTAAGCGATTAATTAGCATATCAAAATCACACGAGCAGTTTTAGCAGCTAATTCACAGACAGAGGCTTTATTCCTTTAAGAATGAAAATTCACGTTTGTGAATAGAACTCTCTGTTCTTCTGGAAGGACTGCCTTTATCAGAGGCACTTGTGGGGCAGTGGAAATGGCACAAGCTTTGAAGTTGCCCTAACCTGGATTCAAATTCCATCTCTTCTCATCATTAACTCTGAGCTTCAGCTTCCTTATCAGATGAGATTTTTATTATGATTTGAAAGAGGAATGCAGGACCAACAACAAATTTTGATTTGAGACAAACTTCATTTTTCTCTGATTCTTATAAAATCATGGAACCAGTGAGATAATAGAGTAGGTATTATATTTCTCAGTTTGCTTGGATGGGTTTAAGTCAACCCAATAAAGAAATTTGAAGTGTGACATATTAGGAAACATCCTGCCTCTGTCCCTCATGACTTTCCTCGTTTGTTTTTTTTACTTTTACTTGCACAGTTGGGCAAATTCCTTTCTTCTAAAGTGTATTCATAATACACCATTCTGTTATATAATAGAGGTAGAAGGATGGGGATGGAGTTGTTTATAATGCATCTCAAGATTTATTTTTGAGATTTAACATGGCTGCCATGGAACCTTTTTCAAAAGGAAGATATATGATTCAGATACTTTGAACAAAATTAACTAAACATTGCTTACTTCAGTTGGTCTCTCACTTGTGCTCTCTCCTCACCCCCCCACCCCCCCACCCCCGTTTTTGGTAGTCCAGGATTGACTAAACTATTTACCAAAGCCGTTTTAGTTTATGCTTCAAACACAGGATTTATGAATCAGATTGGTGGAAAATCTATTGGGTTTGTGTCCAAAACAGACTGGAGCTGCCTCCAGGGATGAAGAACGTTTTGTTAAGACCTTCTTGACACCCACCTGTCATCTGATTTTTATAGTAACAATACTTAACATGAGAAGCTCCCAGGTTTCTCATTAAGGTGTTGTGTTTACTGAATTGTTTTGATTACTTACTTTTCTCTGAAATCTACAGCCCATTTTCTTTCCTCTTCAGAAATTTGAATGTTAACTTTTCCCCCATTTTAATTGATATTTAATATAGCACAACAGGAAATTTCCATCCATTTCGTTTTTTCTATCTGCTTATAAAAAATAATTTGTATTTTGTCTGTTGTTTGGCATGTTTTTTTCTAACTCTAGAGAGTAGAGGATAACAGGAAGAAATTCAAGGTAGAGAAGAGTAAAAAGAACATGAATTCATAAGAGAGAAAGGAAGTAAAAGACTGAATAAGAAAGAAAGAGAGCTGGTAATAAAGAAAGATTATTATTTTATCTCAGTACATTTTTTCACTTAAAGGCCTTCTGATTTTTTCCCTCTCACTTTAATCAGAGTAGTGCCATCAAAGAGTCAAAAACATATTAAACAAATCTTTTTTGTAATTAATTTTCAAAAGTAGGAATTGTAGAGAAATATTCAGATGTATGTATTAGGAGCCAAATGAACTGGGAAGAGAGCCACGGAAGTAATTCATTGACTGTGACTGAAAGGAAATGGAGACAGAAAAGTACATTTAGTGCACATAAGAATTAGATAAAAATAGCCTTGGAGTAGCCACCACAACTAGAAAGTTCTAATAAGCCTCCCAAAAAAAACTGCAGGCATAATGGGAGTGAGGAGAAAATTTGGCCTCCTCTAATAAGGTTTGACATCAGTGATATAGCGTAGGGTTATAGGTGAAAGATGAGCTTTTACAACTAAATGTGTTACTTTGATTAAAATTAGAATTACACTTTTATTTTCATAAACTTTTCCAAGGCTTAGCAATAAATTTAACAGCTCTGCTGTATTTATGACTACGTAATACATTCAGGTGTAGGACTTGTCTTAATTTAGGCTGCTGTAGCAGAATACCCTAGACCGGTTGGCTTATACAGGAAGCATTTATTTCTCACAGTTCTGGAGGCTGGCAGGTCCAAGGTGTAGTGTCTGCCGAGGGCCCTCTTACGGGTTGCAGACTGCTGACTTCTTGTATCCTCACACGGCAGGAAGATGGCACGGGTGCTCTCTGGGGTCTCCCTTAAAAGGGTATGAATCCCATAAAGTTCCAAGTGCACATGATTTCTAACCTGAAATTGTGTTCCAGGCTAACGTATCTGTCAAGTAATAGAAGGGGTAGATCGAGAAGGGTGAGAAGAAGACAGAGAACATCCCCAGAATACTGGTGAAGGGTAGTCTCAGGGTGGCAGTCATGTCCTGGCTGGGGTAGCAGCCGGTGATGAATGAATTCTGTCTATTAAACTTCATGCATCATTTAGAGAACTTCTTTACAAAAACCAAACAAACGAGCATGTTTGGCACTAACAGTACTCAATTAATATCGAGTACGATTAAACATGGAACAAGAAAGCACAGTATATTTTCAGCATTCTCCAATTCATCATATTCTTTTAAATTTCATGTTGACGTGTATGGGTATAATGTAGAATTTAAAATGTACATCATAAAAGTTGTAAGAAATTTTGAAGCTTAGTAGGGGATAATTTTAATTATGCAACAACTGATGTTACAGGATAAAGGGTGGTCTATAATAATCAAATCTTATCAATTCAAGCCTAGAACTTCTTTAAGGACAATACCATATTTTTAAAATCAATACTGTGGCCCAATTTCTCTTGCCAATGACATGGAAACCATTTTATTTATTTCCTGATGTGAGGGGTAAAGGGATGTCTCCAGTTCCCATGCGTAGATATCCCTGTTCTTATTTCTCTGGATGGCCTCCTGAGAGATGTAATAGTGAGAGTGTGGTTCTGCCCTTAGTCACCAATGACCGTTTCCTTAGCAAATTCATTAATCTCATTTTTTCTCTCTCAATTTTTGTCACCCATAAAATATCACTCAAATGTTAGGCTTCCCTAAAATATAGCTATTTTTCACTTATTGTTATGCTTGTCAGTATGACATTTTAAGACCAGCAGGTTAAATACATTATTTCATTTTAAATTAGTTCAAAAACCAAAGCCGTTTGCTCTCTAAATTTACTATATCCTGGGGCAGATTTATCTGTTAATATGGAAAGTAGGTTAAAGAATGGTACGGCCATATACTCCTAATTCTTGAATATGCTGAAAACTAAGTTCTTTGTTTTTATTGGAATTCATTGTTACTGTCACTGAAACAAATCCCTCAGAGGATTTTCAAGTTTTTTATTGGTAGTGAAATTTTTTTGTCTTTAGCTTCAATAGTAATAAATTTAGATATCATATTTTATTGCCAAGAGAAAATATGTTATGCCTTGTGATAGACAGAAAAATTTGGCTTGTTTCAAAGCAAATGGTATATCCTTGCATGCAGTATTTGTGTTGCTGAACTGCATTGTGTTTTTTTTGTAGAATCACTGTTTTGGAATTGATCGTGAATTGATTACATGCCTTGTGCTGTAATTCTGGTGCCTTTTATACTATTTGATTATGCCTTTTCTGGAAAAATATCTAATTCATTTCTTATAGTATAGAGCTTTTTTTTTTTTTTTTGTATAAGGGAAAAAGAATATCCATAGAACTGAGAAAAGGGGCCCCTCATTCTCTTGGATTTCAAGATTGATTGGATTTTTCCTGAGAACACACGGTCTGGGGCCAAGTGACTGAGAGTATCTCCCTTCCCCTTTCCTTAGTGTTCTCTTCTTTCTTCTATTCTCTTCTATCCCCCATATCCTAGGACCCAGATGTTCAGAAAACATTCACACATTATCACTCGAAATTATCATTCTCAAGTCAGGAGCTCTTCTCAGATTGTGGGGAATAGAGCTGTGTCCGATTGCTGAAATGAAACAGCACAAGTGGAATGAAATTCAGTATATTGTTCTAATAGACATATGTTTCATGATGTCTGGATTCATATACAATAAAGAAAAGAGCCACAGCTGGTGATAAAACCAAATCTAGAGCAATATATAAGCTCTTTTATAAAATTAATAATAATACAGGAAATTTGGGAAAATACAGAAAGCTGTGAAGAGGAAAAATAATAACCCCAAAATGCCACTTAAGATAAATCTGGAAAAGTAGTTTAATTTAGTATACCATAGTGGTTAAGAGAAAGCACTCCAGAGCCAACTGAAATATGGATTCTGGCTCTACTACTTTGTGACCTTGGGCATGTTACTCACTCAAACCTGTCTGTGTCTCCATTTCCTCACATGTAACATGGACAAAACAATAGCATTTACTTATGTTGTCTACTTTAGAACTCTTTTTCCTAGGAAACTGCTGTTAGAATTTTCTAATTTTTTCTTTCTTTTTTCTTTTTTTTTTTTGGTGCTTCATGACTTATCTCTTGGAGTTCTACTAGATTTTAGCTTGCTTTAGTTAGTTGCAAGGGAATAATGGAAATTGAGTGAAACTGAATGAACCTGAGGTATGCAGTAGTATTTTGAATTATGTAGTATGTGTGTGTGTTGTTGTGTCAGGGGGATGCTGAAGAGGACTATACTCTCACATCTATGCTTTTTCCAAGTGGATTTTATGGAAACAGTAGCCCACAGTTGTGAATTTTCTTTAAAACTAAGACAAAAACAAATGCCTAGTGACTTATTTTATGGAAACAGTATGTGCAACATATGGGAAAGGTAGACCAGTAGTGCTTCAGTTGTGATGGGATTAGCTTCATAGGAACTTATCAAGCTTCACAGATAATTGTGAATAGGTTTTGAAGCCGCTGAAGAAAATGAATTTTTGAAGGCTTTATTAAAGTACAATTTAAGCTCTCTTTTTAAATGAGGAGGGACAATATCACAGGCTTGTCTTTGGCTCTCTGAGCACATTCAGAGATATTGTCCATTAATACCCAACCCTATCCCCGAATGCTTGTAGTTGCTTTTTGTTGTTTCTTAATGATTTTTTCCCATAGAAATAGAAGTGTTGCTTTTGTACCTGTAGCATATTCTTACTCACATGATGAAATAGAACTAGAAAAAGATTTGCTTGTATTTTTCCACTTAAGTTTAGCTTATTTTTCTTTGAAATACGGTCCTATTCATATGAACACCTGAGTACTAGGAAATTGACTGATCTTTGATTTTGCCCTCTCCCTATAATGCTTCCTCTCTGCCAGTTGCCATTTCAGGTGAGGAAATGCAGGGTACTAAATTCTCGTAGCTGGAAGAGCAAGGTAAAGCTCTACTGCCTAGCCAGAAGTTTGGGAAATATTGCGTGCCTGTCATAATTGTCACTTACTGGCATGTGCCTTTTGTAAACACTTATAAGTACTTTGCTAGACCTTACAACTAACAGGTCTTCAAGTCTTTTTAATGCTTTTTTATCAGAAGAGAAGCATATATGTATGTGTGCTTGTTGTGGTCCCAATATACAAAAATAAACTTAAATAAAAATGAGAATTTCAGAAGCATTTCTGAAGAAGTGGGTGACTTTAGTGTTTGTTATTCCAGTTATAGACAATGATTTCCTTTTCTAGTATGAACTCTAAAAAGAATGCCGTGGGAAGACCACAGTATCAGAATGCCAATCTGGTTTATGGGGAGACCTTAATAGAAATTGTGTTTATGGTTAGAAGCAGCTGTGTTTCTGATCACCTGCTTCAAAAGAGGAAGCACACAGACAGGCTGGTGTGTACCTCAGCTTGCCTGCTGCTGAGATGTGTTTGTGCTTGGAAGAGGAGAAGATGGGTATTAACAGGGTTGGTTTTTTTTTTTTTTATATTTGTTAATTTGTTTGGTAAGAAATAAAAGTGACGTGCATGTCATTTTTAATTATATGCAGTTAGCTTATTTTTTGTGTTCTTTGATTTTCAGAAAATCAGGCATTTGCAGAAAATTATGCAGTCAGGGTGTCTAAATGGTTCTCACATTGACTTCTATAACTATACCAAAGTCAAAATTTCATAATTACTTTTGTAAGGGGTACAGGGAAATATGCTATCTTTATTCATTAAAATTCAAAAAGCGTGCTACTTATTTGATTCATAACTAGAAAAATATTATCCTAGCCTTTTAGGGAAAAAGAGCAGTATTGGGCTCCTGGGTGGCTCAGTCAGTTAAGCATCTACCTTCGGCTCAGGTCATGATCCCAGGGTCCTGGGATTGAGTCCCGCGTCGGGCTCTCTGCTCTCTGCTCAGCAGGGAGCCCGCTTCTCCCTCTCCCCCTGCCTGCCGCTCTGCCTGCTCATTCTCCCTCTGCCTCTGCATGCCCCCCCATCTCATGAATGAATAAATACAATCTTTTTTAAAAAAGAAAAAAAAAACAGTATTTGTTGATACTGAATTTGGAAACTCACATAGATATAGCCTTCAAGAGTATTTGTTTATTCAACAAATATTTATGAAGTACTTATTCTGTGGCAGATGCTGTACTTTGCACTGATACATCAGTGAGCAAAGCAAGTATAGTCCCTGCCACCATGGAGTTTGTAGGCACCAAGATGAGGAGCAGGTAGACATCCAGCATATGAATAACTAAATTGTAGTTGTGATAAGTTCCAGAACGGACAAGAACAGAGTGCTATGTTAGTGTGCAATAGGAGGACCACAGTTTGTCAAGGTGACCAAGCATTGAAAATGAATGATTCTCTCATTTATGTTTGAATTATAATATCATGGAATTCCAGAACTGGAAGAGATCTTGAAAATTATCTGGTCCAACCCTTCACTTGAATGTTTTTAAATATTCGTTTGATCATTGCTGATATTTGACCATGACTAGCTAACAAAAAATGGCATTTTCATGTAGTTCAACCTAACGCACTATTTATTAAATATGATGTTGGATCATGGCTACATAAGATGGATTAGTCAAGACAACCCTACCCAACTCTATATACAGAGAAGAAATATGAAACCAAATAATTACAATGTAGTGATTATTAGCAGAAATAAAATGGCTTAAGTGGCCTGACATATCCAAAATGAACATGCTGAATCTGAGATCCAATACATCAGCTCCAAGCTCCTTCATGGACATGAATTTCAGCCAATGTCTAACTTGAGTGGATGGCTAAAGGGTGAGATATTTACTCATGCTTCTCTAGCCTCCTGGAGAACTCCTCCCTAGTGTTGTAGGAGATTAAGATTTTATCAGGGGGCGGAGCAAGATGGCAGAGGAGTAGGAGACCTGGATTTCATCTCCTCTCAGGAATTCAGCTGGATAGGGATCAAACCATTCTGAACACCTACAAACTCAACAGGAGATCGAAGAAAAGAATAGCAACAACTCTCTGAACAGAAAAGCGACCACTTTCTGGAAGGTAAGACGTGCAGAGAAGTGAATCCGAGGCGATATTCAGGAGGATAGACGGCGGGGGAGGGGCCTCCGTCAGTCGCTTCTGGCAAGTGATAGAGCCGCGGAGCATAAAGTCGGAACTTTTAGAAGTCTGCTCCGCTGAGGGACGTCACTCCGGTGGCTAAGTGGGAGGTGGAACCCTCGCGGGACAGTGTGGTCTCAGGAACCTTGGGGTCACAGAAAGACCAGGGGTGCCTGAGTGCGGCAGAGCTCCCAGGTATCGGAGCAGGGAAGCTGGCTGCAGAGACGGAGCCCAGGCGCGGGCTCTCAGCTCGGGGTTGCCATAAACCGTGATCCGCGGCACAGTCGGGCCCCTGCTCCTCCAGCAGGGACCCAACAAGTGGCAGATCCAGGGAGAATCCCCTTCCTCCCCCGGGAGGAGCGGCACGGCAGCGCGCCGCAGGGATCTGCTGGGTTTGGAGACTCCACCTGGGGTCGGGTGCCAGAGATAGAAACGCGCGGTCACAGGCTGGGTGAGCACGGAGTGCGGCCGGAGACCGGGGAGACGGGAGTGACCGACGGCTTTTGTCTGGGGGCTCACTGAGGAGCGGGGCCCCGAGTTCTCGGCTCCTCCGGGGCGGAGATTGGGAGGCCGCCATTTTCACTCTCCACCTCCAAAGCTGTATGGAAAGCTTGCAGGGAACAAAAACTCCGGAGAGCAAACCTGAGCAGATTACTTAGCCCTGACAGGGCAAGGGCAGGGCAATTCCGCCTCCGGCAAAGACATTTGGAAACCACGGCAATAGGCCCCTCCCCCAGAAGATCAGCGAGAACAGCCAGCCAAGAGCAAGTTTACCAATCAATGAGAACGGCAGAACTCCAGCACTAGGGGAATACTGCACATAGAGTTCATGGCTTTTTTTACCATGATTCTTTAGTCTTTCAAAGTTAATTTTTTTTAACTGTCTTTTTTTCTTTTTTTTTTTTTGAATTTTTCTTTTTCCCTTTTTCAACCAACTTATCAATCCCGTTTTTAAAAAACATTTTTATTTTTCATTTTTAGAGTCATATTCTATCCCTTCATAGTAGTTACCCGTATTTCTGGCATATATATATAAGTTGTTCTCTCTTTAAAATTTTGAGATAGTTTCTTCTAAGAGATCAAAATATACCCTAAATCTCTAGTGTATGGTTTTTTTCTACTCCCCTGCCTGATCACATTCTCTCCCTTTTTTTTCCTTTTTTTTTTAAATCCTCTTCTTTCTTTTTTCAAACAACTTCTTATCAATTCCTTTTATAAAATTTTTTATAATTTCCATCTTTACAGTCATATTCCATCCCTTCATCATATCAACCCTTATTTTTGTACATATATAAGTTTTTCTTTCTTTAAAATTTTGGGAGGCACTTTCTTCGAACAGACCAAAATGCACCCAAAATCTAGTGAGTGGCACTGATCTATATACCAGCCTGATCATATTTGATCACATTCTGTCTTTTGTTTTGTTTTGTTTTGTTTTGTTCTGTTTTTGTTTGTTTTTATCTTTTTCTTTTTCTTTTTTTCTTTCTTTTTCTTTTTTCTCTCTTTCCCTTTCTTTTCCCACTGCTTCAGGTCTTTTCTGATTTGTTTAGAGTATATTTTCTGGGGACGTTGTTACCCTGCTAGCATTTTGTTCTCTCATTAATCTATTCTCCTCTGCACAAAATGACAAGATGGAAAAAATCACCTCAACAAAAAGAACAAGAGGTAGTACCGACTGCCAGGGACCTACTCAATACGGACATTAGTACGATGTCAGATCTAGAGTTCAGAATCATCACTTTAAAGATACTAGCTGGGCTTGAAAAAAGCATGGAAGTTATTAGAGAAACCCTTTCTGGAGAAGTAAAAGAACTAAAATCTAACCAAGTAGAAATCAAAAAGGCTATTAATGAGGTGCAATCAAATATGGGGGCGCTAACTGCTAGGATAAATGAGGCAGAAGAGAGAATCAGTGATATAGAAGACCAAATGATGGAAAATAAAGAAGCTGAGAAAAAGAGAGATAAACTACTACTGGATCACGAGGGCAGAATTCGAGAGATAAGCGATACCATAAGACGAAACAATATTAGAATAATTGGGATCCCAGAAGAAGAAGAAAGAGAGAGAGGGGCAGAAGGTATAATGGAGCAAATTATAGCAGAGAACTTCCCTAATTTGGGGAAGGAAACAGGCATCAAAATCCAGGAAGCACAGAGAACCCCTCTCAAAATCAATAAAAATAGGTCAACACCCCGACATCTAATAGTAAAACTTACGAGTCTCAGGGACAAAGAGAAAATCCTGAAAGCAGCTCGGGAGAAGAGATATGTAACCTACAATGGTAGAAACATTAGATTGGCAACAGACCTATCCACAGAGACCTGGCAGGCCAGAAACGACTGGCAGGATATATTCAGAGCACTAAATGAGAAAAATATGCAGCCAAGAATACTATATCCAGCTAGGCTGTCATTGAAAATTGAAGGAGAGATAAAAAGCTTCCAGGACAAACAAAAACTAAAGGAATTTGCAAACACGAAACCAGCCCTAACAAGAAATCTTGAAAGGGGTCCTCTAAGCAAAGAGAGAGCCTAAAAGCAACATAGACCAGAAAGGAACACAGACAATATACAGTAACAGTCACCTTACAGGAAATACAATGGCACTAAATTCCTATCTTTCAGTAGTTACCCTGATTGTAAATGGGCTAAATGCCCTAGTCAAAAGACGCAGGCTATCAGATTGGATTAAAAAACAAGACCCATCGATATGCTGTCTGCAAGAGACTCATTTTAGACCCAAAGACACCCCCAGATTGAAAGTGAGGGGGTGGAAAACCATTTATCATGCTAACGGACACCAAAAGAAAGCTGGGGTGGCAATCCTTTTTTCAGACAAATTAGATTTTAAACCAAAGACTGTAATAAGAGATGAGGAAGGACACTATATCCTACTTAAAGGGTCTATCCAACAAGAAGATCTAACAATTGTAAATATCTATGCCCCTAACATGGGAGCAGCCAATTATATAAGCCAATTAATAACAAAAGCAAAGAAACACATCGACAACAATACAATAATAGTGGGGGACTTTAACACCCCCCTCACTGAAATGGACAGATCGTCTAAGCAAAAGATCAACAAGGAAATAAAGACTTTAAATGACACACTGGACCAAATGGACTTCACAGACATATTCAGAACATTCCATCCCAAAGCAACGGAATACACATTCTTCTCTAGTGCCCATGGAACATTCTCCAGAATAGATCACATCCTAGGTCATAAATCAGGTCTCAACCGGCACCAAAAGATTGGGACCATTCCCTGCCTATTTTCAGACCACAATGCTTTGAAACTAGAACTCAATCACAAGAGGAAAGTCGGAAAGAACTCAAATACATGGAGGCTAAAGAGCATCCTACTGAAGAATGAATGGGTCAACCAGGAAATTAAAGAAGAATTAAAAAAATTCATGGAAACCAATGAAAATGAAAACACAACTATTCAAAATCTTTGGGATGCAGCAAAGGCAGTCCTAAGAGGAAAGTAGATAGCAATACAAGCCTTTCTCGAGAAACAAGAAAGGTCTCAAGTACCTACACCTAAAGGAGTTGGAGAAAGAACAGCAAATAAAGCCTAAACCCAACAGGAGAAGAGAAATAATAAAGATCAGAGCAGAAATCAATGAAATAGAAACTAAAAGAACAGTAGAACAGATCAACGAAACTAGGAGCTGCTTCTTTGAAAGAATTAACAAGATTGATAAAC
Organism: Phoca vitulina; assembly: GCF_004348235.1. Taxonomy (NCBI): domain Eukaryota; kingdom Metazoa; phylum Chordata; class Mammalia; order Carnivora; family Phocidae; genus Phoca; species Phoca vitulina. The sequence continues at coordinate 6,027,469 of NW_022589776.1, forward strand.
CCCTGGCCAGACTTATCAAAAAGAAAAGAGAAATGACCCAAATCAACAAAATCATGAATGAAAGAGGAGAGATGACAACCAACACCAAAGAAATACAAACAATTATAAGAACATATTATGAGCAACTCTATGCCAGCAAATTAGATAACCTGGAAGAAATGGATGCATTCCTAGAGATGTATCAACTACCAAAACTGAACCAGGAAGAAATAGAAAACTTGAACAGACCTATAACCACTAAGGAAATTGAAGCAGTCATTAAAAATCTCCCAACAAACAAAAGCCCAGGGCCAGATGGCTTCCCAGGGGAATTCTACCAAACATTTAAAGAAGAATTAATACCTATTCTTCTGAAACTGTTCCAAAAAATAGAAATGGAAGGAAAACTTCCAAACTCATTTTATGAGGCCAGCATTACCTTGATCCCAAAACCAGACAAAGACCCCATCAAAAAGGAGAATTACAGACCAATATCCCTGATGAACATGGATGCAAAAATTCTCACCAAAATACTAGCCAATAGGATCCAACAGTACATTAAAAGGATTCTTCACCACGACCAAGTGGGATTTATCCCTGGGCTGCAAGGTTGGTTCAACATCCGCAAATCAATCAACGTGATACAATACATTAACAAAAGAAAGAACAAGAATCATATGATCCTCTCAATAGATGCAGAAAAAGCATTTGACAAAGTACAGCATCCTTTCTTGATCAAAACTCTTCAGAGTATAGGCATAGAGGGTACATACCTCAATATCATAAAAGCCATCTATGAAAAACCTACAGCGAATATCATTCTCAATGGGGAAAAACTGAGAGCTTTCCCCCTAAGGTCAGGAATGCGGCAGGGATGTCCACTATCACCACTGCTATTCAACATAGTATTGGAAGTCCTAGCCACAGCAATCAGACAACAAAAAGAAATAAAAGGCATCCAAATCGGCAAAGAAGAAGTCAAACTCTCACTCTTTGCAGATGATATGATACTTTATGTGGAAAACCCCAAAGACTCCACCCCAAAACTGCTAGAACTCATACAGGAATTCAGTCAAGTGGCAGGATATAAAATCAATGCACAGAAGTCAGTGGCATTCCTATACACCAACAACAAGACAGAAGAAAGAGAAATTAAGGAGTCGATCCCATTTACAATTGCACCCAAAACCATCAGATACCTAGGAATAAATCTAACCAAAGAGGCAATGAATCTGTACACAGAAAAGTATAAAATACTCATGAAAGAAATTGAGGAAGACACAAAGAAATGGAAAAACGTTCCATGCTCATGGATTGGAAGAACCAATATTGTGAAGATGTCAGTGCTACCTAGAGCAATCTACACATTCAATACAATCCCCATCAAAATGCCATCCACTTTTTTCAAAGAAATGGAACACATAATCCTAAAATTTGTATGGAACCAGAAAAGACCCCGCATAGCCAGAGGAATGTTGAAAAAGAAAAGCAAAGCTGGCGGCATCACAATTCCGGACTTCCAGCTCTATCACAAAGCTGTCATCATCAAGACAGTATGGTACTGGCACAAAAACAGGCACATAGATTAATGGAACAGAATAGAGAGCCCAGAAATGGACCCTCAACTCTATGGTCAACTAATCTTTGACAAAGCAGGAAAGAATGTCCAATGGAAAAAAGACAGTCTCTTCAACAAATGGTGTTGGGAAAATTGGACAGCCACATGCAGAAGAATGAAACTGGACCATTTCCTTACACCACACACAAAAATAGACTCCAAATGGTTGAAAGACCTCAATGTGAGACAGGAGTCCATCAAAATCCTAAAGGAGAACACAGGCAGCAACCTCTTCGACCTCAGCCGCAGCAACTTCTTCCTAGAAACATCGCCAAAGGCAAGGGAAGCAAGGGCAAAAATGAACTATTGGGACTTCATCAAGATAAAAAGCTTTTGCACAGCAAAGGAAACAGTCAACAAAACCAAAAGACAACTGACAGAATGGGAGAAGATATTTGCAAATGACATATCAGATAAAGGGCTAGTATCCAAAATCTATAAAGAACTCATCAAACTCAACACCCAAAGAACAAAGAATCCAATCAAGAAATGGGCAGAAGACATGAACAGACATTTTTCCAAAGAAGACATCCAAATGGCCAACAGACACATGAAGAAGTGCTCAATATTGCTCGGCATCAGGGAAATCCAAATCAAAACCTCAATGAGATACCACCTCACACCAGTCAGAATGGCTAAAATTAACAAGTCAGGAAATGACAGATTTTGGCGGGGATGCGGAGAAATGGGAACCCTCCTACACTGTTGGTGGGAATGCAAGCTGGTGCAGCCACTCTGGAAAACAGTATGGAGGTTCCTCAAAAAGTTGAAAATAGAGCTACCCTACGACCCAGCAATTTGCACTACTGGGTATTTACCCCAAACATACAAAAGTAGGGATCCGAAAGTGTATGTGCACCCTGATGTTTATAGCAGCAATGTCCACAATAGCCAAACTGTGGAAAGAGCCAAGATGTCCATCGACAGATGAATGGATAAAGAAGAGGTGGTATATATATACAATGGAATATTATGCAGCCATCAAAAGGAATGAGATCTTGCCATTTGCAACGACGTGGATGGAACTGGAGGGTATTATGCTGAGCGAAATAAGTCAAACAGAGAAAGACATGTATCATATGACCTCACTGATATGAGGAATTCTTAATCTCAGGAAACAAACTGAGGGTTGCTGGAGTGGGGGGTGGGGTGGGAGGGATGGGGTGACTGGGTGATAGACACTGGGGAGGGAATGTGCTCTGGTAAGCACTGTGAATTGTGCAAGACTGTTGAATCTCAGATCTGTACCTCTGAAACAAATAATGCAATATATGTTAAGAAGAAAAAAAAAAAAAAGAAGGTAGCAGGAGGGGAAGAATGAAGGCGGGGAAATCGGAGGGTAGACAAACCATGAGAGACGATGGACTCTGAGAAACAAACTGAGGGTTCTAGAGGGGAGGGGAGTGGGAGGATGGGTTAGCCTGGTGATGGGTATTGAGGAGGGCACCTTCTGCATGGAGCACTGGGTGTTATGCAGAAACAATGAATCATGGAACACTACATCTAAAACTAATGAAGTAATGTATGAGGATTAACATAACAATAAAAAAATTAAAAAAAAAAAAGATTTTATCAGTCTCTTCAGTCTCTACCTTAGAAGCTGCATTTCCCTTCCATAGTAGCACAACACATGGCTGTGGGTTGGTAGAAGGGGAAAATGACTCCCAACGAGCAACTTTCACAGATCAGGATTTCACCTGGTCCAAGTAGGTCCTAAATGGGTAAATGATGAAATGACTGCCCTCCCTTGGTGTATAATTCTTTTGCCTTCAGTTAGTTACTTGAAACCACACAAGCCTGAGATGTATTCCTTTACGTTCTTGTTTCACCACATGACATATACAGCGCTAGATTCTGGCATCAGAAATATGTGTGATGTGCTCCCTGTTCTCAAGATATTCCAAGGTACTCCTAACTCTAGATACTTATGAAAGGTTTGCTAAGTGAAATATATTCTTTCATGCATCTATCCATCTGTCTATCATTCATTAAGTACCTGCTGATCCCAGACATCATTCTAAACTCTGTGGATAAACTGAAAATAAGACAAAGCCTCCGCTTCCCCACTTTGTTTCCCCACAGCCCCCATCCCCCATCTACCTCACATTCTGATGGGGAAAAGGACATTAAACATCAGTACGTAATATAATGTTGGGTAATGGTGAGGGCTGTGAAGAGAAAAAAATAGTACAGGGTGTAAAAACAAGCACAGAGGAGAATGTGATCAACTCTGGTAGGAAATAAGGTAAAGAAAATAATTTTAAATCTGGCTTTTGAAGGAGAAATAAGAGTGGACCAGGTGAGGAAGGGACTTCCAGACAGAAGCAGCAACGCCAAGGCTGGAAGGCATAAAACCGGGAATTAAAAATAGTAATGCATAAAAGATTGCAAAAAAAGATTTAGTGTAAAAATAAAGTATGGCATAGGAGCCTCTTTGAAGAGTGTTGAATAACGGAATAACATCATATTTGGGTTCCTGTCGTCAACAGTGGTTCTCAGATTTAATCAGATATCAGAACTCCAGGTTATTAAAAGTGCTTTTTGCAGAACACAATAAACCATTGTTACAATTAACCTTCATATATCTGAAAATGTCATTTTTGATCTGACTTTGGAGCCAGTCTAGGCTTCTTTAAGGTTAATTAACAGTAACAGATTCTAACATTTTAAAATATATTTAAGAAGAAAAATTCACACTTGAGAAAATTGTATACGTGAACTTTTTCTGTCATTTGGGAAAAGATTGCTGTTACTCCGTTTTCTCATCAGAGCAGTAGCGTTGTTCAGTAGCATAGTTTGAGACCTACAGCACTACAGTGTATTCAGCAAATGGACAGTCACCTGTGTGGGAAGAATTAGGGAGCCACTGTCTCTTACAGCAGGGAGCCCTTGCAGAAAGCTATTTCCAGGGGCTCTGACTTGCTGTTCTTGACCTGAAATCTCTCTGCCTTGTAACTTCGACTCACTGTCCTCAGTTCTGACTCCTGGGTTATGGAAATCGTGATCTATTTCAAAATAGGAATAACAAGTAAAAATAATTTCAGTGTGCTTTGCAGAATTTTAAGGTCGATTATAAATGATTTAATACTGATAAAGCTGTATTACCTTTGGGGAGAAGAGCGTAGTCATTGTTCGTGTGTTGTTTCATATAGGGCAAGGTGGGATCTGTGGTCTGAAAGTCCTCCTAGTCAGACCCGTAGTTTGTTCCTTTCTGTACAACTTTTGTTTATTCTTACCTGAGTAGCACTAGGGTTTAAAGGAATAGTTCATCTGAAGTAGAAATAGGAAACCAAAAGTAAAGGCAGAGGAAAATGCAATGTTAAAACATTAATGATTTTTCAAGGAAGATGAGACTAGATAACCAAAACCAAATCAGATGGTATTAAAGGAGACTTTAAATTTGAATCTTTGAGACTTGGGGAGGAAAAAAGTAATATACATATGTTCACACACACACACCTATGTGTATATATGTGTGCATATTTATGTGTACTAGATAGTATGTGAGAGATATATTACATATATAATATATACATAAATATAGCTAGACGGAGAATATGTCTTTCCATGAACTGTTTGTTAAATGGTAGATACCAGATTATATTGTATTCTCATGTCTGTCCTGTTCCTCTGTCTGGAGTGGCAGGTGGGATCTGCTCAGTGGTTCAAACTGCGAATTTTTTAACTGATCAATCGTGACATGCTAACCTCAGCAACTGAGCAGCTGCATAATGTGTTAGGTCATCATACCAGTAATGAAGATTACATCATTGACCTGTCTTCCTTTTTTGGAATGTAGGGGGGGCAGAACCCTAGAAATATGTCTGATTTTAAAACAAGTTGAAGTGATAACTAAGAACAATGATACTATCTATAATTTCCTCATATCTAGTTGACTTAATGAGTTAAGAGCCACTTGGTTTATAAAATTAACTTTTTTTTTTTAATGAAGTTCTAGCTTAAGAGCTAAATGAAAGATTTTGGGATATACAATTTTTCTTTTCCACATTTGAAATATTTCTGTTGTAACAAGGTGATCTACGGAGTGAATTTAATATATTAATATGTGTATTAGACCACATTAGTTGTAAGATATTTACCTGGTTTTTGGACTTTGAAAAGTTTATGTTTTAATTCATCATAGTAACATTCAAAATAAGCATCTCTGAAATTTGTGTTATTTTTTGTTTCCCTAAAATATGACAGATTTTGAAATAGATTTCTTTAAAAAAAAAAAAAGTCCCTTCTTAAAATGCAGAGATGCACACATCCATCCTACTGCCTCTTGGGACAGAAAGAAATGAATTTTCTAGCTTGGTAAATCCATTGCTTCTCCTAAAGTAGATTGCCTGCACCCAGTGCTGTGCAAGTGAGATGCAGTGAGTAAGAAAGGGTGGCTATTGTTTAGCGCTCTGTAGCAAAAGAACTGGGGAAAAGAAAAAAAGGCTTGAGTTTGACTGGCATTGGCTCTGGCTTTTCTGCATTCCAAACTGTCTGAGGCACAGAGCGAGAGCAAAAAGAGAGCACGAGCGCCAGCCAGAGCGAGCTCAGGCGAGGACGGTATACAAGTGTTTTGAATTTCTGACTGGCATGCCGGAAGGATCATGTTAGCAACACCCAGAAACTTCGCAGAATGCAGGTCCCAGGTAAGAGTTCCTCGAGTCTGTCTGAGTCTGAAATTAAGTTTGTATATATTTAAAGGGAATGTGGAGGTTTATATTTATTACACAAATACAATGACTGCTAACCTTTGTGATTATTGGCTTTAAAGAAATAGGTTGGTTTTCATTCCTGTCAGTTCACAGGAATATTGTGTGGAAGCTATCAGCATTCCAGTACAAAATCCAGCCCAAGAAGAGCCAGATAAATTAAAAGGGCAACAGTCATAGCAAAATATTAACAATGCAGCATTTACTTGTTCCTTTAATAATTTGAAGTGGATTCTTATTCTGGATCTTCCCCAAAATCCTTTATGAAATATTAAGATGACTGGGAATGGATGCAGCTCATTTCTCTTTGAAGGAGACAAAATATATTGACCATCAGTAAGAATTTAATAGCCTTGCTTGAGTCTCAGAAGCACATAAATAAATCTTTGTCATTCAGAAAGTTCAACAGGTTGGATCTGTACACAACAGTAGAGCATTCAGATGAGAACTTGGCTTGTTCTTTCCGTCCAAGGTAGACTTTTAATATCCTTTGCCAATAGATGACAAGTTAGAGACTTTAAGCAATTAGCTCATTGAAAATTAAATCTGAACAAGATTTTAGAGATCATCTACAGGCCAGTCTCTCCATTTTCAATGAGAACATTGAGGACTAGGGGATTTAGTGCATGCTCAAGAAACAGAATTGAAATGAAAATCTACATCTCCTGATTTTCAGTTTACTGTTGTTTTCATGGTACCAGTTATTTTTAGGGTGTATATTTTCTCTATACTGTATCTGTTGGCCTCAAGTAGCATGAGTTATTGCATAAATAGATCAAATGCATTATAAACCTAGATTAAAATCTTATGGGAAAGAGATACTGGGGGCTGGATGTCATCAAATCAGTATTAATACCACACTCTCAATCAAAACCAAAAATATATAACAAAGTATCAGAAGAAAAAAATGGCTTTCAGTTAAGGAAAATGGCTATAGTGTGCGTTCTGCTTTTATATAAACAATTAATAGCTGTGGCATATTCTGAATATTTGTATGTGAAATTAAAATCCTTTCAAATTGACTTTAATTTCTCTTGAAGACTTTAGGACTTAGCAATTTTCTGTATACTTTTAGTAAGCTTTTCTCTGATTTTGTGATTTGTATCTATTTACAGGAAGCAAAAAATTATTCCATATTCAGTGCCTTCTCTGTGTTTATTATTATTATTTTTTAATGTGAGAGAATGTTTTTAAATTATCCAGCCGTTTGTGGACCACTTGCTTCCTTATCCAAGGTCCAGCTCTGTTTCTCTCCATTTGTAAGGGTCCTCTTTTACTCCCTCTCATGAATTATGTGTTAGAGGATAACTTAAGTGGAGAAGTTCGAGAGCCACCACAGACAGTGGACATCTGTCTTCATACATTTTCATGTAGTCTCTAAAAAAGGTTGCTGCCCTTTCCATTTTTGCACAGACCGTTGTGGGGTTGAGAGAGGCCACACTATTCTAGTGAGCTAAATAGTAGAGATAGCCGCTGTCAAAAGGATCTGTCATGGCTCTTTACAGCTCCTGGGAACAAGTTAGCTCAATGTGGCTATAAGCACAGTGAAGGGATGTGGCCCTTTTGTGTTAAAGCTTGACCTGCTCATTCCAGTTTTCGACAGGGCCTGTGTGGTGATTTACAAGTCTGTGTGGGATGAGCAGTAAGTTGTAAGGAATAGTTTCATTACTGCTCTTGGCTATCGGAAACCAAATTACAAAGTGCATTCTCCACCCAGTAGGAAACAAGAGACTGTTTGTCTTAGTGCAGAATCCATTATTTAAGCACACTGTTTATAAGAGGACTTGATGACTGTGAGAATGAGGACATAATGCTCTCTCCAATTAGCAGTGTTCATGTTGTATTACACACAGCTTAGATTTTTCTCTTGTCTTTTATCCTTCATGGAGCATGTGAAGGGACTGCCATGATATGTGTGTGTTATGTGTGTGTATGATTGCTAGATAGATAGATGATTGATAGATAGATAGTTAGATAGATGGATAGATATTAGGTTGGACGTTTGGCCTGAGTGTATTTCTCCACGTCAGAAACAGTCAGATGTCATTAATCTAGTGCTGGTATTTTACTAATCTAAAATGAAAGAAGCTATTTTATTAACCAAACTAACCTTTATAAAACTCACTACCATGCCTTAGAAAGAGAAAATATTAGAAGGAAACACATATTCCTTTTCCTCTCCTGAATACAGTTATAAGATTATGCAGGTTTATACTTTCCATGGTCGAGAAAAGCAATTATAAGCAATTGTGTGACAAAAGACAGTATTTAAATGGGAATAGAAGGGGTGGAGCGAAATGAGTGGCATAAGGAAAGAAGCTCTCATATGGATATGAAATAATTCTCCTTTGACCAGTGTTTTCTTGAGGCAGACCCCTTTTCTCTCCTGATGGCTTTTCCTTGATATTAATTTCTTTAAAATATTTTTTCATGAAATATATATACATTTCTCTCTCCATAGAAATACAGTTTTTATACTAAATTTTCAAAGGTAAAGAGCTTTGCAATATAGCGATGACATTTGTCTAATAAAAGGTTGGCTATAGTTGATTAAAACTTTTGTCTCTTTCAAAGGAGTTGCTCTTTCTTCTTTCTCGCTGCAGTTTCTTTCTACCTCTTAGATATAATTTTGTGTTTTGTATCCCAGTTAAAACTGTAAGAATGAAATCTTTTCAAACAAAAGACAGACCAAGAGCAAGGGCTTGAGGCTGGACATCTAAAACGTTCTGAGTTGTCAGATTAATTGTTTACTTGTAAAAGTTACCTGATTATTCACTCAAAACTCTGAGAATCCTTTTATGTATACAAGATGGATGTATTTCCCCTTCTGCTTCATTCTTGACCTTCACTGGCCTCTAGTGAGAAAAAGTGTTACAGTCTGGCTTTGTTCTTTCTGTTCTCTCCTGTTCTTTCATGCTCTCTAGTGGTTGTTCATGGCGGTTCTTGTTTTTAATTCCCTGTACATTGGTTTTAGTAAAGGAGTAGTTGATTATTGTGAAGTAAATTTCACCAGATTCTTACACTTGAGTTGTGTAAATTTCCTTAAAATATCTAGTTTTTAGTGAAGAGAGGGGAAAAAATGATTATGTTCTGTTGTTTACTGTGAACAATGATTCAAAAAAAAATGAGTCGTGACTCAGCAATATGACTCCTCTTATAGTTGCCTTTCTTCTTCTTCCTTTTTTTTTTTTTTTTTTAGTGCTTATTGGGATTCAGTCTACCAGATTCCACATTTAATTATGGGTATGATCTCAGCTTGTGTTTGGAAGCCTTAAGCATTGCCAGTGATAATACTTTCTTTGTACATACTTGACAAGTAAGAGAGATTTAGTGAATCAGTCATTAAAATTCAGATGGTCTTTATCTTCTCTAGTGTCCTCCATGCCCCTACTCAGACTTTACCATTCAGTTGAATTCGGAGTACTATGAAGTTAAAAACTAGAGAGGGAACCAGTGAGGAGTTCTTATGAATAATTTGACTCTATAGAGATTCCATATTTCTGTCATTCTCAGGTTTACAGTATTTTAGGAGTAAATGAATTGCTGAAGCAGCAACTTGAAAAGTTATTTTAAGTTAGTGCAGTGCTATTCTTTGAAGAAGAAAAAGCTACCTTGTTCTGCTTGCTCTTTCTTACGTCAGGCTTTCTAAAGTAAGCAACTTAAGCTGCCAGGATCAAGCAAGTGTCATTCAGGATCAGGTGTCACATAGGACAGCCAACCTGTTGGACGAGTTGCTAACTCTGATGTCTTGCATCTAATTCCAAAGACTGTGGAGTGCCTTTGAAAAAATGTTAACAGCACTTTTACATAGTTAACTATTCATAGACAATACCTTTAGTTAATGTGAAGACTAGAAAAACTGGATATTCTTCTACTCTTTAATATTCTAGTTGGTAACTTTTTTGTTAAATTATACTTCAAATGGGTGGTGTGTAGTGTAGTTGATTTGAGTTCTCGTCTGTTGGGTCAGATAGGAGAAAGTAAGATGTTTGGGTCTCTACTTCTACAACTCCTGTTGCCAGAAACACATAGAATATAAAATAATTTATTTCCTTTTTTTTTTTTTTTAAAAAGGAATGATATGTCAAAGTGAGTGCAAGAAGAGCCAGAAAAAAAATCTAGCCTGTGTGAATATATAGAAAGAAATGGGTTTGGGGTGCCTGGGTGGCTCAGTTGGTTAAGCGACTGCCTTCGGCTCAGGTCATGATCCTGGAGTCCCTGGATCGAGTCCCGCATCGGGCTCCCTGCTTGGCAGGGAGCCTGCTTCTCCCTCTGACCCTCCCCCCTCTCATGTGCTCTCTCTCTCTCTCATTCTCTCTGTCTCAAATAAATAAAAAATCTTTAAAAAAAAAAAAAAAAAGAAAGAAATGGGTTTGTTCAGTCAAAGAACAGGACAAGGTATGATAAGTCTCTTAACAGGGAATGATAATCATCTTTTGCATACCAAGAGCTTGTTGTAAAGAGCTCATTTCTAAGAGTTAGCTCAGTATGATCATACAATATTTCTTATTAACATTTTCTCAAAGTATAAGAAATAATCATTCAAAGAAAGGTAATAGATTAATTGTTTTCTTCATGTGGTTAGAGGAATAGCATCACATAGTAGTTGGTCTCATTTTTGTGAGTCACCATTACACAGCTGAAATTCAAGACGAGTTTTAATGAATTAAAGTCTTTATTTTATCTTCTATAGAATTTGCTTACATACACCGTGAGATTTTCCTTGAAGCATTTTGCCTCCACTTGAATGAAGTTCGGTGAAACAGCACAGTAGTTTCCTGAAACAATAAATGTCACTCTATTTTACCAGTACTATTATTTTGATTGTATATATTTGCATAGCTACAATTGCTAAAATTTTGAAATACATTTTTAGTCATTTTCTTCATTTCCTTCCCTTACAAATGTAGCACTCAGTATTTATATTTGTTGATGGTCAATCTCTAAAGGTAAATTTTCAAAAAAGTAGTTTATTTTTTTCAATTGGACCTGGTGTCAACCATTTTTATTAACAAAACCAAAAACATGGTATAAAGAAAAAAATCCTAGGAGTTACTGCTGTCATTACAGGAATGAAAACTAATCTCCCTTAGAAACATTTTTTAGCTAATACAAAACCAAAATATACTATGCAGAGGGAATTTATTGTAATGAGAAAGGCAGCAGCCTAGTGGACCTAGATTTGTTTGTCACCGGTGCCTCAGTAGAACTGTTTAGGTAAACCCATGATGACACCACTTTATTTCAGGGGTGTTTTTTTGGGGGGTGGGGTGGGGTGTTTTGTTTTCATTTTTTTTAAAGATTTTATTTTACTTATTTTAGAGAGAAAGAGACAGTACAAGCAGGGGGAAGGGCAGAGGGAGAGGGAGAGAGGGAATCCTAAGCAGACTCCACACCCAGTGCAGAACCTGACGTGGGGCTCAATCTCACGACCCTAAGATCATGACCTGAGCTGAAATCAAAAGTCAGACACTTAACTGACTGAGCCGCTCAGGCAACCCTATTTTGTTTTTAAATGGAAGGGTATTTAAAATCAGAACTCAGGCTTTTGTCTGGTCCTTTAAAAGGAAGATCCAACCAATTATTTACCAGTTGTTGTTTTATTTGTTGTTGTTTTACTTTCAGAAACATGTTCCTGTGAGCAAACTGCAAAATGTATTTGACAATGAAATTTTAATTAACAAGAAATAGTGAGCTTCAGGGTATGACTATTTTATTGCTACAAAGTACAGTAATTTATGACAGTTTCCCACTAGGTTTCTCCCAGCGTCAGAAATTATAATCCCATTTCATTTTGCTTAGTTCTTAAATATTTAAAGATAGACTTTTTATTTCTCTTTTCCCCTGTCAAACCCATGTTACAGGAGAATAGAAACTGTTTTAACGTTCTTCAGTTTAATCCAGATGTTGCTTATGTTACATTTTTCTCTGACAATCTGAAAAAAGAAAATTTTATTTTATTTTTTTATTTGAGTATAGTTGACATACAATATTATATTAGTTTCAGGTGTACAACATAGTGACTCAACTTCTCTATGTGTTATACTATGCTCACCACAAGTGTAACTACCGTCTCTCATCATACAACCTATTACAGTATCATTGACTGTGTTCGTTATGCTGTGCCTTTTATTTCTGTGACTTATTCATTCTGTCACTGGAAGCCTGCATCTCCCATTCCCCTTCACCCATTTTCCCCATACTCCCTTCTCCCCTCTGCTGTGGTAATCATCAGTTTGTTCCCTATATTTATAGGTCAGATTCCGCTTTTCATTTGCTTATTCATTTGTTTTGTTTGAAAAGAGAAATTTTAAAATCTTATTATCCAGTGATTATATATAACAAACTCCTACACATCAGTGAGAAAAAGGTCAGACTTGAATGCCCATTTTACAAAAGAAGCGAACCAGATGGCCATTCAGCGTACAGAAAGATACTCGGTTTTATTAGTTATCAGGGAAATGCAAATTTAAACCAAAATGGAATTCCGTAGCCATCAGAATGTCTAAAATAAGAAAAATAGAAAACACCAAATGTTGACAAGAATCTAGAACAAAAGGAATTTTTATACTGCTGATGGAAGTATAAATTTTATAACTATTTTGGAGCACTGTTTGACAATATCTAGTAAAGCTGAACAATGCTCCATGACTCAGCAAGTCCAGGCTTATTTATGTACCAAAAGAATGCATAAATAGGCCCACCCAAAAACCTGTACAAAAATGTTCATAATAGCACCATTTAAAACAGCTAAAAATCAGAAACTACCCAAATGTTCATCAGCAGAATGGATAGAATGGTTTGCTTACACAATGGAATTCTCTACAACATTGGCAAAGAATAAACTACTGCTTCATGCAACAGAATAAATCTCACAAATGTATGTTGAGCATAAAAAGTCTCAAAAGAATATATACACTGTATGATTCCATTTATATATAGTTCAAACTCATCGGAGGTGATCAAGTCAGGGTGGTGATTATCTGTATGGGGTAATGACTGGAAAGGGTATATAAAGGAGGCATTTGGTTGCTGGCAATGTTCTGTTTTGTCTTATTTTGTTTAATCCCGATGCTGGTTATTGGGATGAGTTAGATTTGAGAAAATTTATTGACCTGTATACTCATTATTTATACACTTTTCTGAGTGTATCTTATACTTCAGCAAAGTGTTTGAGAAAAGGTATTTCTATAATTTCTCCATCTTGATTTTAAAAAATCCAAAAAACAAAACCAGAAAACTAAGCAAACTTCTAAGATGTTGATATTCTTTGAAAGTCCTTTTTGTTTATGTAGGGGTTGAGGAATGATGCCATGTTTATTTTCATATTGAAAGTTGTCTAGTCTGTGTGTACTGTAAAGGACTTTACATTTTGGGTCATTTAAAGGATTAGATGGTGAAGGTATCTGAGAGACCAGACTTGCATATATATTTTCAAAATAAAATTGCACTATGTAAATCATAGATTTTTTTTGCAAGCTCTGAGTGTACCATATAAAACACTAATTTTCATATGTCATACCTCAATTTTAAAAATATTTTATAATAAGGAAGGGGGAGGATAGTGGAGTAGGAGGATCTTGAGCTCATTTCCTCCCATGGACACACCAAGGATACAACTACATATAAAGTAACTCACTCTGAAAATGACCTGAAAACTAGCAGAACAGCTCTTCCACAGATATAGAATAAAAGCCACATTGGGAATGGTAGGAGGGGCAGAAACACAGGAACCAAATCCCTGGCACAGTGACCCACAAGTTGGGGGATATCACAGGCATAGAATGTCCTCCCTGAGAAGTGAGGGGATCGAGCCCCATATCGGGCACCCCCAACCCTGAGAATCTGCACCAAGAAGATGAGCTCCCACAGTGTTTGCCTTTGAAAATTATTGGAGTTTAACTCCAGAAGAGCCAGAGGACTATAGGAAACTGAGACTCTACTCTTAAAGCGCCAGCACATTATATCACCTGGTTCAAGACCCAGCACAGAGGTGGCAGTTGGAAAAGCACCTGGGTTATACATGAAGATTTATTGACTAATTTTAGGGCATGTGCTGGAAGTAAGGGTTCTATAGGAACTTTCTCCAGGAATAGAAATGCTGGTGGGTACCATTTCTCTTGCCCCCTCTTAGCCTAGCTGGCTGGATGCTGGCAGGAGTCAGTTCTGACACTCTTCATCTACTTTTACTAGCGCCACTCGCCCTGCTCTGGCATTCCCCTGTGGACCTGCCCCACCCAACCTGCCTGCCCTGGCAGATGCCCCTCCAAAGTGACTCCAACCCTTCCACACCTAGCGGGCAGCCTCAGTCGGGACCAATGTCCCCCCACAATGATTACCTACTACTCCTACCCAGTGCGGTACGGGCCAACCTCACCCACTAGTACACCTGCAACATGTGCAGCTGGCTGAGAGTCCAGCCCTGCATACCAGCACACCCACAGCTGTCCCGGCTCAATCACAATAGGAGGCTTCTTGCAGCCCACACAGGGGACACCCCTGGAATTCCTACTTCTGATGATCGGGGGCAGGATGCCCTTCTATATAAGGCCACTAGTTTTAAGACCAGGAGACATAGCCGATCTACCTAATATGTAGAAACGCAGAGAATCGGGATGCCTGGGTGGCTCAGTCGGTTAAGCCTCTGCCTTCGGCTCAGGTCATGATCCCAGGGTCCTGGGATCGAGTCCCACATCGGGCTCCTTGCTCAGCAAGGAGCCTGCTTCTCCCTCTGCCTGCCTCTGTCTCTCTCTCTCTCTGATAAATAAATAAAAATCTTAAAAAAAAAAAAAAAGAAACGCAGAGAATCAGCTAAAATAAAGAGAGGAATATGTTCCAAAGGAAAGAAAAAGACAAAACCTCAGAAAAATAACTAAACAAAACTGAGGTAAGAAGTCTGTCTAATAAGGGGTTCAAGGTAATGGCCATAAAGATTCTTATCGAAATTGAGGGAAGAATGGATGAACTCAGTGAGAACTTCATCAAAAAGAGAAAAAAATATTTAAAAATAATCAGCTGAAAAAAATAACTGAAATGAAAAATAAACTTGAGGGAATCTGCTGCACATTAGAGGATGCAGAGGATACAGATTAGAGGATGCAGATCATCAATCTGGAAGTCAGGGTAGTGGTGATCACCCAAGCTGAACAAAAACAACAAAAAAGAATTTTAAAAAATGAGGATAGGTTAAAGGATCTCTGGGAAACAGAATCAAACATACAAACATTTGCCTTATAGGGTTTCCTCCCAGAAGGAGAAAAGAGAGAGAAAATGGGGCAGAAAACTTATTTGAAAAAATAATAGCTGACAACTTACCTAACCTGGGGAAGGAAAGAGACATCCAGGTCCAGGAAACACAGCCCCCAACCAGATGAACCCAAGGAAGTTCAAGCCAATATAAATAATGATGAAACTGTCAAAAATTAAAGAGAGAATCTTAAAAGCAGCAAGATAAAAGCAAATAATTATGTACAAGAGAATCTTAAAAGCAGCAAGAGGAAAGCAAATGGTTACATTTGCTATACAAGCCCATAGGCTATCACCTGATTTTTCAACAGAAACTTTGTAGGCCAGAAGAAGGTGGCTACTAACCAGGAGTATGATACCCAGCAAGGTTATCATTCAGAATTAAAGGAGAGAGAGTTTCCCAGGCAAACAAAAGTTAAAGGAGTTCATCACCACAAAACTGGACTTACAAGAAATGTGAAAAGGACTTCTTTAAGCAAAAAAGAAAAGTCCGTAACTATAAATAAGAAAATTATCAAAGGAAAAGATTTCACTAGTAAAAGCAAATCTACAGTAAAGGTAGTAAGTAGATCAGACTTATAAAGCTAATATGAAGATTAAAATATTAAAAGACAAAAGTTACTAAGATCAATTATATCTACTAAAATTAGTTAAGGGATACACAAAATAAAAAATGTATAATATAGCATGCATAAAATGTGGAGGGGAGTAGTAAAAATGTGGTGCTTTTAGAATGTGTTCAAACTTAAGCAACCATCAACTTAACATAGACTGCTGTACGTATACATAGGATGTTACATATGAACCTCATGGTAACCACAAATCAAAACCCTATAATAGATACACACACAAAAAAGAGCATGGAATCTAAGCATAATACTAAGAAAGTCATCAAATCACAAGGGAAGAGGGCAAGAGAAGAAGGTAGGAACAAAGAACTACAAAAAAAAATCAGAAAACAATGAACAAAATGGCAATCAGTACATACCTATCAATAATTACATTAAATATAAATGGACTAACTGCTCCAATCAAAAGACATAGGGTAGCTGAATGGATTTAAAAAAAAAAAAAAGACATATCTATATGCTGCCTACAAGACACTAACCTCAAACCTAATGGCACAGACTGAAAGTGAAGGGATGGAAAATGATGTTTCATGCAAATAGATGGAGAAAAAAAGCTAGAGTAGCAATATTTGTATCAGACAAAACAGACTTTAAGGAAGACTGTAATAAATAACAAAGAAGGATATTACATAATGGTAAAGGGATCAATTAAGAAAGAGGATGTAACAATTGTAAATATCTATGCACTCAACACTAGAGCACTTAAATACGTGAAGCAAATATTAACAGATATAAAGGGGGAAATTGAAAGTAATACAGTAATAGTAGGGGACTGCACCCCACTTACATCAATGGATAGATCATCCGGACAGAAAATCAATATGGAAACAGTGGCTTTGATCAACACAGTAGACCAGACAGACTTAATGGATATATACAAATCATTCCATCCAAAAATAATAGAGTACACATGCTTCTCAAGTGCACATAGAACATTCTCCAGGATGGATCACATGTTAGGCCACAAAACAAATCTCAGTAAACTTAAGAAGATTGAAATAATATCAGGCCTCTTTTCTGACCACAATGGTATGAAACTAAAAATCAATTAGAAGAAAAAAATTGGAAAAAACCACAAACACATGGAGGCTAAACAACCCATGGGTCAACAAGGAAGTCAAAGAGCAAATATAAATAAATAAATAAATAAATAACTGGAGACAAATGAAAATGGACACAGTTCAAAAACTTTGAGATGTAGGAAAAGGAGTTCTTAGAGGGAAGTTTATAGACCACTTCAAGATAATAGAAAGATCTCAAACAATCTAACCTCATACCTAAAGGAACTAGAAAAAGAGCAAACAAAGCTCAAGTTAGTAGAAGGAAGAAAATAATGTAGTTCAGAAATAAATGAGATAGAGACTGAAAAAATTAGAAAAGACCAATGAAACTAAGAGCTGGTTCTTTGAAAAGAAAAACAAAATTGATAAACCTTTAGCCAGAATCATCAAGAAAAAAGAATAGACTCAAATAAAATCACAGATTAAAGAGGACAAATTACAACTGACATCACACAAATACAAATGATTAGAAGAGATTACTATGAAGAATTATATACCAACAAATAGGATAACCTAGAAGAAATGAATAAATTCCTAGAAACATACAATCTCCCCAGACTGAGTCAGGAAGAAATAGAAAATCTGAACAGATAGATTACTTATAACAAAATTGAATCAGTAATCAAAAAATTTCCAACAAACAAAAGTCCAGGATCAAATGGCTTCACAGGTGAATTCTACAAGACATTTAAAGAAGAATTAATATTTATCCTTCTCAGACTGTTACAAAAAAATAGAAGAGGAAGAAAGGCTTCCAGATTTATTCACAAGGCCAGCATTAACCCTGATACCAAAACCAGACAGACACTACAAAAAAATTGCAGGCCAGTATCCCTGATAAGCACAGATGCAAAAATCTTCAACAAAATATTAACAAACCAAATTCAACAATACATTAAAAGGATCATTCACTAGGATCAAGTGGGGTTCATTGCAGGGATTCAAGGATCATTCAGTATCCACAAGTCAATCAACATGATATACTACACTAACAAAATGAACGATAAAAATCATATGGTCATCTCAATAGAGAAAACACATTTGATAAAATTCAACATCTGTTCATATAAAAACTATCAACAAATTGGGTTTAGACGGAACATACTTCAATATAATAAAGACATATGTGACAAACCCACAGCTGACATTATACTTAATGGTAAAAAGCCGAAAGCTTTTACTCTTGAGATCAGGAACAAGACAAGGATGTCCACTATCTCCTCTTTATGTTGAATATACTGGAAGTCCTACCCACAGCAAGCAAACAAGAAACAGAAATAAAAGACAGCCAAACTGGTAAGAAAGAAGTAAAACTGCCACTATTTGCAGCTGACATGATGCTATAGAAAACCCTAAGACTCCACCAAAAAAACCTATTAGAAGTAATAAATGAATTCAGTAAAATTGCAGAATACAAAATTAATATACAGAAATCTGTTGCATTTCTATACACTAATAGACTAGTAGAAAGAGAAATTAAGAAAACAGTTCCACTTACAATTGTATTATAAAGAATAAAAGACCCAGGAATAAATTTAACCAAGGAGGTGCAAGACCTATACTCTGAAAACTGTCAGACATTGATGAAAGAAATTGAGATGACAGAAACAAATGGAAGGACATTCCACATTCATAGATTGGAAGAATTAATATTATAAAAATATCCATATTACCCAAACCAATCTATAGATTCAACGCAATCCCTATCAGAATACCAATAGTATTTTTCACAGAATAAAAATGAACAGCCCTTGAATAGCCAAAGCAATCTGGAGAAAGAAGAACAAAGCTGAAGGTATCACACTCCCAGATTTCAAATTATACTATAAAGCTGTAGTAATCAAAACAGTATGATACTGGCTCAAAAGTAGACATGTAGATTATTGGAACAGAATAGAGAGCCCAGAAATAAACCCACACTTACGTGGTCAGTTAATCTATGACAAAGGAGGCAAGAACACACAATGGGGAAAACACAGTTTCTTCAGTGAATGGTGTTGGGAAAACTACATTCAAAAGCTACATGCAAAAGCTTGAAACTGGACCACTTTCTTATACTATATACAAAAATGTAAGACATGAGATCATTAAAAGTCCTAAAAGAAAACATAAGCAGTAAACTCTTGGGCAGCAGTCTTAGCTGTACTTCTATGGATCTGTCTCTTCAGGCAAGGGAAGCAAAAGCAAAGATTTATAGTTGGGACTACATCAAACTAAAAACCTTTTACACAGCGAAGGAAACCATCAACAATACTAAAAGGAGGGGCACCTGGCTTGTTCAGTTGGGAAAGCATGCAACTCTTGATCTCAGGGTTGTAAGTTCGAGCCCCATGTTGGATATAGAGATCACTTAAAAAAAAAATCTTTAAAAAAATACAAAAAGGAAATCTGAGTGAGAGAAGATATTTACAAATGAAACTTGATAAAGGGTTAATATTCAAAATAAATAAATACTATCTTCTAGAAACCATCTATGGGCCTCATTCCCACGACACTCTCAAAATATGACAGCTTACTTCTTCAAAGCCAGTGAGAGAATTTTACTCCAGTCTGCAGTGATGGAGTTCAATATAACGTCACATAATCATGAGAGTGAATATACCATCATCTTTGCCATATAATGTAACCTAATCAAGTGTGGCTGTCCATCATATTAAGAGATCCTAGGCCCCACCTACACCCAAGGGTAGGGGATTATACTAGAATGTGGGTACCATACATACCCACATATTAAGCACCAAGCCTGTGTACAAGATTCTTGTGTTTTTTTCCTCCCTCACAGTTGCATGCAAATTGTTCCATTGAAGTTAATGATATTCCAATTCTAGCATGGTTAACAATTCTCATCTTGGGGTACCTGGGTGGTTCAGTCATTTAGGCATCTGCCTTCGGCTCAGGTCATGATCCCAGAGTCCTAGGGTTGAGCCCCACATATGAACTCCCTGCTCCTCCCTCTCCCTCTGCCTGCCACTCTCCCTGCTTGTGCTCTCTCTCTCTGTCAAATAAATAAAATCTTAAAAAAATTTCTCATCTTTATTTCAATTAAATTATATTAAATTATATTAGTTTTATGAGGCCTGTGTTTTTTTCTTATATCAGCATTTTTATATTCAGTTTGCCAGCCATTTTTAATAAAATAGAAAACACAAGTGTTTAATTGTGCTAATGCCAAATTAACTGTTGATGAACATGTGACCCCACCTCCTATTCATCAGCAACTGATGAATAACAGTCCTGAATTTAAAAAAAAAAAAACAATTAAAAAGTTAAAGACCTACCCATTCTCAAATTATTTTTTTAAAGATTTTATTTATTTGAGGGGCACCTGGGTGGCTCAGTCATTAAGCGTCTGCCTTTGGCTCAGGTCATGATCCCAGGGTCCTGGGATCGAGCCCTGCATCGGGCTCCCTGCTCAGGCAGAGAGCCTGCTTCTCCCTCCCCTACTCCCCCTGCTTGTGTTCCTGCTCTCGCTATCTCTCTCTCTGTCAAATAAATAAATAAAATCTTAAAAAAAAAAAAGATTTTATTTATTTGAGAGAAAGAGAGAGCATGAGAAGGGGCAGAAGGTGAGGCAGACTCCTCGTTGAGCAGGGAGCACGGCTTGAGGCTCAATCCTGGGACCCTGGGATCATGACCTGAGCCTAAGGCAGAAGCTTAACCAACTGAGCCCCTCAGGCGCCCCTTTTCTCAAATTATTTTGCTGTCAAAGAAAGATCGGAACTCTTAAGTCTGCTAGGCCTATAAAGATGTTATATATTTTCACCATCGTGACAGTTTCCTGCCCATTTTCCATTCTGCCTTTCAATTACAGACCTTTACAAATGCCTTTCATTTAATGCCTCATAATTCTTGACAACCTGTGTCACTCATCTTTCTAGAATATTTACTTTTACTTATTTTTGTATTAGATTATGAACTAATAAGCCAATTACTCTTTGAATTCTGAATATGCTTGGTATGTTGCCATCTTAAATACTTAGCAGCAGAAATAGCTGTTCACAGGCTCAATGTATAATTTTAAGTCCTGGAAAGTATCTCTTACAAACACAGAAAAACAAAGACAGTTAATAGAATTTCTAGTGAAAAATTCTATATAAATAAAGGTAGAAAGGTTAGGGGAGCCTGGGTGGCTCAGTCAGTTAAGCGTCTGCCTTCGGCTCAGGTCATGATCTCAGGGTCCTGGGATCCAGCCCCACGTTGTTGGGCTCCCTGCTCAACGGGGAGCCTGCTTCTCCCTCTCCCTCTGCCTGCCACTTTGCCTAGTTGTGCTCTCTCTCTATCTCTCTGTCAAATAAATAAAATCTTTGAAAAGGTAGAAAGGTTAAACCATATGCAGATATTTAAGGGTCACAGTAGATAAGAAGTCAGTATGTAATGCCTTATTATGGTTAAGAAAGCAGTGGTGATACTTACATGCATAATATAAGCATTAAATATTTAAGAGATGTTAAGTAACTTTCTGTTTTAGTTTACAGTCCCTATTAGAGCATTGTGGTCTTTTCTGTGTACCATATCTAAGAAATTTTGGACATGTTTTTGGGATGGAAAGGCTAGAAAATAAGATTCTGAAGAAAACTTAAAGACACTGAGGTGGTTCATCATGAAGAACAGAAATACAGAACTTGTATAAAAACAGTATTTTTCACTAAATATTTTCCCTATCCATTAAGGGAGGAAAAAAGAGAATGTGGTAGTATGTAAAATCTGAATGACACAGAAAGAAGACATATACAGATTTTTGACTCTAAAACTGAGAGTCTTAGGATCTTCTTTGTGAGACATCATAAGTAAAATAAATTCATATGTTTCCTGAAGGCCAAAGAAGTTAATTGAATAAAGGCTCAAGTTCAGTGCTACCCTGATGATGCATAGTTTTATAATCTATTTTAATAATAGAATGTATTATTTGGGTCTATTTTATTTTATTTTTTTCCTAAGATTTTATTTATTTGAAAGAGAGTGAGAGAGCATGAGCAGAGGGAGGGGCAGAGGGAGAAGCAGGCTCCCCACTGAGCAGGGAGCCTGACATGGGACTCCATCCGGAGACTCCAGGATCATGACCTGAAGCCGAAGGCAGACGTTTAACTGACTAAGCCACCCAGGTGCCTTGGGTCTATTTTAAATCAAACCTTAATTTAAAAAAATAATAATAATAGCTGCTGCTTGTAAAACAAATTTAAATCAAGCCCAGGTGTAAAAGCTCTTCCTTCCCTTACACTCCAGGAATTGTTATTTTCTGCACATGTAACTACAATTAACAATTAGTATTTATCCTTCCAGATTCTGTGTGTGTGTGTGAGAGAGAGAGAGAATAGCACAGGAGTATAGATATTTTTTTCTGGGTGTTGTTTTCACCAGAATCAAACAATACATGTTGTAGTTCAATTTATGTTTTTCACTTCAGAATATACTGTACACTGTTTGTCTCAGTAAGGGTGGGCAAGGGTTTCTGAATAATCCCCTGAAAGCAACTAGTGGGATAAATAAAAATATTTTTAATCTATCTTCTTAAAAGCATCAAAAAGACACTTCTAAATAACGCAAAGATCAACAAAGAAATTGTAATGGAAGTTAGAGAATATTTTCAACTGAATGATGATAAAAATACTACATATCAAAACTTGTATGATTTAGCTAGAGGAGAACTTGAAGTTAGAAAAATAGCAGAGTAAAGAAAATAGAAGGTAGAAAAGAAAGGTAAGAATAGGAATTAACACAAACAATGAATCATGGAACACTACATCTAAAACTAATGATGTAATGTATGGTGATTAACATAACAATAAAGAATTTTTAAAAAAAGAATAGGAATTAAATCAAACATGCAGTAGAGAAAATCAGCAGTTAATTGAGAAGACCTAAAATTGAGAAATCTCGCAAAACTGATCAAGAAAAATATAATTATTATCAGGAATGGAAAAGGGTACATTGCTATTGAATTTGCATACAATAAAAGTATTTACAAGATATTATGAACAACTTTATGAAAATTAATTTTAAAATCAGTTGAAATAGTAAAACTTGTAGGAAAATACAACTTACTGAAACTGATACAAGAAGTAGTAGAATACTGGGGCACCTGGGTGGCTCAGTCAGTTAAGTGTCTGCTGTTCAGCTCAGGTCATGATCCCAGGGTCCTGGGATCAAGCCCCGAGTCCGGCTCCCTGCTCAGCAGGGCGTCTGCTTTTCCGCTCTCCCTCTTCTTCTCCCCCGGCTCATGCTCACGCTCCCGCTCACTTTCAAATAAATAAAATCATTATAAAAAAAGTAGTAGAATACCCCAATATTCTTATAACTATTACAGAAATTGAATCTGTGATTAAGATCTTATCCACGAAGAAGGCTTGTGCTTAGCATGCAGTCTGCTTAAGACTCTCTTACCCTCTCCCTCTGCCCCCTCCACCCTCCCAGCATCCCCCCACCCGCGCTCACATACTCTCTGAAATAAATCTCTCAAATAAAGAAATAAAATCTTTTAAAAAGTGAGATAGTCATGCAATAGAATACAGCAATGAAAATGAAGAAACGATAGTGACTTACAACATTAACAAATCTTAAAAACATAATCTTGAGTAAAAGAAACCAAATGCAAAAATACGTATGTTGTTTTTATACCATTTACGTAAAATTCAAGAGAAAACAAAACTATGTATTGAGGGATACACATTCAGGTTTTAAAACTGTAAATAGAAGCAAAGGATGTTTACTATAGAAGTCAGGGTTGTCATTATCTGCAAGGGGGAAGGAACTGGATTGGAATCAGGATAGGATATTTAGGATAATAGGGTATTATGAGTTACTGGCAATGTTCTAATTCTTGCTTTGGTGGTATTATAATTCATTAAACTCCATAGTTACGTTGGATGGTCTTTTCTGTAGGACATTATAAATGAAAAGAATATATTGAAGACCAATTCATTTTATTACATCTATACCTATAGATTTTTCAAGGCTGCATATTATTTCACTGTAGATTTATCTGTTTCCTTCCTTATGAACGCTTAGTGTTTTTAGTTTTTGCCATTACCAACTTTGTGTTAAACATTTTTGTACATATGTCTGTGTTCATTGTGCTGATACTTCTGTAGAATTGGTTCTTAGAAACAGAATCAAAGGTAGTTTGCATTTCATATTTTGATAGACACTGTAAAATAGCCTTACAAATTTGTTCAGGATGTCTTTTTTGCTATTTGAAGCTTTTAATTTTTATGATTTTCAGTCTGTCTCTCTTTTCCATTGTAATTTCTGGCTTTTGTGAGATGCTTAGAAAGGCCTTTTTCAATACAAGATTAGGTTCTTTATCTGGAATTTATTTTTGGTTTTGTGAAACGAGATTTTTTTCAACTGTATAGTCAGTTATCTCAACACTACTTATACTGACGAATCTATTCTTTCCACACTGATTTGAAAGGTATTCTTTATTACCAGCTAAATGTCTACATGTCTTTCTCTGGATTATTTTTCTGTTCCACAGATCTGTTGTTCTATTCCTAAATCAATATCACAATGTTTTTTTTTTTTTTTTTTTTTTAAAGATTTTATTTATTTATTTGAGAGAGAGAGAATGAGAGACAGAGAGCATGAGAGGGAGGAGGGTCAGAGGGAGAAGCAGACTCCCTGCTGAGCAGGGAGCCT
The DNA here is from genome assembly GCF_004348235.1 of Phoca vitulina. NCBI lineage: Eukaryota > Metazoa > Chordata > Mammalia > Carnivora > Phocidae > Phoca > Phoca vitulina. Next base: position 6,052,346 of record NW_022589776.1, read on the forward strand.
GATGCGGGACTTGATCCCAGGACTCCAGGATCATGACCTGAGCCGAAGGCAGTCGCTTAACCAACTGAGCCACCCAGGCACCCAATATCACAATGTTTTAATGACTATAGATTTTAATGTGTTTCTCTCTTAACTGATATAGCAAATTCCCTTTAATTAGTTCTTCCATTCAAAATGTGTTTGGCTTTATAACTCATGCATTTATTTTTCCATGTGAACTATAGAATCAAGTTGTTCCCCACTCCTAGCCAAAAAAAGAAAAATGTGTATTGACATTTCAACTATAATTACAGTGAACATGTAGATTATTTGGGGGAGAATTAGCTTTCATATATGTTTCTAAGTTTTATTTGTTTTTAACTTTATATGAGGGGCAAATATTATATATTCTTTTGGGACTTCTTCACTTAAATATTGTATTACTAATATCTTTCCATGTTGTTGCTATAGTTCATTTATTTGAGTACTGTATGATTTTTACATTGTTTGAAAATACTAAAAGAATTTAGAGTTTAGATTGAGTTTGATATTGGGGTTCAGTCTATCACTGAATGGTATTTGGTTTGTTGACAGAATTTTGCTATTAGTATCAGTGCCACTGTGAACATTCTTCTACATATTTTCTTTTACCTATTTGCAGGAGTTTCTCTTTGCTATATTTCTAGGAGTGGAACTTCTAGGTCTTAGGGGGTCCTAAATGGTCAACTTTACCAAATAATGCCAAACCGACAATTTATATGAAACCTTCAGGAATCCACATTCTGCCCAATATTTGGTATTGTCAGAATTTTAAAATTTTTGTCATGTAATGAAAATAGTTGATGTGCATAATCGGATTACCAGTGATACTGAACATTTTTTCATAAGTCTGTAGCTATATATGTTAATGCTTCTATGAAATTATTTTTATCTCTTGCCCATTTTCCTATTGAATTGTGCTGTTTCTGTTAATATATAGGAGTTCTTTATATGTTCTTTTTCTGCATCATAAAGATGTTTATTTAAAAGTTTTCTTATTATAAAAGAACCATAAAGGATAGACACCAAATGATTTAATTAAGGCAAAGTCTCCAAATTAATGGATGATCTTGGCCAAAAATATAGGCTTCATGATTTTTAGTTTTCTTCCCAGTACATTCTTCCTATGTTCTTGATAGTAATCCTTTAACAGTTGTATTATGAATATATTCTCAAGTTTTTTAAGTTTATTATTATTTTTTTTAATAATCTCTATACCCTACGTGGGGCTTGAACTCATGACCCTGAGATGATGAGTCACATGCTCTTCCAACTGAGCCAGCCAGGCTCCCCTATATTCTCAATTTGTAACTAGTCTTATACTTTCCTTTTTAAAGGTCATTGGATGAACAGAAGTTTATAATTTTATATAGATTGACCTATCAATATTTTATAGTTAATATTTCTTGTTTTTTATTTACAAAATCATTTCCTACCCCAAGGTCTCAAGATACTTTTTATTAGGAGTTTGAAATTTTTCTTCTTGACATTGAAGTCCTCAATCTACCAGGAGTTGATTTTTATACTTCTATACTTTTTTATGTATTGATGAACTTTTCTTGCTATATTTATTGAACAATCCTTCTTTTTCCCCATGGATCTCACAGCACCCTGTCATACATTTCATATTTTTTTCTGCATTTGTCTTAAATTTTTCTTATTAAGCTTTGTTGTTTTTTTAATGGATCTTTTTTCTCATTAATTTTTCTACTTGGTAATTGATGGTATGTATGGAAACTCTTAATTTCTGTATGTTTATCTTTATTTTAATTATCTTACTAAATCCTTCTGTTGTTTTTCAATTGATTCTCTTGGCCCCTGCTGCCATCCTCACTTAGGAATGTATCTTATTTTATGCAAATATTTATCATTTGTTTTTTTCTTTCAGATATCTGTATCCCTTCTTTCAGATATACCTATATCAGATATCTATATATTGCTTACCTTTTCTAACCACATTGACTGGAACCTCTTAACAGTAACACATAACAAACCCTGGTGAACCCACATCCTGTTGAAAAATCAGAGATATGAAAAATCATATCTCTATGTTGCTCCTACCATTAATAAAAGTATTTTTAATGTTTTAAATTTGTACATAATATTGTTCTTGGTTACTGGTCCATATCCTTTATTAAGAAAGTTTCCATCTATTTAAAATATTCTAAGATTACTTATCAGAAGGGATCCTAGACATTGTCATTTGCGTTTTCAGCATCTCTTGCTATGATCATTGGGTTTTTATCTTTTAATCTATCATAATATTATCATATTAAGATGTTTATTCATTTCCTCCAAGTCGTAGATGTAAAGGCAAGAAACTTAAATCCAGCAAGTCATTGATAATATAAACATTATCCTTTCTAGTATTCTCTAAAACCCTTAGATTATTTAAGTGTTTTGTTATCCAGCATATTGACCTTTATGCTTATCGTTTTACTCTGCTTATCCAATTGTATTTTATAAAACATCACTAATGAATTTCCCAAAATTTAAAGTTTTATTATTTGCAGAAAAACCCAGGGGTCTCTCTTCATGCTGACTAAATGCATCACTGCTGAAACCTAAGGATACATTTGAGGAATGCAAGACAATGACTTACTACCATAGGTGCTACACCATAGCCAGTTGATGATGTCTTTAGGTGAACTGTGAATGACTCTTAGAAATGGCAGCAGGACTTTGATGAGGCTTTGACTACCTTACTGTTGTTGAAGTAACTTTTCTCTGTCTTACGGCAGCGTCTGCTGCTCCAGGCCTCCAGATCTTATTAGCGTATGGGACCTTCATGAAGGAGAGAAAACAGGAAAAGAGAGATTTGTGTTTGTAATTTGGTGTAACTTTTCTTAAAGATAGTCCTACAAATTGAACCAATTTCAGGCCCTACAACCCCTGAGTCTGCTTTGAGTGTAAGCCAAGAGGCGGGGAAGCGGGGTGGTTTTGTTTTCCCAAGTCCTTGCCCCCAACTGTGCTATCACTGCTAGAAAGCTGCTCTCTAATAATACCATGGGGAGCCAATGGTTATTTTTGGTTACTTTCAGTAATGAAACAGTCCATTGAGTCTACTTCAATTTAAAATTCTATCTCGTGTCCAAATTAACTCCCCTGCCACCACCCCAACTTGGAGTGGGAGATGCCCAGCTGATTTTTTCACTCCTTCCACCTCCTCCCTTCCTTTCCTGATTCTAATTCATTTGGTGTTGGAGCTGGGAAAGGGGAATGAAGAAAAGAGACAGGTTTTTACTTAGTTGGACATATGATCACAAGGCTCTAGGCTGCTCCTCGGCTGTATCTTGGTCAGTGTATTATTTTGCTATGGCTGCTGTACAAAGTACTAAACTAGGTGGCTTAAACAATGGAAATTTAATGTCTCAGTTCTGGAGACTGGACATCCAAGATCAAGGTATCCACAGTGTTGCTTCCTTCTGAGGGCTGTGAGAGAGAATCTGTTGCAGGCCTCAGGCATAGCTTCCGGTGATTTGCTGGCCATCTTTGACGTTCCTTGGCTTGTTGAAGCATTACCCTGATCTCTGCCTTCATTTTCACATGATATTCTCCCTGTATGAGTGCTTCTGTTTCCAGACTTCTTGATTTTATAAGGACACCAGTAATACTAGATTAGGATTCACTCTAATGACCTCCTCTTAACCAATCACAACTGCAATGCCCTATGTCCAAATAATGCCACATTGTAAGGTCCTGGGGATGAGTAGTTCAGCATATGTATTCTGGGGAGACACAGTTCACCCTATCATCCTCCTTCTCCTCTCCCTTGCCTTTCTCCAGTTAATGCACTGCCTAGGCTTTCTAACCTGGAATGAATTACTAGTCAGACACCCCCAGGCTTTATCAGTGATTCTTTGGTGCTTCTTCATTAGGTTGTGGGGGAAGGATAAGTAGGAAAAGCACTCCTTTCTAGAGCAGCACTAACTTTTTGGAAGGTAATCTTCGAATCCTCCTTCCCCCGCTTATAAAGACTGAGAACTTGAGGTAGCAGAGAGCGGCTTCTCCTGGTAAGCCCTGAGGAGGAATCTGGCTCTCGTTTTCCACTTTCCTTGCAATGTGGGCATACTTACTCCACTCTGAGTTTATTTAAAATTGGGGGGCAATAAGAACTATCTTGCTTGATATTCTTTTTGGAAGAAAGGGAGGGGAAGAATCATGTCAGTCTGTGCACAGATCTACTGTAGTGAGTAGATTGTCCAGACAATTGTAACATAAAATTGCTTCAAGTAATGAAGTATTCCATTACCCTTATAGATTGTACCTATACTTTTTCTTTTAATGTACTCTTGACTAGGGATCAGCTTAGTTTAAATGAGAAAGACCTTAAAAATACTTTGTCTCCTTAAATCTGGATAGGTTTTCAAATCTGACAGTAGTTGATAGGGCTGAGGGCATCCCTCAGTAAATATAGCATTTTTAAATGGCTTTGTCAATAAATAGGTATCCAGAAAATAAAATAAGTCCAGTATACTTAAATGCTTCCGTGAATGTGAATTAAACAGTGGACTGCCTATCTTGCTTCTGTTAAGTGTTAAATTGATATGGACTAAAGATGGCAAATCTGTTTCAATTTGTATACTGACTCTGGTAGCTCAATAGTAACTGACAGAGTACTGTGGTTTCAAAGAATTCTAAGGCTGTACTTCAGTTTTGAAGGAAGAATGTGGTCATCATTCCAGGATATCTGCTAAGGCCACACCTAAGCGCCATATTTGCTATCTCTCCAAAGTCGGTGCATCCCAGCATAAAGCAGAAGGCAGTCCGTTGTGGGTGAGAAGAAAAATCTAAGAGCTTTTATTCCTTTACTTTTTTAACCAAAAATAAGAAAAACTACACTTCACTAGTATTTACTACATAGTGGGAACCCATGCACATAACTTACAAATAAATGTACGTATACTAGACATGTGAAGTTACATTTTTTAGTGATAAAGGTAAACCATCAGAGAAGTATAGACCTCGAGCTTCTTGAGAATAAGTCTTTTTCTGATTCATCTTTATATTCCACATATTTTATGTGTCCCATTTTTGTGTGAATAAACTTCCCAGGTAGATAATATTATAGAAGTTCTGTCATTGAAACTCATTTAAGATCAATTGGAGCATGTTTTATTTATCTATTGATTCATCTGTTTTGTTCCGATTTATTCTTATGCTAAAGCTCAACTTGCAATACATTCAAATGCTAACCAGGGGGCCTGGGTGGCTCAATCAGTTGGACAGCTGACTCTTGATTTCTATTTAGGTTGTGATCTCCAGATCTTGGGATTGAGTCCCTCATTAGGATTCTCTCCCTCTGCCCCTTCCTCTGCTCTCTCTGTCTCTCTCTCTCTCAAATAAATAAATAAATCTTTTAAAAAAAATACTAACCAAAAAGAAATTAAAGAGTTGACGGTAATGTTTGTTTTTTCAGTCAGAGATGTTTTCTGGGCACATTTATATATAGTGTTTTAACAACCTAGGTAAAAATAAATGTATTGAAAGTTTTGATAGTTACGGTTTTTAATGTAAAACATAGGTGTGAAACCACTTGATTTTTTCTTTTAAATTGCCAAAAACATTTCTGTAGTACCATATACATTCTTCATATTATTAGCACTCATTAACTTCTGTCAGGCACCACATGTCCAAAGTTCAGTTTTTTCTTAAAACCAACTTATTTTCTCCTCCAAATGTGTTACATTCTCTAACTTTAAAGACATTACTTAAAATGATGGATAAAAATTGACACAGTTTCCATTGTAAAATTAGCAATAATAAATTTGTCAAGCACAGCATCAGACAGCCTCATTAAAATGCCCATCGGGTCAAACTATGTCAAGTATCCTGAGCAGGCATGAGAAAATATTTTCATTTATTCATTCATTTAACAAATAATGAGCACTTACAGTGTGCCAAGCATTGCACTAATGTTCAGTGAAATCCTTTTGTTAAGAGATATTTATAAAAAAACAATCAGGTTATCAGAATCATTTACTGTGGAAAGGAATGAAACATTCAAGCTGATCTTTTCATACCTTCACATTAGAGACTGTGGGGGTCTGGCCTCCTGATTTTGTAGGGATCTTTGGATTTCTACACAATTTGTTTGACCTTGTTGCAGTATCTTAGATCATTGAGCAAATAAAACAATTTTACTTTCCACTTAATGACTGTTCACCCTTCAAACCTCTTCCAAAATATCTAAAAATTTTATAGAGAGAAACTCAAATATAGAATGTGGCTAAGAATGTCAGCTCTGAAATAGAAATATCTAAGTCCTAACACCCCAACCCCTTACTGGCTGTGTGACTTTGTTGCTTCTCTAAACCTTAGTTTTCCTGGATGTAAAATGGGAAAAATGCTACTACTACCTCGTAGGCTTGTTCTCCGTAGTAAAAGGATTAAACAGGTAAAGCACTTCATGTATTACCTAGTACACTGTCAGTGTACAATACATTTGATCTTTTATTTTTATTGATACAAATGTTCAAATTATTGCTGGTTGTAGGGACAGATTAGAGGAAATATTACCCTAATGGCTTTCAGTGTACTTATGCCGTAGTTATAATCTTACATGCGTTAGGTGTATGCATCTGTCTGCCCACTCAGTAAATAGTCAGTACCTACAGTTGCTTGATAGTGTGTTTGGTGCTAAATAATAAGACTCCAAGAATTGCATTCACTTTGAGTCAAATTAGTTGTAAAGTTTAACTTTATTTTAGGAAAAATAATTCTTTCAAGAATAATTATACATTGGGGCACCTCGGTGGCTCAGTAGGTTAAGGTGCTGCCTTGGCTCAGGTCATGATCCCAGGGTCCTGGGACCCAGCCCCAATTCGGGCTCCCTGCTCAGCGGGGAGTCTGCTTCTCCCTCTGCCCCTCCTCCCTCTGCCCCTCCTCCCTCCCCACCACTTGTGCTCGCTCTCTTTCTCTCTCTCTCTCAGATAAATAAAATCTTTAAAAAAAAATAATTATACATTAGCCACTTTCTGGATCTTTTTGAGAAGGAATTACCTGTTCATTAACTACAATTGTCACTTTATTTACATTTTTTTTCCTTGAAAGAATAGCTTTAGTGTTTAAGGAATCTGATTATCTTTAATTCTAGATAGTCGTTAACTTCCCTAAACAGAATTGCCATTAGTCTTTGATTGACACATTACTCTTGAGCATCTGTTTTATAATAATGTTAACAACCTTACCTTTTTTTTTTTTTTTTTTAAACTACTTTACATTTTGATACCCCTTTTCAGTAGAGGACATCAAAGTACCTTCTATTATATGTTTTAAATAGGAATGCCTTTAATAATAATAACCTTCTTACTCAATTGCTTCACATACCAGAAGTATTGCTTCCTAAATTTGAATGAGCAAAAAATTCACCTTAGCTTTATTAGTTTCTTCACCTCTAATCATGTAAGATAACATGGCAAATGAAAACAATGTGAGTGCATTTATTGATATATAATTTGTATGTAAATGGTTTCAGGTTTATATATATATTTGGGGTACTATTTAAAGTGTTAAACTATAAGTTTCATAGGATTTACCTCTGTTTCTATTTCAGTAAAATATTCTCCTCACCAAAATATAAGGAAAAATCATACTTTGGTATTTACTTTAAGCTTTTTTCGGGCAAAGGGTTGGACATATCCAAAGGAATATCAAGATGGAAATGCAATCGATCACTTTACTTGTCCTTTAGTTGCCCTTCTTGAAAACTAGTTATTCTTACTTTCAATCCTTTATCACAATAGTATATTGAATACTAATAAGTTTAGTAGTAATCCTTCAGAAATTTAATAGACATTATTTTAATATGATACAGACTATTCCTTTGAATTATACTTGCAGTCAATACTTGTGATATCTTAGTCACTGTTCCTTGAAGACAGTTCGTTTTTCAAATAAAGGATGTGGAGAGCACCTGGTGGCTCAGTCGGTTGGATGTCTGCCTTCGGCTCAGGTCATGATCCCGGAGTCCTGGGATTGAGCCCCGCATCGGGCTCCCTGCTTGATGGGGAGTCTGCTTCTCCCTCTCCTGCTCCCCCTGCTTGTGCTCTCTTACTCTCTCTCTCTGTCAAATAAATAAGTAAAATCTTTAAAAAATAACAACAACCAAAAAACAAAGGACTTGGTATGATACTGAAATAGAATTCGTATAGTGGATTTTGCACATAGAGGAATATTTAATTTTATCTTTAAAATATCAGACAATTTCAGTGTTAAATTTCCTAATTTTGATAATTTTTCTGGGTTATATAAAAGAATGTCCTTTGGTTTAGAAAATACAGACTGAAGCTGTTTTGGGGAAAGGGCATCCATAATATCTCCAACTTTCTCAAATGGTTTGGGAAAAATGCATATATATAATAAAAAATATACACAGAATGATTAAGCAAAGGTAGCAAAATGTAAAGAGCTGAGGAATCTGGATAAAAGGTATATGATGTTTCTTGTACTCTTCTTGCACCATTTTTGTGAGTTTGAAACCATATCAAAATATAAAATTACCCAAAAAAATCCATCAACTTTATCAGTTTTAGTTATCAACTTAGGAGAATTTCTCTTGTCATATGTTACCTGCCGTTGTTCATTTCTGAGTATCTAGCATTAATCTTTTCCTGTGTGCAAGAATAATAGAGCAGGAGTAAAGAGACCAAGTCAGTAGTTTTGGTTTCTTCAAGAAGGATAGAAATCCCAGATGAATTAGAAGGAAAACTGGTGCTTGTAAAATTGGAAAATAATTCTCTTCTGCTGTAGCATTTTAAAAGTCTTGGTACAGAAAAAGCAGATTATATAATACATCTTATTTGGATATCCTCTTAGAGTGTAAGGATTGCACGCAAAAACTTGTACAAGAATGTTTATAAGAGCATTACAAGGATACCTGGTTTTATTCTTCCTCACTTTGTTATAATTGCAGATACTGTATATTTTAACAAATTGAAGGTTTATGGCAGTCCTTGCATTAAGCATGTATGTTGGTGTCATTTTCCAATAGCCTTGGCTTACTTCATGTCTCTTGTCACATTTTGGTAATTCTTGGAATATTTCAAACTTTTTCATTATTATTATGTTTGTTCTACTGATCTGTAATCAACGATCTTTAATGTTACTATAGTCATTGTTTTGGGGCACCACAAACCGTACCCATATAAGATGGCAATCTTAATGTTTTGTGTTTTCTCACTGTACCACTGACCCATCATTCCTTCCCTCTCACCTTCTCCCCGGGCCTCCCTATTCCCTGAGACACAGCAATATTCAAATTAGGCCAGTTAATAACCCTGTGATGACCTCTAAGTGTTCAAGTGAAAGGAAGAGTCATACGCCTCTTTCTTTAAATCAAAAGCTAGAAATTATTAAGCCTAGTGAGGAAGGCATGTTGAAAGCCTAGGTAGGCCGAAAGCTAGGCCTCTTGCACCAAAGTTAGCCAAGTTGTGAATACAAAGGAGAAGTTCTGGAAGGAAATTAAAAGTGCTACTCTAGTGAACACACAAATGATAAGACAGTGAAACAGCCTTATTGCAAATAGGAAGAAAGTTTGAGGGGTCTATATAGAAGATCCAACCAGCCACAGCTTTCGCTTAAGCCAAACCCTTATCCAGAGCAAGGCCCTCATTCTCCCACTCAGGATGCCGTGAAGATTGTTGAAATGACAACAAAAGATTTAGAATATTACCTAAACTTGTTGATAGAGCAGTGGCAGGATTTGAGAGGATTGACTCCAATTTCCAAAGAAGTTCTGCCATGGGTAAAATGCTATCAAACAGCATCATGTTACAGAGAAATTGACATGGAAGAGTCTATTGATGCAGTAAGTTTCACTGGTGTCTTACTTAAGAAACTGCCACAGCCACTGCAACCTTCAACCACCACCACCCTGAGCAGTCAGCAGCCCTCAACATCAAGGCAAGACCCTCCACCAGCAAAAGACTACAGTATACTGAAAGCTCAGATGATGACTTGCATTGCTTAGCAATAAAGTATTTTTAAATTACAGTATATACATTTTTTTAGATGTAATGCCATTGCACACTTAATACATGTATACTGTAAACATAACTTTTATATGCAATGGGAAACCAAAAAACTAATTTGACTTCCTTTATTGGGATACTCATTTTATTGCAGTGGTCTGGAGCTGAACCCACAGTCTATCTGAGGTATGCCTGTATTTGTATTATTGCAAAGTGGAAATAACCCAAATGTCCATCAGTGGAGTACTCGGCCATTAAAAAGAATGAAGTACTGATAAATGCTACAACATGGATAAAACTAAATTAAATCAGGTACAAAAGACCACATATCATATGATTTCATGTATATAAAACATCTAGAACCAGAAAATTCATAAAGATAAAACTTAGATTAGCAGTTGCTATGGACTTAGCAGTTGGGAGGAAGGGAGAGCGAGTGCTAATGGGCACAAGGTTTCTTTCTGAGGTGATGAAAATGTTCTGGAATTAAATTAAATATAACTTTGTGAATATATTTTAAACTACTTTAAAAGGATGAATTTTATGGTATGGGAGTTATATTTCAATAAGGCTCATGTAAAAAAAAAAAAAAAGTAAGCCTAACAAAGCACCTCTGCCTCAAAGTCTTCCTATCTAATTAAGGATAAGAGCCAAAGACCTTACAACTTTACGTGATCTGGCTTCCTATTGCTTCACAGACCTCATCTGCTTTTTTCCACCTTAGTCAATCCAGTTTACCTGCAGTGATCTCCTGACTATTACTGCTTCCAGGCCTTTTTAACTCTTTTTTCCCTCGTCGCCAAAACCCAGCAACCCTTTACTCAAAAGTCAGTCGCTCAGAGATGCCTTCTCTAACTACCCTCCAAAATTGTAAAGCTCTCCAACATTCCCTATACCCCTTCCTTGTTTTATTCTTATCCTTGGCACTGTTCACCCTAACACAATATATATTTTACCTTTTTATCTCATGTATTGTCTTCTCTTCCCCAAGAATGTAAGCTCCATAAGGGCAGAGATTTTGTCTCTTTTATCCAACTGCATCCCAGGGCTTAGAACAGTGCTTGGCACATACTGTCACTAATGTTGTAAATGAGTGAACAAAAATCAGGAATATAAGTAATTGAAGAGGGAGCTACATTTTTTATACCCTTTTTCCAAATGAAATTTAGGTTTCCTCTAGGACTGTGAGACTAAGGAAGTGGGAAGAAAGAAAGAACTGGGGTTTTTTTTAGTGTCTTAAAAGTAAAATAATAGAGACAATTATACAGTCATTAAAATGAAAAGAAAACTTTATTTGATCCAGGCAAATAATTGTTTATTTCTTAATCATTAAGGCCTGGCTGGGATCCACAAATACATTAAGTACTCAAAAAATGTTGACTGAATTGACAGTGTGGGCCTAAATCAGGAATCAGTAAACTGTGACCCACAGCTTTATCTATCTATCTATCTATCTATCTATCTATCTATCTATCTATCTATGTTGTATTGGAATACAGCCATGCCCATTCTTTTACATATTGTCTGTGACTGTTTTCGTCCTACAGTGGTGGAATTAAAATAGTTGTGACAGAAACTATATGGCCCACAAAGCCTAAAATATTTACTAGCTGATCTTGTACAGAAAAACTGCTGTCCTCTGCCTGTATCAGCCCTTGTAGGATACAGAATAGTATAGTAGGGAATTTGGTCAAACGTTCAGACATTCAAATTTCATTTCTATCACTACCTGTTCCTAAGACAAGTTTTCTGATCTTTGGTTTTCTCATCTGTAAAAGGAAGATAATACCTATCCCACTTGTTTGTTGTTTAAGAATTTTAAATGAGATTTTGTATGTAAAGCACTTAGTGAAGTACCTAAAAAACTTAAGTTGCCCCCCAATAAGTGTCACGTGCCCACACGTCTATTGCACATACACATGGATACAAGGAAATGTACATACCCTCAAATAGAAACACTCAGTCACCAAGCATTTTCCAGATACTTATCAATATTTTAGGAAAATAATGAATAAAAATAAAATCAACAAATGTCAATAGTAAGTACGTACTACACATAATCACCAGAATGTATGGGATTTGGTCATTTGTTGAGATGATTATAGTCAATCATTTCTAACAGTCCTACTCACAGTATTGTGGTGCCCTTGACTCATATTTTAGCAAAATGTACAGCCTGCTATAGAATGTTTACATCTTCAGGTAAGTTTTATTGCTTTATTCTTTTTTTTTTTTTTTAAGGATTTTATTTATTTATTTGACAGAGAAAGACACAGTGAGAGAGGGAACACAAGCAGGGGGACTGGGAGAGGGAGAAGCAGGCTTCCCGCGGAGCAGGGAGCCCGATGTGGGGCTCGATCCCAGGACGCTGGGGTCATGACCTGAGCCAAAGGCAGACGCTTAACGACTGAGCCACCCAAGCACCCCTAAATATAAAGTCTTTTTAAAAAAATTCATCTTTTTTTTTTTTTTTAAAGATTTTATTTGATAGAGAGACAGCGAGAGAGGGAACACAAGCAGGGGGAGTGGGAGAGGGAGAAGCAGGCTTCCCGCCGAGCAGGGAGCCCGACGCGGGGCTCCATCCCAGGACACCAGGATGATGACCTGAGCCGAAGGCAGACGCTCAACGACTGAGCCACCCAGGCGCCCCTGTTGCTCTATTCTTAAGGAAAATTTTACATAAGGAGGATTAATTCATGCTATGTTCTGGTTGTAAGCAAGGAAAAACAGTGTGATGCCTTTTATGACAAAATTTCAATCCAGAGCTTTTTCTAGGGGTGCCTCATTTGCTGACTCTGTTTAGAGAAATCAAGGTTCTAGTACCGGATTATTTTGATGATATCTTTCTGCTTATACTGCCTTTTCTTTAGTAAAATACATAAAATAAAAGATTTATTTTTTTCATTTCCCAGGTTTTATTTTTGGTTGTTGATTTGGAGACTAATGGTGTGGATCCTTACATCAAGAATATATGGATTTTTTTAGTACTTATCTATATAGAATCACAGTCTTGCTTTCACTAATCATTCAATAAACATTTAATCATCCACTGTGTGCTAGGCACTAAAACATTTGTTTTAGGTTAGTAGAGCACAGTTTTTGCCTTTAAAATTCACCAGGTGTAGTGAAAGAAATCAGTATGTAAACAAATAATTTCAATAAAGTAATAGGAGCAATAACAATGAAAGTATGGATAAGAAAGCTATTAACTCTGCCTTAAGGTGTCAGGGAAAACCTGGAGAGGTAATATTTGAGCTGAGTCTCAGTGGATCAGTTTAATATTGTCAGGTGTACATGGTAGAAAGAATGATACCTCACCAGTCAATCAACACAATTTTTGAGCATCTGCTATGTGCCAGATAATGCTGTAGACATTATCTGTCTGTAGACAGTGGGGATACACCAATGAACAAAACAGATGAATTGTGTAGATTACTTTCTTGTGGAACATGCAAAGAACATGCATGGTAGTGAGGTAGATTCCACAACATAGGTAAGCCAAGGAGAGTCTGGGGGAGCTGCTATCAGGAAAGAAGAAGGAGCCACGTCACACCAAAAAGTTTGAACTTGATGCTCTGGGCCAGTGGTTTCAACCTGGGAGCTCCAGAGATACTGTTGTGTCATTAGGTTCTTACAAAGGGAATATCAATTCATGTTTAGAAACTGGCAAACATAGACTGTGGATTTTAATAAAATGTGTTATATATATATATATATATATATATATATATATGTCACTACTTTTCAATTTTATGTAATTTTGAATAATAAAGTTTGGATTTATTTAAACATGAATTCATAATACCTTTTTATTTTTTACATTTTCTGTCTTCTCAATTGATAATATTGGTATAACTACTTTTAAGTTGCTGTCTGTTAAAATGACTAATTTTAAAAAAAAGAGATCCTAAAATATTTAGTTAACTCCTCCCAGTGTTGAAGCTTTTAATACTTTTAAAGCAGCTAAACAAAACTTCAGTAAATATTAAGCGAACACTTTCTAAGTGCCAGGCACTGCTCTAGCCACTGGGATTATAGAGGTTAATATAAAACAAAGGTCTGTGTCCTCAGGAAACTTACGGTCAGAGTTAACTGGAGTCCATATGGAGAACAATGAAGTCAATATAAAGAGGAGGATCTGGATTCAGGATATCTGGAGGTGGTAACTCTTAAGCAGTGAGAATTCTCTCACAGAAGGCAGACTGCTAGAATAGAAAGAAAGTAGATTACTGAGAACAGAGCTAATGTTTTGCTAACGCAGGGGAAAACGCTTAGCTTTTTAAGAGTGTTGTTTTCTCATAGCAAACCTAATCAATCTCCAGAGAAAAGGGATATTAGTGATTTATGGGTCTCTGAAAATACCTCTACTGCTTGATTTTTCTCTGCCTATTAATGAAGTGTAAGCCTGTGAAATAATCTTAAATCCAAGCATGTAAGTATGTAATGTAAATCATGTTGAAAATCCATCTGTCTCTGACTCCTTCACAATGACAGTGTAAGTGATAGGACCTGAAGGACAGTCATTCCCGACGTTGGCGGATCTCTGAACCTTCAGCCCAACAAGCTCACTTCTCTGACTTCTTTCAGATTTCAGCCCCCTTTCCTATTCTCTCTCTCTCTTTCTCTCTCCCCACCCCCCCCTTTTTCTTTCTCGCTAAGAAAGACAGAGCTATTGACTAGAAGCCCAGAGTTGCCCCCAAGTTCCGACCACCGGCTCGAATTCTTATGAAGTGGACTTGTAATATCCTTAATGTTGCTGTTGGCAGTCAGTTCCAGATTCCATTATTGTCGATCAATGCCGTCGCCATGCGAGGTGGGGGGAGGAACGGAGGAGGAGGAGAAAGGAGGGATGAGAGCTTCCTATTCACGGATTTATCAACCTGCCTTTGCTCGCAGGAAGTCTTCGCCAAGGGGGCTGAGATGCTGTTGAAATAGCTAAAGCAGGAAGGGGTTAGGGGGCTGCAGTTCTCTCTGGTTCGCTGAAAGGAAATTTGACAACCTTTCTTCTCGGAACAAAACAAAATGCTGAATTTGTTCTTTTGCCTTTGTTTTTGTTTGATGATATGCTTTACTTAACTGATTAGCTATTGTGCTGTCTGGTTATCTAAGCTGCTTCAGTGTAGGAACCTGTTTCTTTTTCTTTGAGTATCTTTATTCTTTATTTTCCTTTGCTTTCTCCTGTCATTAAACACAAATCATTATTCAATTTTATCCTGGCTTCTCTTTCAGGCTAAAGCTTAACACTAAGAGACAGAAGGACAAATCTCCCTTCCCTTCTCTTCTGTCACCCTCTTTTAACCCTCTGTTTCCTTCCCCCTCCCCCCGTTGTGTTAGATTGATGTCACTGAGACAGAATTCAGAGTGGAGGGAGGATCACATTTGCTCTTTCATCATTACCGCCTAGCCAGCAATTTAAGTGTTGGACCCCCAAGAATTTAGTCTTTGTGTCTTTCTTTTCCCATTCCATCATTCAGTAATTGTGCTCTGTATGGAAAAGTTTTCTGGCTGGAGAATGAGTCTCCTTTCCCCCGGTGATGTGGCCGAGTGGTTGGATAGTAGCACCGAAGAGGAGAAGAGCCTTCTGTCATTTCTGGGTACGGTAGGGCTCCGCTTGTTCTTTTAACCGTTTGTTGTCTGAACTTCTCTGACTTTGGGGAGTAAGACCCCAGATTTTCTAAAATCCACTTTTGTATTTTTAAAAGGGGGTAGAGGAATTAAGAGGATATGTTTAAGTTGTTTGCTTTTCAAGGTTTGTTTATGTCTATAGAAAGAGTGTCACCAACATTGCCTATGAGAAAGAGACAGTTTGCTTTGCTTTAACAAAGAGTTCTAGCTCCGTGCAAAGCTTACTATATCATCCGGTCAGCTGTTCGTGGTATTTAGACAACTTCTACCAGCCAAAATACATTATTGTTTTACTATACCTCTTTGTACAGTGATGATGAGGCTTGCCTTGTAAGAGTGGCAGTGTGCTTTGTGTGCAAGAAAAGCCAACATATGGATTGAGAAGTAGCTTTTATGCAAGGTGTGAAATATTTGTAATGTTCATATCAAGATTTCTACTGAGTATATAAAATAGGACACATGGACCAGCAGTTACTTAAACTTCCCATTTATGGATGCTTTCTAATAAATTTCTGAGTAAAGCAATTATTGATCATGGAATTGTTGATATAATAAATTCATAAGAAAGTTAGGTTATAAATCCAATTGTGTCATCAGTGTAATAGGAGAGCTTGATACACAAATCCTGTTTGTGAATACTTTTGTTAGATTAATAATTGCCTTGACATTTTTTTAATAAATTTGATTTGTCTTATAATATATTTCACTAAATACAGATATACCTTTCTTATAAATGAGCAAAATTTATGGTCTTCTAATTTATTCCTCATGAGTGTTACCTGTAACCTAAAAATAGTCTTCTGCCATTTCAAAAGATATCTATCTTTAAAATTTTTTTATTATATTTAGCATAAGTTTTCGTTTTATTTAATTCAATTATGTTGTCAATCTTAACATTCTGTACATGATTTCTTTTTTTGTGCAGTTTAGATGTAAAGGGTCATCCTAATCAGATCTTTTCTAGTTCTATAAAGACTCAGGTATATATATTTTTATATTAATCCTACTCTTAATTTGTTTATCATAGCCTCACTTGTCTTGGGTATTTGGGTGACTTTAAGAAATATGTGTACTTCTTAAATCCTCATTTCTCTGAAGCCTATCCTATTCTACTTACTTCCCATTCCCCTCCCCTCCACATACATAGAGAAACATCAGTGAAGAAAAGCAAATACAAATATCCCTAAGTAAAACCAACCATTTAGACCCTATTGCATCATGGGAAAGGAAGGTAGAGTCATCGCTAAACATCTTTCCCTTGATCTTGCATGATACTTTTCTGTATTCTAATTATCTACCCTCAAGATTAATTTATTGCTTTTTTTGGCCATTACCCCACTATGTCTAAAAAGAATTCACTCAAATACAGAGTTGGGCAGATAAAAGGTAACTACAGTTTATGCCCCCTCCCTCCTTCACTCTCATCCTCTGTTTAGGAGAGTTAATGAATTCCTCTTTATTCACAAATGGAGGTGGTAAAGACAAAGGATGTTAGAACATGCTTTGAAGAAAAATGCAAATTCCTACAAATTATCCACTAATGGGAGGAAACCTTAGCATTCATAATAGATAAAACACAGATAAGTCAGTCATGATTCTCCTCAAGGGCTACAAGTTTAGTTGCTGAGAGAGTAGATAGCTATTGGTCCCCTGCTCTACTGTGGTAGTGCTGAACCTGGACGTCAGCAAGTCTTATTTGGGGGATTGAATCTCTCTCCTGAACATGGGTAGCAAACACCTCCATATATGGATAAACAGAAATTTACTAAGTTCTTCCAGAGGAACAATGAGGAAAATTATCTCAAATATAGCTTGTAATAGCTTGCGGATTAAGCAAAGCTCTTATGATGTCATTGGCTAATATAGTTACCATTAATTACAACATGCTTTTCTCAATGAAGATGCCAAGAGAAAAATAAGAAACCTGAATCTACTTTATGGTGAATCTAGGATGAATGGAACCAAAAGAGTTGTGTCAAAGAACCTATCAAATTATGCTTTCTTTCCATAAGGAATGATTTCTCTCTAGGAGAGGAAATGAAAGGAAAGCTCTTTGTGTTGGTTAGACTTTACTACTTCACTTTTGAACAATAGCAACTTAACTAATGTTCAGGCCTTTCTGTTGATCTAGTGCAATGCTGGTTTGATGAAACTTCATAAAACTGTGCTGTGCATTTTTCTATTCAAAAGCCTTCCATGGCTCCCTCACCACCTACCAGATAAAATCAAAACACCTTACTTTGGAACTTATTCTGGCCCTATTTGACATCCATATTCCTTTGAGGAGGGGCCAAGGGGCCCTTAGTTCACCAAGTGGATTAACTTTCTATATCTTACACAAACGTTGCCCTTTGCTACCATCCCACATGCTATTTCTTCTATTTGGCAGTGTCCCTTCATCTAAACTGAACTTTCCATAACCCTGCCCCTGTTTCAGATCTTGTTCATGAACAAAATACTGTGCTAGGTACTGTGGCTGGATATAAAGAGGTATAAGTTAAAGCTGCTTGTGAGAAATGTAGTGGTTGGAGAGAAAACATGAACTATGTATAATTAAGTGAGAAAGATTTAACGATAATTCAAGACAACAGAGGAAATAAAATAAAGCAGTACCTGGTTGTGAAATGATTTATCTAGGCAAAAATTGCCTTGGAAATTTGAAGCAGGGAGACATCATTTTCAATTAGGAACGCTGAAAATTGCTTTACACAGATAGGATTTAATTTGAATCTTAAAAGATAGAGTAGATTTTTATAGAAATGGAGTTTTCTGTATGGAAAGAGTATCATGAGGAATATTAAATTATGTTCATGTCTAATGAACAAACTGATTTGAAAGGAATGGGAAATTTGTGTAAAGAAGTGATGAGAGACAATACTTGAAGGATGTTTGGTGGCTCACTGGGTAGGACCTTCTCTGACAATCTAATAAGTAACAATTTTATCCGGAAAGCAGTTGGAAAGAATTAAAGATTATTGAGTAAGAAAAAAAATGTGACCAAAATAATTTCTTAGGAGGACATGTGAAAGTGTCTCAACAAGGGGATGAGACCAGAAGCAGTTAAACCTGTTTGAAAGCTATCAGGGAAGTCCAGATATGGACTAAGTGCCTCTATTTTAACACTTCACTCCCTATAGTATTATTAGTGGTTTGCTTATTTGTTATTGAAACTAGATTGTGAATGCCTCCATAACAGGGGCTCAATCCCCTGTCTTTTCAGCACCCAGTACACTCCAGGTACAGAGGAATATTTGCACAGCTGATATGAAAAACTGAGATGAAAAGATGGAGAGATTACAAAGGATCTATCAACAGAATTGCTGACAGATTGGAGGAATGGGGAAGAAAATAAATCAAAGACTTTTTGAATTTGGGAGGATGGTGGTTACTATTAACAGAAATAGAAAAGTTGGGAAAGGGAGCCAGTTTTTGAGGGAACAAGATGAGTTCTATTTAGATATATTGAATTTGAGGTGACTAGTATATATTCAGATAGAAATATAGTTCTAATGATTGGAAATGAAGTCACAGGTAGAGAGCAACATTTGGGAGCCATCTAGAGAAGAAAGATAGTTGAAGCTCTAAGCATCTGTCAGTGATCTACTATTGAGAAACTGTCAAGGAAAAAACAGAGGTGAGGGACTGAACCTTGAAGAACACCAGTTTGGGGGAGTGGAGTAGGGGTGAGGTAGAGAGGAAGAGGAGATGCAGAGGGAATGATCATAATGGTAGAAGGAAAGCCAGGATGGTATGGTATTACAAATGCTAAAGTAGAAAAAGGTCAACAATGTCAGTGGTTACAAAAGACAAAAAAAAGTCAGGAAAGACCACTGGATTTGGTAATTAGGAGACTTTTGATAACTTGTGAAATTATCAGTTCCATTTCATTCATTAGAGTTGAAGGAAGAGAAGTCAGATTTTATAATATTGAGAAAGACAGCAGATGGTGAGATAGTGAAAGCCACAGGTTACATCTCTTGCCTGGAGAAATCTGTGACTAATAAAAAGGAAAAGTGCCTTTTTAAAGATTGGGGAGACTTGTACATATTTTTGGTATAGGAGAGAGCAAGATATTGAGCCTATTAGAATAACTGAGGGCACAAAATCCTTTATGAGTTTGAGAGTGAGTGTGGGATTAAGGGCGCAGCGTTAACCTTTTGAAAGGAGAAACTCATACAGGAATCAAAGATGCTTGTAGAGACGTAGCAGTGGCAAGTAGGGAAGATGAGGGCGATACTGCAGGTGTAGTCATCTTACAGCATGTAACTGTCCCAGTCTTGCATTGCAGTTAGTTATTTGTCTGTCCACCTAGCACTCCCCTGTGTCTGCATGGTAGGGACCTTCACTTCATATTTTGGCATCTTCCAGAATAGCACCGAAGAGGTGCTTAAGTAAACACTTAATTTTTGAATGAGTGAATGCTATTCAGATACCCAAAAGTTTGAGATTCAGCCATTTTCACAGTTAACCAAATTGTTCTGTTAGCGCTATCCTTTTTCCTCCTTTTCTACACTGTTGTCTATTCTCATATTTGCAAGTAACATTTAAGGTACATTGGTAGCATTTGCAGTTATTTCAGTAGGTTGTAATTGTGTTTTCTAAATTCTAGAATAAGAAGGAAAATACTCAAATATTTTGTATTACTTTGCATTTTCTAAACTGAATTTAAGTGATTTTTTTTGTTAAGTGAAGTTATTTGATAGAAGAGGTCTATAAAAGAAGAATATAATTTTGGCAAAACTTAAACATTTTCTTTTTAAAGATTTTATTTATTTCAACAGAGACAGACACAGCGAGAGAGGGAGCACAAGCAGGGGGAGTGGGAGAGGGAGAAACAGGCTTCCCACTGAGCAGGGAGCCCGATGTGGGGCTCGATCCCAGGACCCCGGGATCACGAGCCGAAGGCAGATGCTTAACAACTAAGCCACCCAGGCGCCCTAAAACCTAAAAATTTTCGAGTTTCTAAATGACTCTACTGACTATGGTTAATTATTTGGTATTGATAACTATTATCAGATTCCTAAAATTATACCTAACCTCAAGGGGAAAGTATATTCAAAAATTAAAACTCTCATTTCTGGCAGAATGGCAGATATCCTGAAAAATAACAGAAACAACTAGAAATGTCCTATTAATGAAACAAACATTTTAAACTACATGGTTGACCTCTTCTCTTGGGAAAGAAAGGAAATCCTCTTGGAGAGAAAAAAATGAAACTAAATATCCAGGTAGTAAAATTGTCCCGGGGGCATTTGCCAGTCTTAGAATTCCGGAATGTTAAGTTTTGGGGTTTGTTGCTGTTTTGTTTTGTTTTTGAATTTCCTTTTTTTTTTTTTTTTTTTTTTTAAATATTTTTTTTTTTTTTTTGTCAGAGAGAGAGAGCATGAGCAGGGAGGAGGGGCAGAGGGAGAGGGAGAAGCGGACTCCCGGCTGAGCAGAGAGCCTGATGCGGGACTCGATCCCATGACCCTGGGATCATGACCTGAGCAGAAGACAGACACTTAACTGACTGAACTACTCATGCACCCCCAGAATGTTAAGTTTTAATAGCCACAAGGTAGGAGATGAGCTTGGGGTCCAAACAAAGTGAGGAATTAGAATGGAAATCCTTGGGGCACCTGGCTGGCTCAGTTGGAGGAGCATGCGACTCTTGATTTTGGTATCCTGAGTTTGAGCCCCACATTGGGTGTGCAGATTGCTTAAATAAATAAAACTTTAGAAACCAAAAAAAGGAACCAAAATCCTCACCACATTGTTTCTCATAGGACTGGGTCCCTTGATGACTGAAAATAAGAAAAAAAAATCTGGTCAGTGACAAAAACTGACAAATCTTCCTTATCTTAGAGTGGACTACTGGTCAGGGAGGGAAGAGGATAAAAATCCTCTGAGAATTTATAATCACAGTTCTGATAAGGTAAAACTAAAATAGTGGACAACAATATATGTGTTAGATAGGAAGGGGGTAATTCAAACTGAAGTTTTTTAGTATCATTGAATTATTCAAGAGAAGGATAGAAATCAAGATTAGCATTAGGCTTTAAGTATATGTGTTGAAATGTTAAGGACAGCTATTAAAAGAATAGAAATAGAGTGCATGATTTCAAAAGCAGTAGAGGAGAAAATGAGTTTTTAAACCTTGATCAATCTGAGCAGACAGAAAATCAGGAAAAAAGCATTTTACAAAGTGAATAGAAAACACACTAAGATGGTAGAAATAAAATCCAACTACATCAGAGAACACAATGTTGAAAATGTTAAAAGGTAAAGATAGCCAGACTCAATTTCTTTTTTAATGTTGTGAATGAGAAAGACATAAGGACCCAGGAGGGTTAAAAGTAAAAGGTTTGGAAAAAGATATCTTTGGCAAATTAAAGAAAGCTAGCATAGCCATGAAAACAAGATAAAATGGAACTTTATGTCAAAAACCATTTCTAGGAATAAAAGAGGTCACTTAATGATAAAATATAGAAATTGCTAGAAAGATGTAACAATCTTACATGCACCCAATAACAACTCTCAAAATTTATAAGGCAAAAGTTGACAGAAATATAAGGAGAAATTGATAAATCTATAATCCTGTCCATGAAAAGTAGTAAAGCTAGACATAAAAAACACAATAAGCTTGAGTTAATGGACATGTATAGAATCCTGAATCCAGCAATTATATAGTCTTCTCGTACACATATGGGATCTTCATGAAAACAGTCTATAGACTGGGGGCATAAACAAATCTCAATAAATTTTAAAGCCTTTATATCATACAGAACGCATTCTCTTGATCATAGTTGAACTAAGTTAGAAATTAGTAACAAAAATATACGTGAAAAACCTTTACTGGGACGCGTGGGTGGCTCAGTCAGTTAAACATCTGCCTTCGGCTTGGGTCATGATCCCACCCTGGTAATCAAGTCCCACATCGGGCTCCTTGCTCAGTGGGGAGCCTGCTTCTCCCTCTGCCTGCTTCTTCCCCTGCTTTGTGCTCTCCCTCGGACAAATAAATAAATAAAATCTTTAAAAAATAAAAAAACCTTTACTTTTGGAAACTTTTAAAGTTGCTTATCCAGAACTCTTCAGTCAGAGAAGAAATAATAATAAAAATTATAAAGCAGAACTGAACATCCTGAAAACAGTACATATCAAAACCTGTAGGATATTGTGAAATAGTTATTAAGTGAAACCTAACAGCCTTAACCTTTTATATTGAAAAGGAGAAAGGCTGGGCGCCTGGGTGGCTCAGTCGTTAAGCGTCTGCCTTCGGCTCAGGTCATGATCCCAGGGTCCTGGGATCGAGTCCCACATCGGGCTCCCTGCTCGGCGGGAAGCCTGCTTCTCCCTCTCCCACTCCCCCTGCTTGTGTTCCTGCTCTCGCTGTCTCTCTCTCTGTCAAATAAATAAATAAAATCTTTAAAAAAAAAAAAAAGAAAAGAAAAGGAGAAAGGCTGAAAATTAATGAGCTAATCATTTGTCTCAACAAGTTAAAAAAAAAAATACATACATATATATATATATATATATGCATGCCCAAAGAAAGTTTAGGGAGAGAAATAATGAAGATAATAGCAGATGATAATGAAATGGAAGACAGAAATAAATGTAATAGAATCAATAAAGCCAAGAGTTGTTTTATTAAAAAGTTCAATGAAAATAGATAAAACTGTCAAGATTTGATCAAGATGAAAAAGAAAGCACAAAGAAACAATGTTAGAAATAAAAAAGGGAACATAATTATAGAAAATCAGAGACTTGAAAAATAGGAATTTATCATAAACAACTTTATGATATTTGAAAAGTTAGATAAAATGGACATTTTATTTTATTTAGGTGGGAAGGGGAGAGAAAGAATCTTAAGCAGGCTCCATGCCCAGCACAGAGCCCCACACAGGCTCACAACCCTGACATCATGACCTGAGCCAAAATCAAGAGTAGGACACTTAAGAGCCACCTAGTCGCCCTGAGAAAATGGATATTTTAAAGAAAAATGTAATTTATTAAACTGACTATGGAAGAAACAGAAAATACAAGTGGGCTTGTAACTTAACCATGAAAGAAATTGAATCAGTATTTTAAAATCTACCATCTATTGTAGTTTGATTGCTCATGTAGCTTGACTTCTGAAAAAGAAAGAAATGCTGGATTACACTTACATTACTGTTTCCAATCAGTGGCAATTCAGTTTTTCATCAGAAATGAATAAATTGACATTCTGATATCTAAATTGAAAAAGAAGCAAAAAATCCCAAGAGTCATGTTAACCCGTAAACATGGCAGTTGAATCCCTATTGAGTCCCACAGGTGGTCATGGTTCCCTTTGTGTTTAGGTCTTACACCCTTTATTTAGGGGATTTCCTTAGAAAAAGAAAAAAAAAGTTCTTTCAAAAAATTTTCTGAACGGGATGTGCAAATAAAAAATTTAAGAAAATCAAGCTGAACAGATATCTAAAGAAAATGGAAATGAGTAAGATATCAAGATTTAAACCTTATTACATTTAAATGTGCTTCTTAAGAGAACCTGGAAATTTTGAATTTTCAAAAAGAATATGCATAGAAGAAAACACCTCAAAACTTTTATTTTTTTATTTTTTTAAAGATTTTTTTTTTTTTAATTTATTTGCCAGAGAGAGAGAGAGAGAAAGAGAGCGTGCATGTGAGAACACAAGCAGGGGGAGCAACAGGCAGAGGGAGAAGCAGGCTTCCCCCTGAGCAAGGAGCCTGATGCGGGACTCGATCCCAGGACCCTGGGATCACGACCTGAGCCGAAGGCAGACATTTAACCGACTGAGCCACCCAAGGCATCCCAGGAAACACCTCAAAACTTTTAAATCTAAGCTCTCATGAAGCTTATTTATCAAAATCTCAATTATAGCTGAAGAGTCAAACTAATATACATAAAAAGAGTGATTCTTAAACTTAACTAGATGTTTCACTTTAATTCCATATGTGAATTAGAAATAACTAGAAAATTTATTAATTTTACTGTGTATTAAATTGAACTACATGAAGTTGTATACGAAATGATATTTTACCATTTGAACATACAAAAAAATGGCAAGTCTATATTAACCAATGTGTTTATTAAAGGAGAAAAAAAAAGGTGTCCAGACTATGCTATGCTGAACTATTTTTTAGTTGTTTAGTTAAAATTTGTTACTAATTATTCTTTTTTTTTTTTTTTTTTTTTTAAGATTTTATTTATTTATTTGACAGAGAGAGAGACAGCAAGAGAGGGAACACAAGCAAGGGGAGTGGGAGAGGGAGAAGCAGGCTTCCCGTCGAGCAGGGAGCCCGATGTGGGGCTCGATCCCAGGACCCTGAGATCATGACCTGAGCCGAAGGCAGTCGCTTAACCAACTGAGCCACCCAGGCGCCCCTATTCTTTTCTGTTTTATACTCCCTGCAAACAAACTAGAATTGATGCAAATGGTTTATGAGAACATTGCAGGAGACATGTTTAAAATGGAGAGAATTCTTTTTACTGAAACTTGTTTTATTTAAAAATTGAGACAAAGATCACCATTATTCAAATCTTGCATTATTCAAACCTTATTCAAGACAGCAGTTGCAGAACACTGTACTGGGCGGGAATATAATTTGGTACCCGAAACTAAAGAACACATAATCAAGTAATATGAACTTCTACAAATGTATTAATTGGAAATCAAAGAAATGTCAACAATTAGAACTGGTTTTATGGAAGTAGATGAACTGACATTGGTATTGAAGGTCACCTAAGATTTGGCATATAGGTGAAAACCATTAGCAAACACAAATGCAGGGGAATGAATATGGCCAGTTTGAGATCAAAGATCATCTGTCTAAGGCAATTTGTTGGAGAGTGTTGACAGAAAAGAAAGGTGGGGCCAGGTGTTTTTTTCCAGTGCCTGACTGTCTAAAGATCTCTAGGAAGGTAATTACACCAAGAAAGTAATGTTTTAGGGAAGCTAATCTGGTAATGGCGAGCAGGATAGCTTTCAGCAGAGAAAGACAGAGGAGTCAGTGAGATCAGTTAGGGCAGTCCTGCCATGATCTGCATGAGAAGATAAAAAGTCCAGGACTAGGGTGATAGATGGTAGTGTAAATGAAGTCAACAGACATTTTGAAATGAGACTTGGCAGTGTTGATGGCATAAGGAGTACAAATCAACATCGCAGGCTACACCCTTTTCTGATACCTTCACTAAGAAGTGATGTCCAATGTAAACATTTTTTGTTTTTGTACAGTGCTATATGTATATTTGACCCTCAGTACATGATTAAGTTCTCATCTTTATATTAGAGGCCAAATATTTGTGTTTTCAATACTTCAGTACTTTTAAGTACTTTCTATTAATGTCTGTTTTGGAATAAAACCCAAACTAGTCCTTTTTAAAATTTTAATTTTATTTAAATTCAGTTAATTAACATATAGCATATTATTAGTTTCAGAGGTAGAGTTCAGTGATTCATAGTTGCATATAATACCCAGTGCTCATTACATCACGTGCCCTCCTTAATGCCCATCACCCAGTTACCCCATCCCCCCCACACTCCCCTTCTGCAACCCTCAGTTTGTTTCCTATAGTTAAGAGTCTCTTACGGTTTGTCTCCCTCTCTGATTTTATCTTATTTTATTTTTCCCTCCCTTACCCTATGATCCTCTGTTTTGTTTCTTTTCCACGAACTAGTCTTAAGAGACCCTGGCATAATCAAGGACCAAATCTTTTTTTTTTTTTTTAATTTTTAAAGATGAATACTGAAATCATGGTATGAGTAAATCAAAGATTATCCCTACAATTATATATGAAACATACTAATAATGAGAACATGTTAAGTTGGTTATAGAAAAGTTTAAAGTTCTTACATCTCTGTAAAGTTAGAAAACATAGTGCCTTCCAGAGTTGAACATAAAATCTTACTCACCAAAATGAAGCTGTGAAATGAAGAAAGTCTTACAACTAACTGGGTTGAAATGCTCAAAAATGTCATTTTTTGCTGAACAATGTTTTCTTATTTAAAGATTATTCTTTGTAAAACCTGAGCCTTTAATGCTGTTTATCTACTTTTGTCTCATAGAATTAGCCTAAGTAGTTACCTCTCCACTTAGGTGTACTCAGGATTGCTCTAGGAGGATAGAAAGACAGGGTTTTATTTTATTTAATTCTTTATTTTTTTAGAGCAGTTTTAGGTTCACAAGAAAATTAAGAGGAAGGTAGAAAGACTTCCCATATACCCTTATCCCCACATATGCACAGCCTCCCCCATTACCAATATCCTCCACCAGAATATTACATTTGTTACAGTTGATGAATCTGCACTGACACATTATAATCACCTCAAGTCCATAGTTTACATTAGGGTTCATTTTTGATATTGTACATCCTTTGGGTTTGGACAACTGTATAATGACATGCATCCATCATTACAGTATCATACAGAGTTTTTTCACTGCCCTAAAGATCCTTTGTGCTCCATCTATTCATCCCTACACCTAAGGGTGGGTTATTTTTTGGAGGGTTTTTTAATTGAAGGAATCAGTAGTAGATATTTTTTATAAGTCGCTTCCTGTTTTGTTCAAATTTTTTCACCATTGCATTAAGACACCTTTCTCTCTCCTTAGCCCATTTCCTTACTTCTCTTTGTTTCTTAACTAGAATATTGTTATTAGCATCAGTGTTGCAGGATTGAGAGTTTTCTTTGATGGCTTTTTTTTTTTTTGCAATAAATTATCCCTCAAAGAGTATGATTTAATTCTGTCTTTTTAAAAAATTTGTACATATATGGTGGCTGATGGTAACTAGAGTTATTGATCATTTCGCAATGTATATGAGTATTGAATTATTATGTTGTACATCTGAAACCAGTATCATTGTATATGTCAGTTACACCTCAATTAAAAAAAAAGAAATGCAGGGGCACCTGGCTGTCTCAGTCGGTAGATCATCCAACTCTTGATCCCGGAGTCGTGAGTTGAAGCCCCACATTGGGCGTGGAGCCTAGTTTATTTATTTATTTCTTTAAGATGTTATTTATTTATTTATTTATTTATTTATTATTTATTTATTTATTTATTATTTATTTATTTATTTATGAAAGAGTGTGAGCGGGGCGAGGGGCAGAGGGAGAGAGAGAACCTCAGACTCTGCGTTAAGCATGGAGCCAGACATGAGGCCCAGTTCCACCACCCTGAGATCAGATTTTGACCTGAGCCAAAATCAAGAGTCAGATGCTAAACTAACTGAGCCACCCAGGCACCCCTGGAGCCAAGTTTAAAAAAAAAGTTTTTTTTAATGTTTATGCCTATGCTATACCCTCCCTTTCCCCAAAGGTTGTGATTCAGTGGGTCTGAGTTGGGCATCTATGTTTGATTAAAAGCTCCACAGCTGATTTGAATTCACAGCCAGGCTGGCAAATCACTGGTTAAGTGGAATGCAATGTGATAACACACTTTTTTAAAATTGAAGGATAATTAACATACAGTGTCATATTAGTTTCAGCGATTCTATACATTACTCGGTGCTCAGCACAATAATATAATGCTAAGTGATTTAATTATCTTTAAAATATGAAGAATCGTGTGCATATTGTTAAAGTTCTTTGAGTTATTTTTAGGAAGAGGAAAATTGGAGTTTCCATGATTATCTTATTTCTTCTCCGTTACAGCCCATTATATAAAAGACTGGGAGAACAAGATAGCATGCATGGTAATTAAAAAGTACCGACTCTAGATCCAGACTGCGTGAGTTCCAATCCTGATTCTGCCCTTGACCAGCTGTGCAAACATGGGCAGAGTAATAGAACCTCTTTTTTTTTCCTTATCTGTAAATGGTGGTGATAGTCCCACTAACAATTCCAGAGAATTGTTGTGACAATGGAAGAGATAACTCAAATAAAACAGTTAGCATGTGATAAGGGATCATAAATGATAGTTTGGTGTTGCAGGTATCCTTATTATGTTTTTATCATAATTATAATTATTAAGATCCCTGTTGGTTATCACTAAGAACCAGAGATACACTTTGTATTTGAAACTTAAGCTACCATGTAAACATCCCTGCGCTGTTTTCTTAGCCTTTCTGGTTGAGACTGTTACTTGCACTAAAAGTATTCTCCACTATCCCATCCAATATCATCATGTGAAGAAATAGAATACTTGTGGGTGTCCAGACTCCTTGACCAGAGAGAAATCCTTCCTCCTATTATATTAATAAGAAAATTTTAAAATAATAAAATAAAGAATAAATTTGCTGAAGTAAAGAAAAGGTGGGGAGACTGAATGGCTTTACTTACTGAGAAGTCACCACATTTGTGTATTTATCACCAATTTGTTCAGATTGAAGTAAGTGTTGAGGGCATGCAAACTTGAAAGATCTGCTTGTTTGAGTGAGGTCCTGCAGTCTAAGTGATACAGATTGGATGGATTAAAGTGGCTCTGGGGATTTGTATTTTAGAGCAGCTGAATGGTAGTGACTGTCAGTACATACGCTTTAAAGCTGTAAAAATGGGATACAGCAGAAAATGTCCTACTGAAAAGCAGGTGGATGAAGTCTATAAAACGCCCAGGTGCTATGGTGTTGGCAGCTCTGTAAATGCAGTCTGTAATTTTCTTCTCTTTGTTCTTGTCACTTTTCCTTTACAAAATTGCTCTCTGCCCAAATCTTTAAGGTCTCATTACCTTTAGGAGTCCATCAGCAAAACATGCAATCCCGTTTACGTGAAGCCTTTTCTCTTTCACCTTTTGCCATTTGTTTTTGAGGTCCTTTACTGAATCCATACAAACCCATTGCCCAATACTACTTCTTCCTTCCCATTCTGTTCCTTAAACATCTTCTCTGTTCCTGTGGAAAAAGAATCCTCCTAATTTAGAATTCATAGCATAAAGAAATAACGTTATTTGTTTATTTTATTCATTAATAACTTGAGCCAGTGACATATCCTGTCTTATTTATTGTCATCATTTGCACAATATAAAGGCAAATAGATGATAGTGAAGTGGGCTCATTCACAGCAGCACCCTGAAATTTCAGTGACATGAATGGGTGCATGAACACAGTTTGGTGTGTATTCAATTTTCTGTCATGCTTTGTTGGAATGTTATTGATTTTTAAAAAGGTTTTTGAAGTGAGCTGAAGAATTCCCCTTTTGAGAATAATACTAGAACACTTGTTTCCTAAATATAATACCAAAAATATTAAAGGGGTCTGTGAATAATTATAATTGGCAGAGCATTCACATTCATTCATGTTTTATAATTCTGTACACAAAATTACTAGGAATTGGCTTGGGCTGCCATTCATGGGAAGTATTGAGGCATACTATATATGCCACATTGACTGCACCCAGGAGCATGTAATGGTTTTCTGATCTGTCATTAACTAGAGAATTTTGCTGTAAGAAGGCTATTTTGGTTTCTTACATCATTGTCCACCAAATTAAAACTTTATAAATGTCTTTCTGCATTTTGTTCATCTTTTATGTTGAATTTTCTGAAATTACTTTCACATTGGTAAGTATTATTTTCTTCTTTTAAATTTGGCCCCGATATGCTCATCCAAGAGAGTAATAACTGTTACTATCTCAGGGGCTGCCCCAAGGACGAAGAAAGATAGATTCCAGATCCAGCACTTAGCACAAAACAAACACTCAGTATTAGCTCAAATTATCATAAAAATACTTCTGCCTCAAAGAGGTGCTTAAATAACTTTTATAGTACCTCTTTTTCTCTTTAGAGAAAGTATTTTGAATCATTTCTTAACGATGGTAACTCATCCCAAGAGTGGCAGACTATCAGAATTCATGACATCTGAGCCCTGTTATTTAGGTTAGTATATGCATATATGACATGATGGTATACGAACTTTGGTTCAATGTGATTGAACCAAAATAAATGCAGTTGATGCTTATCAATATTTGGGCATAATGATAACAGATACCTTTCTCATTTAAGATATTTTCAGAGGCTTTTGGAACCTAACCCTCAGTCAATATGATAAAAGTATTAACCTTTACTGTCTTTCCAAACATAATAATATTCCAGAATTATTTCAGTCAGTCACTTTTCAAAGTCCTGAAAAGAAAATAATTAAGAAAGTGCCAGTAAATATATCTCCATAAGGTTTCTATGTGATTTGTACCTTTTGGTGAAATATGTTTGACCAGGTGATTTTTCACTTCAGAGTAGAAAGCTCAGGTCTTTACACATAGGCCTATAGAGCCTACATGGCCCGAGCACACCTGCCCCAGTCTCAGGCTTTCTGCTACTCTTTGTCCCTACCAACACCAGTCACACTGGCCTCCGTGCTGCACTTTACCGTAGAAGTTTCGTATTGGCTTCCCTCTGCCTGTAGTGTTCTTCCCTAATAAACCTAGAAGGATGACTTCCACATCTCCTCTTCTCAACACATCTACCCATTCACTATAATTATTGTAATGAAATTACTACACCTCTTCATCTCCCTTACACTGTCCTACTTTTTTGTCCTCCTTGAAATACTTTTTGAGAGTTGCTACCTGATAAGTGAATTAAGGCCATGAACAACACAACTATTAGGCTCTAAAGGCAGAGGTTGACTTCTGTCTGTTGAACAAGCACATCCTCCACCAAAAGTGCCTTTACCCCTATAATCCTCCAGCTGTCAATTTCTTTGCCACACTTTCCAAAGAAGGCACATCAACAGAGAGGAAGATAGGTATTACGTAGAATAAATGTTGTTATGATACCAGACTTTGGATTTAGAGAGCCCCTTTCTTCGAAAAAGCTAATTTTGCACCAAAGCATATAGACTCATTCATCTTGTCTTCATCTCTGGTTGGTCTGAATAACCCAGGTTATTAATGAAGACCAGAGCAGAAAAGGTGAGATGGCTTACACAGGATCACACAGATAGTTGGTAGAGCTGCTAAGAAAAGCACCCACACATTCTCTTTGTTCAATGCATGTTCCATATGGAGCTGTATTGCAGGTTATCTCTCATCAAGAGAAGTGGTCACCTTACCTTGGTTCATACCCAGTGGCAAAGGAAATAAAGAAATAAATTTAAAACTTAACCAGGCTTTTATATTTTATAACTTTTTTTTTTTTTACCTTTCAGTCTGAAGGTGAAAAATATTTTTAGAGGATGAGAAAGTGAACAAAACAGTTTCAGACCTTTACTGAAACAATATTGTAAGTCTCTGTCTCAGTCTTAGAGAGTGAGCCTATTTAAAAATGACTGTGATTAAGTATTATGACTATGAAAGGAACAATAATTTTTACAGCGAGTGAAAATAATGTGGTATATGTAGCATGAGTGGGGCCAGGGGAGAGAGCTGTCTAATTTTGGTCTACTGGAACCAGTATAGATTTTCCTTCCAACTCAGCAGAAATGTGGCTTTAAGAGCATAGTAGCAGCTTTCCTTTCTGCTTGGAGATTTAAAGTTAAAGGTACCTGGACCAGTTTAATAAGCAGGCTTGCCTGTGACTAATCCAGCGTGCTGTTAATTCGGTTCTTGCTGATGCTGCTACCTGGTTCTATGTGGCCATTGGTGCTTGGGGTATATATTCTTTTCTCAGCTTTGAAATAGTTCTGAATTTTCTGAAAACGAAAGAACTTGGGTATTCAAGGGCCTTGTGTGCATCATCAGATAAGTTGCATTGTTGTGGGGGCTGAGAAAGGAAGTGTAGACCTCTCATCAGTAGTTGATTTAGCTTATTTCCTCTTTGCCCTCTTAGTGGCAGTTGTTCAAACTTCAAGAAAAATTTAATTTCTCCTTTTTGAACCCAGTGATATTCTTTAAGCTATGCCAGAGTTGTGATTTTTTTCATGATGCAGAAAGAGAACCTAAAAGAGAAAGAGAAGTACAACAAATAACATATTTGTAGAGTTTAAAATGTAGCTGCTCATTTTAGCCAGTATAATTTCACATTGTTAAAAGCCTGGAAATATATTTATTTAGTGATTTCAGATGCCTGAAAACTAAAATTAGATATTTGAAAGAAAATGAGGAAATAAGGTTTCATTTTTTACCTTATCCAGAACATTGCAAATTAAGGAAAACTGTTTACCGGATCATTTTATTCTTGCTAATGGAACTTATTTTCTCCAGTTTGGTTTCTCCATCAATTATTAAGATATTAAAATATGTTATACTGTAATATTCAATCTCATGTATCTTCTAATTATAGGTCATTATCAGAGGAAGGATGAAATTTTCTTTTATCTTCACCAGCCTCTCTCCCCACCAGCCTGCCCCCCATACAGTAGAAATGCCTAACTTGGATAATCACTCTTTAAAGTCACGTTCCTAAAGTCTGAAGGTCTTGTTCCGTGTGCTTTCAAAACTGATTTGTTTAAATTTGGTGCTTTGTGTGCCATTGCCGTGAATTTTAGCTAATTATACTGCCATTTTTTAGAAATCGTGTGTGTCTAATTCTGAAAATGACTTTGTACATTAAGGCTCATTTAACCACTGATGGTGACAGAGAAGTTGAGAGACTTACAGTTATTGGTTGTAATTTTAAAACAGTGATAGCATGGGACTTTCTTGTACTGCAGGCAGATAAGACGCTATGTTGGCAACCTCTCAGTCATTAGGAATGTTGCAATTTGGCTTATGTCTTACGGGTCAAGATGTCACACAGAAGATATGTTTAGTCATGGAAAGGAAATCAGTGTCCATCATGCAAAGATAGTAATAGGGTAAGCACTTCAACTGGATTTTCATGGGAGGGATTGATTTGTGTGCATTACTAGGTCTGTGTAAAATGGTGTCCTTTTGGCACTAGCTGAATATAAATTTCAGTAAATGTTTTTTCTTGCTGCAGATTAGTGTAATACAGTGAAATTTTCTGTAACTGAGGGGAGGCAGTGGTTGGGCGTCTGCTAATAGCCTGAAAGTAACTAATGAGGATGTGCATTCGGAACGATTGATTGAATAGCTGCAGTCCTGTGTGTTTCTTTCTCACTTGCTCTCTGCAAGCTGTAGAGAGGGAGGGGAAGAGCAAGACACAGGGAGGGAGCGAGAGAAAAAACGCTTTCTCTTAAGTGGAAGTAGCACGGATCCCAGGGGCCAGGAGGCCAGAAATGGAAGTTTAAACTGCATCTGTCTTTTAAAGGGAGAACAGCAGGAATCAAAATGTCAGTCTCCGGCTTATTTTTTAAGATCTGGAAGATAATACAGAGTACTTTTTTTAGGATGTGTTTTTTTTCCTTGTCCATGTTGAGATTATCTAATGTTATCTGAGAAGCTGGATTCCTATATGTCTGTCAGTTGAAGTGGAGATGGGAAGCAGTTGTGATAAAGGTATAATATGTATATATCTATCATCTGTGTGTGCGTGTGTATGTGCATATATATATGCATATATTTATATCACTCTCTGAAAAAAATTGTTTAAATGTAACCTTAATATAGTGTATAGTAATTAAATGAGAAAATATCACCTCATCTGCAAAATCCGAAGCTTGTTAGGTCAGTTTGAACAGATTTAGGATTCCAGAGTAAGATTTTAGTAAGGTCATCTTGCCAGCACAAGGAGAAGCTGATCTATTTTTATATCTGCATAGGCATATATGTTATTTTATCCTAGCAGTAGCTTTCAGTTGTCTCGTGGCCCTTTGGCTGCAGTCTGGTGAATCATCTTATCTGCACAGAACTGAACTTTGACCTTTGTGCAGACACCATCAAATCATATGCAACACCAGACTGTATTTTGTTAACAAGAATATCAAAAATTTCTTTGGATTCTATTAACTCCTATATTGCTGACATATAGAGAAGTAGATTCATACGCTGTGAGATAGAAATAGTAAATGAATTTATAGATATTAAACATAGCTCAGAAAAAATTACTTTTTACATGTGCACAGATATAATTATAACCTGTCATGCTAAAGCAGATTTCTTAAGCATGACCAGGTCTCCCTAGTGCCTCAATAGTTCAAATACCACAGAGATAGATAAATCATGTGGAGATAGAATGTAATGTACCTTTAAAGCAAACTGATTTTTTTGTGAGGGAAGAAAATCCCACTAATTTTACAATGTAGTCAAAGATCCTCAAGTTTGTTTTCTTCATGGCATTTATTTCTTCTTTTCCAGAGGTGCCGGCAGAAAGGTCCCCCCGCAGACGGAGCATCTCAGGGACCAGTACATCAGAGAAACCCAACTCCATGGACACTGTAAATACCTCACCCTTCAAAGTACCAGTAAGTGCTCCTCTTCTCTAAAAGATATTTTACTTTTCTCTCCTTTCTCCTTAGAGTTAGAGACAGTTACTAGGGAATCAAAACATTTTGCTCAAGAATTTCCTTAGAATACTGAAGTTTAAGGACAGAGTTATCAACTTACATAGATTAACTGTGGTTAACATCCACTACTTTCAGCAGGAGGTTTATTAGATTTTAGGGAATAATTATTTATACTTGTGGGAAATTTCTAAAATGTATAACAAAATATGTTAAATTCAAAGTCCTCTGATCTATAGAGTGCAAATCTTTGCAGGATGCCCTTTTATCAAGTTACGGGCGAAAACCTGTCACGGTTCCATAAAGATGGATTTTTTTTTTTTTTAACAAATGGAAGGAGTTTTTTGTTTTTTGTGTTATTTTTCTTGAGCGGGAGCATAAACAGTGAATGATGGGACTCCTAAAGTTGCAGAACAGACTATCAGAGAATTAGACAATTGTGAGTTCTAATCCTGAGACCTTGGCCTGTGCTTTCCTTAAGCCATCTTGTAGATGACCGTCTAAGTGCTTAAGAAATGCCCTGGAAGAAATAACCCAGTTTAAAATATTCCTTAAACTGACGAGGCAGTACTAAGAATCAGTATTAAATCCTGAATGCTGAGTTTGGAAGGCTATAAGTGATCAGGTCAGCTGACCACCAGTTGCAGTCCGGGACCTTTTTGATATAACTCTGAGTAACCCAGATTTTAATCCACCCATTTTCTTTGTTTATTGAATAAGAAATAGACTAATTATATCATTTTATTAAAATTTATTGTTTTTAAACTTGAAAAAAATTACTGCCATGAAGTTGGTCATTATTGTAGGTACAATGGAAATCACTATAGAATA
The DNA here is from genome assembly GCF_004348235.1 of Phoca vitulina. Lineage (NCBI taxonomy): Eukaryota > Metazoa > Chordata > Mammalia > Carnivora > Phocidae > Phoca > Phoca vitulina. Next base: position 6,087,989 of record NW_022589776.1, read on the forward strand.
GAAGTAGACTTTTCTATTGGGAAAAAAAATTCTTTTCTTTTAATTCTGTTATGTTAATATGTTGTATTCTTTATATATTCCAATACTTCTTTTTTTTTTTTTTAGTTGGGATGACTTTTTAATTTGAACTAATATTTTGAGATATATAAGCTGGCATTGATTTGTAAGCTAACCAAAATGAATGTTTTATTTTGGATTAACCCTGAGGAGCAAGATTTGCCCTTATTGTATCTCAGTGCCTTGTAGAGTTCGTGGATATCTGTTACTGTGACACCTTTCAAATGTTTACCAGTTCTCTCGTTTTTAAAGATCAGAAGCAAGACTGGATTAATATTCTAACCAAATTATGACAGGAATTATAAAATAACAGATTTCATCCCTTTTACTGAATTTCTCTGTTCCATAGACATGGCTTCCCACTTAAATGTTTGGGTTTTTGTTTTATTTTTTAATGAATGAAAAATACATTTTTTTTTCCCTCTTCCCTCCCCTTCTTGTTTTCCTGATGGAACAGAAATCAAATATAGTGAAACTGACTATACATACAAAGTGGTGAAAAGGATTGAGTTAGAATTTGAAATATTGATACCATCATGCTAGAATAAATTTAAATTTTTTTAAAAGTCAATAACTGAAGAAAGATATCCCTCTATAATAAAGAACATTCAAGTACTTATATTGAATCTGAAGTTCATGACTGGGCTTTTTAAATTTAAATTAATTAAGAACAACAATTTTCATTTATATTTAAACAGTGATAGCTAATTTAAGGTTTACCTTAATAATAAAGCTAATTATTCTTGAGTAAAAGTAATAAACCAATGATGCATATATATGACCGCTGGCACTACTTACAAACCATTTACTCAGTTGTTATTCTTCTGACAATCTCAGCCACCTCATGCGTTTAGAAATATTGAAGGAAAGAGGGACCTCTGACTGGCAAACTACAGTCACTAAGCCCATGCACTTAGCTCTCTAGTAGAATTTAACCAGTCCTTATCTAGACAATTAGTTGAAAAATAACTATCAGAACACCCTGTTGTAATTTTTCAAAAGATGACAGTGAGTTAAGGGAGGAGGCAGAGAAAATGAGAAGCAAGGAGTCATAAAAACAATCCGAATCCACTTAGGATAAAGGCAGATAGCCCAATATTTATTAGTAGTCCTTAAGAGTACCATTGTATTACAGGATGGATGGTGCATAGTGCAGTAATTGACATTGATAATAATGATCCTGAATCATTAAAAGAAAGTGAAATTATATTTCTTGTGCTGGGCTTTTTTTTTTTTTTAAGTATAATTGTGTAGTATTGTGTGATACATATCCATTGAGAGTATTTTAAATCTAGAAGATATGCGATGCTTATAAAACTTGTTATCCAGAAAAATCTGGTTTGTGAAATACCTTATTCCATGATAATGCTGGATAAATAATTTATATTCTTTTAAAAAGAAACCAGAATATGCTGACTAGATGAGGCACTGCAGTACTTGGATGTCTGTGGAAGTCCACTGTATGTTTTAAATTTCTATATAATACCACTAGCTAATGTGACTTACTTAAATGTAATGCCAATAAGAATTATGTCTAGTTTTCAGGTCAACACAAAATATTTTTGTAGTTAATATCACAACAGAGTCTCTGAATATGGGAAAGCACTACAAAAAGGAACCAAACTTTGAGATACTTAACTAAGTTAATTATACAGTAGCTCATGTTATTAACATGATTGTTTCCATGGAAGTGATCCATGTTAACTTTCTGAAGGAGCGGAAGTGAGATTTAAGCATAAGTTCTTGTGGTTCTAGGATTCAGGTGTCTTTACTGTGGTGAACAGCAGGTTCACTACTTACCTGGTGGACTCTCCAAAGGGCCTGTTCTTCCCAGCTCCATTTTCAGGCAAATACTGAAGAGCAGATGAATAGTTTTTAGCAGGCCTTGCCTGAAATTATTGACAGTGACACACTTACTGAGTGCTTACTCTGGGCAGAGTATTAGTGATTCACCAATTATCGAAACTTTCTTGGCACCAGGTCCTGGGTAAACAGAAATGAACACAACAGAATTTTCCACTCCCAGAGCATTTCTAGTCTAGTAGCAAGAGACAGAAAAATGACCAGATTCATAAGGAGGTGGATAAGCGTGGTGACACAGATTTTTAACAACGCATTGTGTAAGCTAAGGCTTTGCTGGGGAGCCAGTATTTGGGCTGTTTCAAAGGCTGAATGAAAATAATTGACAGGAAGACGAGTATTCCAGGCTGAGGCAATAGCATTTTAGAAAGACACACTTCATAAAGTGACTGAGGCGTCCAGGGAACATAGAAAGGGTTCAGTGAGGCACGAGCCAAGAAGCATGTAGGCAAAAATGGCAAGAGAGAAGGATGGGGAGGTAGGTTGGGGCAAGACTGTGACTGTTTGTCAAGCTTAACTAAATTTGGCAAGCATTAGGGATTTGTTTTTTGAAATATTTATCTTGGCTCAAAAGCTAAACCAAAAAGGAGCTAGTCTTGGACTCTCCAAAAGGGCCTTCTTCTTCCCACCTCCATTTGTATAAATACTGTGGAAGTACTGGTAAATTACTTAACTTTTCCCCAAGTGACTCTTTCCCTCTTACTGTCAATGTCGCAGCTCAGGGTGATAGGTCAGGGACTGCCGGCCATTCAATAGAGGGCCCAGCCCAGCACCCACCCCAGGCTATCAGCTGAGCCTGCTGGTAGTTCTAGAGTAGTGGTTAGCTTGAGATCCAGGAGAAACAGGTGGGTAGGAGTCGCTTATACCCTGCTGAGTGCTGCTGGTGTGACAGGAAGGAGACAAGGAATAACTATAGCGGTGAACCCAAAGCAGGGAAGCCCAAAACCTTGGTATATCTTTCTCATCTCCCAAAATGTGTGTTTTTAAAAACTTAAAATGGATAACCAGTACAACAGTGTATTCATGTATATTTCTTACTTAGTCTAAGCCATCTTTACAGCAGTGGTAGACAGCAGAGTCAATAAATTTAAAAAGTAAAAATAGACATAAGAGGGGACTCATGTGGCCACTGAATGCATAGGTAAGGCAAGGTCTTTGTTTTTAGGAATGTTTCAGTGTATTTGTACTTTTATCTAATCATAGCCATAAGGAAAAGCAGAGATCTGCAGGGTAGTTTTTCTGTTTCTTCTTTTCATTCCGTATTTCTTTACCTTAATTCCAGTTGCAATTGTTTGTTTGTGGATTGTGTCCCTCATTAGACAATAAATATCTCCTCTCATCTTTGTGGCTGCCTCAATGCCTAACAGTACTTTGCACACAGTAAGCCCTGGGCAAATAATTGTTTAATGGATAAGATATGCGTGAATTATTGAATGACGAGCATCAAGTGAGTATCTCACATTTACTCTCTTAGTATTACTGATGATATCTCAGTCGAATGGATTACTAAACCATTTAATAATCACTAAGCGATCATTTGGAGTAAATGAGTACACCTATGCAGAATAGTTACATTTTTTCTTCAACCAAGAGAGACTTTAATATATATTTGGAATTCAGGGCTATGGTATTTTATGTATATAGTGTATACTGTGTCTACTTACATTGGGAAGTGAAACTACATAGAATTCTTTATTTAATGGTTTGTTTCTGTGGATATTTCTTTGAGCCCTTTAGATGCCATACATATGTATAAGCTCACAATGTTTTTGCAGATCTGAGTCTTGACTATTAGCTTCTGCAAGAACCCTTTGTCATTTGAATAGTTTTTCCCCTCTTAAAGATGCTATTTTTCACTTTTTTTCTTTAGCACCTTGCTAGACTTTACATTTGTCATATTTGTGTTTTCCTTTAAGTAAAACATCCATTGTATGTCTTATACATGTTAAAACTACATTCGTTTGATATTACAGGGGTGATTAGGAAGAAATGAGTAAACTAATGAAAGTTATCCAGGTACTTAAATTTAATTCAGAAAGGGAAAATGATCACGCCTTGTAATTGTATATATTTGTTTCACATTGCCTGAGTTTTTGGAACAGGCTTCTTTCTTTAATGTTCTATTTATAAAGTGACTATTGATATTTATGATTTTTATATCGCTTCTCCTTAGACGGTGCCATCAATTTAGCTTTGGCTAAAAGAAAGCTGCTTGTGTTCCGGGCCAGGTGCTTGGCTTAGTGTTCTCATTTCCATAACACAATGGTCTGAGTTGGCCTTCCATGTAAATGTAACACAATGCAGTTGCAGCTGCTTCGTTTGTATTAGCTTTGAGCTTGGCTCTGAAAGAATTCAGGCACTAAAATATATGCCAAGACAACCAGAAAGCATAGTTGAACTAAGGCAGTAGCTGACTGTTCCTTTGTAACCCTTCTTGTTCCTGTCACAGTGACACCTGAGCATTCTCGATAAGGTAGAGTAGATACAGAAGACTGTCAACAGATGAAAACTTTGCCTAGTTTTTAGAAAAAGCAAAGCTTTGGAAGAATAAATATAGACTAAGTTAAATTCTTATGTAAAAAGAAATGTTACATTCTTTCTTAAGTATTGAGATGTGAGGCTCAGTTGGTATTGTTCTCTGTCTTGAATAGAATCCTCAGTAAGATCAATAAGATCTTCAATAAGATTTTTGTTTTTCCAAGTTAAAGAGATGAAGCTTCATACCCACTTGATAAAGGTCAAATAGTGTTCGTTGTCAAAACCAGTGGTTTTCAACTCTGGCTTTACCTAAATAGCACCTAAGGAACATCTCCAAAACCAACCAACAAACAAACGAAAAAAACTGATGCCTGGGCTCCACCTCAAACTAGTTAAGCCAAAATCTCTGGACTAGAACCCTGTATTTTGTATTTTTTGAAATCTTCGCAGGTGATTCTAACATGTACCCAGGGTTGAGAAACTGTCCAAATGATTGGTTAATGTATTAGGAACATTTTAGTCCATGTCTTCCTGGTAGACATCAGTACTTTCTTTTGTACCTTCAGGTCTGACATAAGAAACTAATAAGCGATATTTTTTCAGTGCCCTGTTATTGCTCACAAATGCTGCATTGTATATTAGTTGTCCTTCCAAGTGTTTGACACCATCAGTTCAGGTGACAAGTCTAAATTTACAGAATACTTTATTGTGGCACAGTGACCTCTGACCAGCCTGAGAATCTCAGTCTTAGGGGTGAAATAATCAATTTGAATTCATAGCAGCAAGGTGCAATACCATTTCAACTTTTGTATTCCTCGTTGCAGCTGCATTCCTGGACGCTTAAAGTTCTGTTCTCTGCTACTTAAAGATTCTATATCCAACTTTTCTTCTCTTTGCTGACCATCTGTATGGAGTTAAAATCCAAAGTGGATCACCCTGCAGTGGTACCTCTTTTTAATAGAGAGTGTATTTATATTCATGTATGTATGAATATATAATATATGGATATATTCGTATTATATGTCTATCAAAATAATACTACCAGAGGTAAAAATAATATAATAAACAAGAATGTCAGAAAAATTATAGTCTGTAGATATTGAATATTAACTATACCTTTAAATCATTCTATAATCAGAAGGGGTATAATTTTTAATTTTAAGATTTTATTTATTTATTTATTAGAGAGCAAGAGAGAGAGAGAAAAAGCATGAGAGGGGAGAGGGTCAGAGGGAGAAGCAGGCTCCCTGCTGAGCCGGGAGCCCGATGCGGGACTCGATCCCAGGACTCCGGGATCATGACCTGAGCCGAAGGCAGTTGCTTAACCAACTGAGCCACCCAGGCGTCCCTAATTTTTAATTTTTTTAATAATATCCTAGAAAATATAAAATTTGAAGCAGAGACAAAAGGAATAAGGTTAGATATGACCCCTTACGGGAGATAGAAAGGAGATAGCAAAAAACCCAGGGGAAAAGGTAACAGGCATGGCAGGGAATATTGCCAAGATTCTCAACTCGAAAGAATCGAAAAAATGATGGGAACTCTCCTCAATCTATGGTTATTCATAAAATAGGTTTGCAGCAGTGCTAACTAGTGAATATGCCAATGTATCTTGCCCAGGAGAAGAAAGAGGGCTATTTGAGAGAGAATGAGATGAACTCACTTATAGCTCATTCTTATGGGTAGTATACTATAAGCCCCTCTTCCTCAAAGCAAAGATATTTTTCTTCTGCTTTAATGGGGGAGTGGAGGCTTAACACCTTTCATTTCACAATTAGAAATAAATGTTTTGAAGGGCTAATGCCCACTTAAAATAACAAGTAGTTAACCTCTAAGTACAACTGATATTAGATGCTTTCCTCTTTGACCAAACTTAAGAAGCCAGAGATAGGGCAATGAAACCTTGCCAACTTTTCAGTTTTGCTGGTGTTCGCTGTACAAGAAGATATTTTTGTACTTCTCAGCTATACCTGTACTCAGCAGGGTACGAGCATTGCTGTAAATAATAACACTGAGGGCCTTCCTACTGTCAGGCCCATTAATTCTATAACCACAGCCAGGACCATTCCACTGGGTTTTTAAATGTATGTTTTATATTAAGCACGTACTAATTTCATTTTAAAAGAACTTCATTCCCAGGTTATTATTTGATTATAATGTCACTACAAAATTTTTTGTCAGTCTGTTGTAGCTATAAAAGAAAAGGTTCCAGAAGGATTTGAATAGACATGTCCTCAAAGAAGATGTACAAATGGCCAATATGCACATGAAAAGGTGCTCAACATCATTTGCCATTAGGGAAATGCCGATCAAAACCACAGTGAGATACCACTTCATACATACTAGGATGACGATAATCAAAAAGAGAGAACATAATAAGTGTTGACAAGGATGTGGAAAAATTAGAACCCTCCTATATTGCTGAAGGGAATTTAAAATGGTGCAGCCACTTTGTAAACAGCTTGACAATTCCTCAAAAGATTAAACACAGACTTACCATATGACCTAGCAATTCTACTTCTAGGTACATATACAAGAAAATTGAAAACATGTGTTTATACAGAATCTTGTACATGAATGTTCCTAGCAGCATTATCTGTAACAGCCAAAAATTGGACACAGCCCAATGTCCATCAGCTGAAGAAGAATGGATATACAAAACGTGCTCTCTCCATTGTTCACCCATAAAAAGGAGTGAAGTGCTGACATACACTACAACATGGAAGAACCTTGGAAACATGATGCTAAGTGGATGAAGCCAGACACAACAGGCCACACAGTATAGGATCTATTTATGTGAAATGTCCAAAATAGGCAAATCCATAGAGAGAGAAACTACATTAATGGTTGCCAAGGGTTAAGGAGAGAATGACTGCTGATTCATATGGGATATCTTTGGGGAGTGATGAAAATATTCTGGAATTAGACTGTGGTGACTGTTACACACCTCTCTGAATAGACAACCACCACTAAAGTGTGCACTTTAAAAGAGTGAGTTTGGTGGTGTGTGAATTTAATAAAGCTGTTAAAAAACTTCAGAAAAAAGCATAGACAGTTATCTGAATACTTCTTAATATTGATTACAAGTAGAAGTGACAATATTTTGGAAATATTGGGTTAAATGAAATCTATTTTGGTGAGGAAAAAGGACAACAAAATGCATTTCGTTATATATTGGCTGCTGCTTTTCTACAAGTTCTTTTTAGGTGCTCATTAGTGATACGTTGCATATTTGCATTTTTATGCAAACTACCATAATTTTGCCTGCTATAGGGAAGCTAGTATAGCTTCATACATTTTTACTGGATATCGAAATAGGAAGCATGACATTTGGTTATAAAAGAAAAAAATTATGGCAGTCATATGAATATTTTTTAATTTTTGCAAATTTTTATATCTCGTTACTCGTATCTTATCTAGTATACTTTATAATCTCTTCCATAAGTTCATGTCTATTAAATAAACTGCTTGACTTTTTTCATTTTGTGTATAGTCCACCTTTGCCTCTAGAGTCTTTTATGATGTTTTAGATGTGGGCTCGTTTAATGGGTTAAAGCTGAGATCTTCAAAGGACCTTTCCATGATTTTTTGTATAGTAATGAAATTAATGATCAACAAATCAGGAAATAGGAAGCGATGTGTTTTTTTGTTTATTTATTTATTTATTTATCAGAGAGAGCACAAGCAGGGGGAGCAGCAGGCGGAGGGAGAGGCAGACTCCCTGCGAAGCAGGAAGCCCAGTGTGGGGCTCAATCCCAGGGCCCTGGGATCATGACCTGAGCCGAAGGCAGACGCTTAACTGACTAAGCCACCCAGGTGCCCCTAGCGATGTTGTTTTGTTGGAGAATCTTCTTCCAAATAGTCCTCTGGATTCAACTAACACTTAGTTCTGATGTCCCATAGTAATGTAAATTCAGCTTACACCAAACTGTATTCACTTATGTTTTTCCCCTTGAATTTCCAACTTTGTAGTACTATTTCTTCAGTTCCCAGAACCATAGTATTTTCTTTCCTCCCATATTCAATTACCAGATCTTCTTCTCTTCTCCTCTCTTCAAATTTATCCATCCAACTGTTTCCCAGCCCCACTGCCACTTACTTCAGTTATCTGTGCCTGTTAAAACATTCTTCCCCTGAACCAGTACCAGGACCTGCTTCATGAGCATGAGACCAGTGCAGTGCACAGGACCTAGACTCAGAAAGGCCTTATGCATGTTTAATGTTCTATGGCTTCCATCCTAAGATTCTTATTGATCCGTTTTTGGATTCATGTTCTGTTAAGTGAGGTCTAATGGGACAGTGGAGCATGTGCTGGGACTTGGAGCCAAGGCCTGGCACCACCTCCTGTTGCCTCCCTGGGATGGATTCTATACTGCCCATTTCCCCACCCCTGGAACCCCAACCAGCCTCTCCCATCTGCCGCATCCAGCCCTAGCGGTCACTCTCTGACCCTGGCATGGGCCTTTTATACAAGCATAAAAAAGATAGGGGTTAACCTGCACACTCTGTGGCACCCCAAGGCAGCGCTTGGCAGGACTGTCTTTGCTCCTGCTTGTCAGCTTCACTGGTGTCTGGCAGGTGGCCAAAGGCCACAACTCATTTGGGGCAAGCCTCTTGCCCATCCCCAAGTCAGATACCTAGTGAGTTGCAGAGGCAGCCGTGGGAAGGGAAGAAGCCTGGCTCAACTTCCCTGCCCTGGGCCTGGGCATGGCACGTGGGTTTATTGGCTAGGGAAGGGCAACCAGGCAACCAGTGGGCCACCCATATACTGAGTCGTGGGCAGGGGCCCTGGGCACCTGTGAAGATCTGCCCTTGCCCTGGTGCCTGAGGGAGCATGACATTAAATAGCGAATGAAAAACACCAGAGCAGATGGAGAGAGAGATGGCCAAGAAAGCAAAGTTTTTTCTTTTAGTACTTTTAATGGCCCTGAGTTCCTGCCTTTTGAACAAGGGCCCTTGTATTTTGCACTGAACCCCTCAAAATATGTAGCCAGTTCCATCTAGTACAGTAGAGACTTTAACTCATCTCCTGGCCTCCAGCACCTCTGTCCCCACTTTAACCTTCGCACTGCTGTTCTAACTCTGATCATTACTTGACTGTCCCTTGCTCAAAGTCATTTAGTAGTTCTCTATGGTCCTGTGCCCATGGACATGACCAAATATTATACATTTTATTTGGCTTGCACAGTGAGTTCTTTCCACTCTCCTCTTTCTTTCCCTTCCTTCTTCCCCTCATTTAAATATTTCCAGACAGACCTAGCTTTTCCATCAAAAAGCATCAGTCACCTGCTGAAAGCTTTTGAGTTTGACTCATGTTTTATAGGATGATAAAAACCGAAGTTCACTTGGCATAGAGAACCTTTCATTGTCAAGTGTTTGGCTGCCCTTCCAGTATAATACCCAATATCCCCATCCCCACCCCCAGATCTCTCAGCCTCCAAACTTAGAGGGTGCTCCATCTTAGTGCTCCATTTTTCGCAAACTTAAAGAGTTCCCCAAACAAGTTTCTTCGGCTATATTTGCACATTTCTGCCTAAAAAGGCCACCTTCTATGCTTCCTAAAAGTATTCTCATCCTTTAAAATTCAGCTCCAGTGTCTCACTACCTCTTCTAGGCAACATTAGCCTTCACCTTCCCTGTCCTTCCATAGGAATGTGCATTTATTGGTTATATATAGACCCTTATTGTAGGGTCATTATTTGCATGGTTGCTTTCCCTGGCCTGTGATATTCTAGGTGGTGGTCTCCAGAATAGGATGTATATACCTCAGAAGGGTACTCAATATAATCCATCTGAGTTGCAGAAAGAAAATAAGAAATATTTGATTTTTTAAATTTCATTCTTTAAATTGTTATGTTATTGAATGCTTTATAATCATACATTAGAACATTCTTGTATTTTGTAAGTGAACAGTTTTAGGAATGCATACCAACAATATTTTACTCATTTGATACATAATCAAGACAATTTAGAAACCAGTCTTCTAGAAGATCAGGACTGTATCTTGTTAATCTTATAATTCCAGGACTGACCTTTTCTTTTTTCTAACCTGTTTATGAAAACTCACTTAATGTATAGGTGACTCATGATTACCTAAGGTACGCCCATTGCAAAGACATTAACCTCTTAAGCCGTAACATCTCCGTCATTACTTTAAAATTAATCAACATTGTGAAATTTTTTAAGGGTGTATATTAATCTGTTAAGTAAAATAGAATTAAGGGAGGAATGTAGTGAATAGAAGGGAATAATTTTCTTTCTGTGGAAGTCCTCTGAGATTAATGATAGAGTAACTAGGGCATCTGGGTGGCTCAGTTGGTTAAGCGTCTGCCTTCGGCTCAGGTCATGATCCCGGAGTCCCGGGATCGAGTCCCACATCGGGCTCCCTGCTCAGCAGGGAGTCTGCTTCTCCCTTTGACCCTACCCTGTCTTGGGCTCTCTCTATCTCACTCTCTCTCTCTCTCAAATAAATAAATAAAATCTTAAAAAAAAAAAAAATGATAGAGTAACTAATGGGGACTATCTTAGTTGGCTTCTTACTCAAGGAATAATTGGATGTATAGGAATATGGTCTGCTCTCAACTCTTTACAAGTTAAATGAGGAAAAGACAATAGCTCCGGCAGAAGTGAAGGTCAGAACCCCATGATCCGTCCTTAGCTACCTGGGCTCATATCTTATGCAGTCAGTGAGACCGTTGTCACTCAAGAGCTCTTCTCCATTAAAATCGGGTGCCTACCGTTGGAAAAGGCTCTGCACTCTTCTGACCGTATGATCTAGGGTCTGTGTTACCTGCCTTTGAATTCTGCCAGAGTATCAGATTTTATATTATTAGCATTTAGGAACTTGTACCTAAACAGGCAAAGGAGTGAGAAGAGCTGTATTTGTTTAATGTACGTTTAGTTAGTGTCTCACATGTGTGACCAAGAGCAAATTGTTTGACCTACTCTAAGGCTATGATGCCTTTCTTATGGTAATGAAATACTACACGGGTATTTTAAGATCCTTGAAGGTTTGCAGGGGGAAAAAAAAGCTACTATATACTAAAGATCAATAGGTTAATATTTGGGGCCTAAATTTATAATGAAAAAAAAATATTTGCAGCATTATAAACAGTACAGTTAGGAAATAGCTGCTAGAAGTTATATAAATATGCCTAATAAAATCCTTTCCATGATGTTTTTCTCCTTCCCTTCCCCATTTTATTCTATATTAAAAAAAAAAAAAAGCCATCCTGATAGACATTAGTAAAGAATAATTATATTATTTTATTTGTATCTTTTGCTTACTGCCATTTCCATAATATGGGTTTCAGGTGCATTTTGTTTCACCAGAGACAGTAAGAATTTTATTTTTTTAAATAACTACTAGGCTCCAAAGCCCCCCTCCATCTGTGATGCTTTTATTCTTAGAGGCCTAGAAATGAGAGATGGAAAACTTCAATTAAATTCATCTAGTCCATCTCCCCTGACAATGAAAAAGTATCTCTCACATTATATTATCTGATGCTTTTTCAGGCTTCCATGATAACCTCTGGGAGACTGTCCAATAGACTAATAGACCTCACTTTGGGAGAATGTTCTCTTTCTTAGTTTTGACCCATCATTTCTCATTATTTTATCCCTCAAAGCCATTTTTCTTATATTCATACTCGGTGAACTTAAAATCCGCAGTCTCTGCCAGTCATAAGAAAATCAACATACATCTCATTAGCGGGAACTGAGGTGGTCTCCAGAAGTGAATATTCCTCATACTAAACTTTTCCTCTTTAAACACAGATTTAGCTTAATTTTAATCATTTTAAGGAGTTTTTTCCCTTGAATGTATTAGATATTTTCGCTTTCTTGAATGTATTGGACTTTTCTTAATAATTCAGGTTAATCATTAGCATTCTGCAAGTATGTATTAAGTAACCCACTGTATGCTAAGCATTGAAGAAATACAAAGATGAGCTCAATAATGTTTGCCTTCAGGAGTTAAGACTCTGTAGGGAATATAAAATAGGAGTTAAGACTCACTAGGGGATATGGCATAGGAATAGAACTAATTATTGGTCAAGACAGAGGAAAACAGTAATATAAACAAAAGAGTTTAGAGAATCAGAGGCAAGAGACTATAACTCCTATTAGAGAGATCAGGAATGGCTTCCTGAGGAGTTGGCATTTGAAAGAAATAGTGTAGGGACAAATGAGTGGTCATTTGGAAAAAAAAGATAAAATTAGATATGTATTTCACACCTCACATAAGCATGAACTCCAAATGGATGAAGGATCTAAATGTAAAATAAAATGAATAAATAAACCATACAAGTACTAGAAGGAAACATTGATAACCTTAATGTAGGAAAAAACTTTTGGTAATGGTTACTACTGAAAAGCCAGAGGCAAAAGTGGTTTTAAAAATTCTGTGATGGGGTAGCTAGGTGACTCAGTCAGTTGGGCATCCGACTCAGTTTTGGTTTGGGGTTGTGGGATCGGCCCCACACCCGGCTTATGCTCGGGGCAGAGTCTGCTCGGGATTCTCTCTCCCTCTGCCCCTCCCCTAGTGCGTGCGTGCACTCTCTCTCTCTCTGTCTGTAAAATAAGTAGATCTTTTTTTTAAAAATTGTGTGGCAAAAAAACATCATAACAAAGTTAAAAGACAACCAGCTGAGAGAAAACATTCACAACATATAAAGAACTATTAAAAATTGAGGGACAAATGACTAAAACCCAATAGAAAAACTGGGGGGGAAAAGTATGAACAGTAATTCCCAAATGCTATAAAAATTATCCTGAACATATAAAAAGAGTGTTCAAACTCACTTATAATCAGAGAAATGCAAATTAGAACAATATTTTGATACTATTTCACCTTTTAGGCTAGCAAAAACTATACAGTTTGACAACAAAGTTAGTTGGTGAGATCATGGGAAACAGAGACTCATACATTGCTGATGGGAGTACAAACTAGAACAACCCTTCTAGGGGGGATTCTGGCAAAGTTACCGATGTGCAATCTCACTTCTAGCAGTCTACCCTGAAGGTACACATCCATCAATATGAAAACACAGATGCACAAGGTATTCTTTGCAGCATTGTTTATAATTACAAAAATATTGGGAACAACCCAGATGCCCACTCGTAAGAAAGTAATTACATAAACTATGTATGGAAGGAAGGTAGAATAATGGCCTCCAAGATGTCCACATCCTAAGACACAGAATCTGTGAATATGTTATTTTACGTGGCAAAAGAGACTTTTGCAGATAGGAGTAAGGCTAAAGACTTGAGGTGAGAAGAGTACCCTAGATTGTCTAGGTCGGTTCAATTTAATCACAGGCTTTAAAAACAGAACCTTTCAGAAAGATGCAACATTACTGGCCTTGAAGATGGAGGAAGGGGACCATAAACCAAGGAGTGTGGGTGGCCTTTGGAGGCTGGAAGAGGCACGAAACATTCTCTCCTAGGGCCTTCAGAAAGGAATAAAGCCCTGCAGACACCTTAATGTTAGCCAGGTGAGACCTGTGTTGGACTTCTGACCTACAGAACTGTAAGATAATGGATTTGTACTGTTTAAGCCACCATGTGGTGACAGTTTTTTACAGTGGCAATAGAAAATGAATACGATGGAAAAACTGGTGACGTTAGAATTGGATCTGTAATTTGTTGATATGCTACCCTATGTTCATTTTCTCATTTACATAATTTTACTATGGTTATGTAGGATGTTAACGTTAGGGGAAGTTTGGTAAGAGAAAACTCTACTATTTTTCCAAATTTTCTGTAAATCTAAAATTATTTTACATAGAAAGGAAAAAACATCAGGGATTCCTTCCCTTCTCAAGTTGCTTCCACTATTCCATCTCACTAACATCGTATCCTTTTAAAAAGTTGCCATCTCTCCATGGTATTTGTGAATTTCCAACCAAGCTTTTAACTTGGTGGGTCCCAAACCATATGTCCATGTAAGGACTTGTTCACACATTTTTTTAGCAGATTTATCCTTTTTTTTTTTTTAACTTATTTTTTATTCTTTTTTAAAGATTTTATTTATTTATTTGACAGAGAGAGAGCAGGAACACAAGCAGGGGGAGTGGGAGAGGGAGAAGCAGGTTTCCCGCCGAGCAGGGAGCCGGATGCGGGGCTCGATCCCAGGACCCCGGGACCATGACCTGAGCCGAAGGCAGACACTTAACGACTGAGCCACCCAGGCACCCCTAGCAGATTTATTCTTAATAGACCCAAACTGGAAACAACCCAAATGCCCGTCAGTTGGCAAATGGGTAAACATATTTTGGAATATCCATATGTGGAATCAAAAGGAACGGACTACTGATACATGCAATAACATGGATCAATTCCCAAAACAGTGTGCTAAGTGATAAAAGACTCCATTCTGCATAGTTCCATTTATATAAGAGTATGCAAAAGATAAAACTGTAGGGACAAAGCAGATTAGTGGTTTCTAGGGGCTGAGGTGGGAGGAATGGATTGACTGTAAAGTGGCACAAAGAAATGTTTTGGGTGGTAGGATTCTGTATCTTGGTTGCAGTAGTATATACATTTGTTAAACTCATCAAATTGCACCACCCAAATATAATGAATTTTCCTTTTGTAAATTATACCTCAATAGACCTAATGTTTTTTTTTAAAGATACATTTAAAACAAAAGTTGAAAGTAAAAGGTTTGAAAAAATTTAACAGGAACGTAATAATCCAGAGAATCCAGAGAATCATTGGGTAATTGTTAAAAATGCAGATCACTGTGCTTCACGCCCAAAGATTGTGATTCATCAGCTCTGGGCTAGAAAAACAATTGTGATTTATTATAGGACCTTCTTTTTTTCCCTTTGACACTTTAATTTGCCAAAAAACAAAAACAAACAAAAGTCCCCACTAGGGGGGAAATCCCCACACTGAAAGTGCTTGTTAACTACAAAGCACTTTGCAATGATTTGTTTTGTCGTTATCCTTGTTACCTAGAGTCTCCCTTCGTATTTGGACTTCCAATAACTGGAAGATAAACTAAGGAAGTAAAATATGACTGGAAAGTAGAGTTTAACGTTTCCAGTTACCCTTCCTTTTCCTTCTTCCTTGTTAATTGCCTACAACTGGATTCTAGTGAACATTTTCAGAACATCTATAAGTTCCTAAGGTCTATTAAAAGAGTAAGGAAGGAAATAATTTATACAGGACATCACCCTTCTCAGGTAATTGCAATCCATAATTCCATCCTGCTAAAATACACAAATACACAGAAATGAATTTACTAATTAAAACTTAGAAAAGCCAGAATGAGACCATTCTCACCTGGGTCCTTTCTAGTTGACAAGGTAGCATTTTCTTACTATGAGTCATGTAGTATTTTAAGGCACTGCTCTTAAAATTGCTTGAATCACCTAGCTTTCCCTAATCCCTGGTGCGGCCACTGATTAGAAAAAGTCTCACACAGGATGGCCCCGGCCTTGTGTTGCACATCACCCTGCTTCTGTGTGAAAGGTGATGACATGTTTCTCCGCCTCCACTTCTCCACGTCTTAAGGGACGCGGGCAAGTCAGCGGCTCTCGTTACCGTCATGGAGGCTTCTGAGAGTGGTTGCCTGGCAGCCGTTTCATTTCAGTTACCAATCAGGCCCTGATAGCCAATTTCAGTCTTCGGGGGTTACTCCAGTTTGTAGGTGGTGAATAACTTATCCTTCTCTTAACATTGCCCAAGCTCCAGATTAAGGCAACATTTGGCTTTTCCTTTCACTGGCAGTTGCTAAATTTAAGCCTTATTTTGGCAGAAAAGAGGGAGTACCGACTAATTAAAGTAAGTCATTTTAGTTGTATCATTTGCTTTATGACAATGGAGTTGTTTAAATGATAAGCTTTCTACTATTTTTCAGAATTGTAGCTTGCAGTGACAGTATTTCCAAGGAGGCCTGGATGAGGTAGGATTTGTTTTGAGGGTTTTATTAGTGTGTTTTCAGATTAGGTTGGTGTCTGAAGGATGAAATCAGTTTATTTGTAGTCTTTTCCTTTGTTTCCACTGATGCTATTGGATTTTAAAGTCAGCATCATTTACTCCTCACATTCACATAAGACATAGATGTCATAACTTGATGTAAAAGAGAGAAGCATTTTCCTCTTGACATCCATCTCTTTCTAAATCTTATATTTGGATTTTTGTCTCCTAGTGACTACAGAATCAGTTACATATAAAAGTAATTTCAGGGACGTCTGGGTGGCTCAGTCGTTAAGCGTCTGCCTTCGGCTCAGGTCATGATCCCAGGGTCCTGGGATCAAGTCCCACATCGGGCTCCTTTCTCAGTGAGGAGCCTGCTTCTCCCTCTCCCTCTGCTGCTCCCCCTGCTTGTGCTCTCTCTCTCTCTCTGACAAATAAATAAAAATCTTAAAAAAATAAAAAAATAAAAATAAAAGTAATTCCAGTAGGGTTTCAATTTTACTTCAGTTTAATTATATAGGGAGGAGCCCTGGTGGCAAATTTTTCTAAGTCAGATGTCGCACTAGTGGGCATTTTGTCTTCTTTTTTTCCCCTCATATTTTCAAATTGTCATAGTGCATTTCTTTCTTTTTTGTGGTATATAATTCTGTAATAATAAATGCATAGAAATTAAGTACAACACACATGGAGAAAATGCGTTATATTATAGTGCCTAGAGTATTTTGTTTGTTTTTACCTTTTGTAGGAATATATCTTTATTTTGTATTTTTTAATTTAAATTCAGTTAGCCAACATAGAGTACATCATTAGTTTTTGTTGTAGTGTTCAGTGATTCATTAGTTGCGTATAACACTCAGTGCTCTTCACATCACGTGCCCCCCTTAATGTCCATCATCCAGTTACCCCATCCACCTCCCCTTCCACAACCCTCAGTTTGTTTCCCAGAGTCAAGATTCTGTCATGGTTTGTCTCCCTCTCTGATTTCTTCCCATTCAGTTTTCCCTCCCTTCCCCTGTGATCCTCTGTGCTATTTCTTATATTCCAGATATGAGTGAAACCATATGATAATTGTTTTTCTCTGATTGACTTATTTCACTTAGCATAATACCCTCCATTTCCATCCATGTTGATGTAAATGGGAAGTATTCATCCTTCCTGATGGCTAAGTAATATTCCATTGCATATATGAACCACATCTTCTTTATCCATTCATCTGTTGAAGGACATCTCGGCTCCTTCCACAGTATTTTGAAGAGGAATGAGAATGTGCAGAACCAGTGTAGTATAGTGGTTAAAAAGCAAGGTTCCAGAGTCAGGCTGCCTGGGCTTGAAGTTGTACTCTGCCGCTTGGCAGCCGTGTGCCCTGGGAAAAGTCAGACATCGTGTCTGTATCCCAGCTGTTGACAGGTGATCTACTGTTGATAAAGAAAATGAACGGTTCCCATAACGCACATTCTTACTTAACACCGTATTAAATCAGTACACATTTCTATTTTCATAGCTAAGGTTATTTCTCTCAGAAAAACAAATGCTTATTTATGACTGTTTTGGATGGTCTTGTTACTTGTTGTTGCTTTCCTTAGAAACCAGAGTAAAAGGTGAAGTCCTCACAATGGATCTGCTCCTCACCCTGCTA
This sequence comes from Phoca vitulina, assembly GCF_004348235.1. NCBI lineage: Eukaryota > Metazoa > Chordata > Mammalia > Carnivora > Phocidae > Phoca > Phoca vitulina. The sequence goes on from NW_022589776.1 coordinate 6,105,945, forward strand.
CTGGGACCAGCACTTCTACCCATTGGCTCATTTCCCACAACCCCTCCCATTGCTTTCTCCACTCCAGCCACACTGACTTATTGGCTCTTTCTGAAACGTACCAGGAGTTCTTCTGCCTTAAAGCCTTTGCCCAATCCATTCCTGTTGCCTGGAATGCTTTTCCCTTCTCATACCTGCAGGCTAACTCACCTCCTTCAAGTCTTTAGTCAGTGTAATCTTTCTCCAAAAGGCCTATCGTGACCACTTTATATTCTCAGCTCTTTACATGGCTCTATTTTTCTATAGCACTTGTCTTTTACTAATTTGTTATGTTCTTGGTTTATGGTCTGTCTCCTTCCACTAGTATATGAAGCCTAATGAAGGCAAAGATTTGTGTTTGTTTTGTTCACCGATAGCATCTCAAGTGCCTCAAACCAATAAAAGGTGCTTAATAAATACATGAATGAATGAAACTTTTTAAGTGTTTTCAATATACTGGGTTTAAATCCTGACTCCTCATCTATTAAGTGTGTGACCTAAAGCAAGTTGCTGATTGGCTATTTTGTGGAGTTGTTGCATCAATTACACAGTATTACGTATTGGAAAGCACCTAGCCAGTGCTTCATATCCAGGAAACCTTCAGTAAATTCATTCAGTCAACAAATGTGAATTGAGCACTTGTGATGTACCAAGTTCCCTATAGGCGCTGGCGTGCATCGCTGGACAGAAGAGCCGAAAATCCCTGCTATTTGTAGAACTTACCTCCAGTTTTCTTCCCTTCCTTTGATGTGGTAATTTCTAAGGGGGAAAGTCGTGATTCTACCTCACCTACTCAGTAGTCTCTCCCCCTAGATTCACATTCAGTTAATATTTATAGGGACCCATTTTCCATTATTTTAAAAATACTTTTCCATTCAGTTATCTTATTCTTTGGAATGGCCCTAGGAAGAGGATTTTTTATTCCTCATTTTACAGGTAAGAAATCCGAAACTTGGAAGTTATGACTTGTCCAAGGTCATTCAATAGGAGAAGTTGGAGCCAGGATTTGATGCCACACTTTCTGACTCAGAGTTGCCCGCTCTTTCTGCACTGGTACTTGCATCAAAAACGCAACAGTGGCTTTTATTCATTTCACTGCCCGTTTTATTTCCATTCTACAGACACTTATTGAGCCCCTACAAATTGCCTGTTATCAGACCTGCCCTGGGAAGGCAAAGATTGTTTAATCCCTGCCCTGAGTTCAGAATTTAGAGGGAAGGCTGTTGGCACATAAGTGGACATGCAGTGTGCTAAATGTAAGATTAGCTCTATTTATTTGGAATACTCAGGAGCACAGAGGAGGGCCACCTCCTCTAGAGTAAGGTGTAGGACGTGTCAAAAAACACTCTGGAAGAGATCATGCCTTAGCTGCGTCTGAAAGGATGACTTAGCCAGGGGAAAGGGAGGGAATATGAGTAGTAGCAGAGATGCATGGTAAATGTAGAAAATTTCAGGCTCTCAGAGTTGCTGGAGGGTAAAGCGTGAAGCAGGGAACGGCCAGGAATCAGGCTAGAATATTTAGTAGCTACCAGGTGATACCATATCCTACAGGCAGAACTCTTACCAGGCCCCCTCTTTTAGGGACTGTTAGGTCAGTTATCCATCCTTGGTCCAATAAGCTATAGTCAGGGCAGAAGAATTACTTGGTGCAAAGGATAGTGATCTGTTCATAAGGAATTGCTCAGAAGGGGCAGTGGGCAAGTGGGCATGCCTTATACTCCGAGGTTTCCTAGTGGGGGGTAATGTCACTGGAAGGCTGGCTCGCTGCATAGTTGGTCCAGGACAGAGGCATAGTAGGAGCTAAGGCTAGCTTGGAGATAGTGAGTTTTTAGTGGCATCGTCTGTTCACTTAAGTGGTCTTCCTGAACACGTGGGAGACCACATGGCCGAATAGACTGATGCCAGATCAACCTTTATAGCCTAAGCTAAACAATATTCTCAGGTGAAAACCATGTTTCAATTTTATCAAGGAGATAAAAACAGAATTTTGTTGTAGATTCTACTACCTCTGTGAAACATTACTGACTACTCCGGGCTATCTTAAACTTTCCCTTATCTATATTCCCAGAACAACTGTAATTTCGCATATATATTGAGTGCTTACTAAAGTTTAGACACTATGGTAGATGTTAAGATAGATATAGCATTACACCTTCCCCAAAAGCTTAAGGGCCAATGGGAGCAATAAGTATGCATTAGTAGGTGGACAAACTACTTTCCCAACCTTATTTTTCGCTACTTCTAATCATATACAAGCCAGATTAAATCTACTTAATGGATACCCATTGTGTTCTTATCTCCATGACATTTCTCAGGCTTTGGTTCATACAGTACCCTAGCTCCCCAGCACCTCCAAATCCAAATCCTGTCTACCCACTGGGACCTACCATATTCCACTTCTTCCATATAACTTCCGCTTATTTCTCCAGGTGATGTAACCTTGTCTTTTTCTGAAGTCCTGAAATTAGTTCCTATATACCTCTCTAAAATAATACCATATTATCAATTCTAAGATGCACATTTTTTTCACATTTTAACATCCCTGTAAGTTACTCTTTTAAGATACTCTGTCATCAACATTCTTGAAAGGATTCAGAATGATATTCTGTGGAAAAACATGAACAACTCCAAGTCAAAAAATAGTTCAGAAGAAAGAAGCATTAGGAATACCTTAACCAATTTATTTTGCATATATTCTTTTTATGTGTACACTATGCTATATATGACAAAACCTGCCTAAGTAAGTCTTTTAAAAACTTCTTTAGTACAAAATAAAAATTTTAAGTGATAAAGCATTGTGTTATAGTTTAATTGGCAGCTTTTTTCTTAGTGTACATAAAATAATAACATGACTTACCATCAGCGGTGTCCTAGATTCAAAGAAATGTATTTTGTGATTAAATATGCCAGACATTAAGAACACTTACCTCCCTAATTGTGTCATATATAATTATATTTAGTTTCCAAATCCCATATTAAACTATAAGCTCCTTGGGGGCAGAGTTTGTGTTTGCTTTATCTTTGATTCCCTTACAATACCTGGTATAGTGCTTTACAACAAATAGACATAAAACAAATATTTATTAAATAAATGGATTAGAACAAGAAAGTATTATATAGTAAGTTCCACAAAAAGTAAAATACTGCATGAGTGAACATCTACTAGTACATTCTCAGTTAACTGCTTAACTGTATTTTTGCTAGAAATATATTTATATATGATATTTGGGCAGGTCCTTGGGCCAAATCTCAACTTAGGCGAGTGGTTTTGGAACCAACCATAAACAGTCCAAGTAGCATTCCATAAACTTGGGTCTGGTTTGCTGACTACATTTATGAGCAAATGTGGTGACTCATTCTGATTGAATCATAATAAGTAGTAAATAAAGCCTTTGCCTTGGAGAACAGATGACAGTGACTTTCCCTAGCAATGCTCAGATTGGACAGGAGACCAGATAAATGCCTGTCTCTAAGAAATACAGTACTTTAGGGGGGAGCCCAGTTGACTCAGCCGGTAGAGCACGCAACTCTTGATCTCGGGGTTGTAGGTTCAAGCCCCATGTTGGGTATAGAGATTACTTAAAAATAAAATCTTAAAAAAAAAAGAAGAAAAGAAATGTACTACGACATGGATGGAACTAGAGGGTATTCTGCTGAGTGAAATAAGTCAGTCAGAGAAAGACAAATACCATATGATTTCACTCATGTGTAATTTAAGAAACAAAACAGATGAACATAGGGGAAGGGAAGGAAAAATAAAATAAGATAAAAGCAGAGAGGGAGGCAAACCATAAGAGACTCTTCACTATAGGAAACAAACTGAGGGTTGCTGGAGGGGGTGGGGGGATGAGGTAACTGGCTGATGGACATTAAGGAGGGCACATGATGTAATGAGCACTGGGTGTTGTATGCAACCAATGAATCACTAAATTCTACCCCTGAAACTAATAATACACTATATGTTAACTAAATTGAACTTAAATAAAAAAATTTAAAAAACAAAACCAAAAAGAAATGTAGTACTTTAAAAAACAGTTTTTGTTTTCTTGTTTTCTTCCCTCCAGTCAATCTCTATGCACCTATAATAAAAAACAGCCTAGGGAATTATGTCTATGTGGTATTTTCTAGGAGTCTTTACACTTATTCTTGGGCTACGGGAATAACAAGAAATAACATAAGCATTTTTTTTTCAGTCAGCTAAATAGTTTTATTTCTGATTCAAATAAGTTTGTTTCCATTTTTCTCAAATGAAAGGAGCAGTGCATTCTGTGTTTGCAAAATACTTGGCATGGGTAAGCACTGTGGTAGTCCACATTACTGTTCACCAGATATTCCCAGTTTTCTTTCTGCAGTCAAATGCTCTACCACTGAGCTATACCCCCTCTCCAGTTTTCTTTCTGGATACATGATACAATCGTATATCCTTTCCCTAGGGAGATCCCGTGTGGTCATGTGACTTTTTGTCCAATGAAATGAGACCGGAAGTGACATAAAGGTTTAAGAACTAGTACATAACTTGCCACATTTCCTTTCTCTTCTGAAGCAACTTTAGATGTGCAGAGGAAGAGCCTCCTGTAGCCTAAGTCCCTAAGTGAGAGTAGCACAGAGCGAAGCCCCCATCTCCCTTAGTTGATCGGCTCATAGATAGATGTGGAACATGTTTTGTGCTACTAAGATACTGAGATGATAAGATAAACATAACCCAGTGTATCTTGATTAATACAGTCTTCACCCAAAACAGTGGGCTTTGGTGATAACTAAAAGAATATAAAAGATTTGACATGCTGATCTTGACCCAGTATTTCTTTCTCTTCCTTATGGAAATGTTTATTGTACATAGCTTTTATAAGATAATATTCATCTCATGGTGATTAGAAAGAGTCATTTTCCCAGCATCAAAATACTTTTCTTTGAATTAGAACTTTTTCTCAAGACATTTTGATATGCTTCCATAAGATGTCCATTCATTTGCCAACAATAGAATTGTTACTTGAAAGCAGTGACTGTCATCATTCATGCGCGCATTTATTCCATTATTCAACACACTTTTATTGGATGCTCATTGTTTGCCAGGTGCTAAGACTAGGAAATGTTTAAGGAGCTCTAGATAGTTTAGTGAAAGTGGTAGGAGGCAAGTAGGGGGCCAAAAACTGTAAACTACTTTGTTCTTCTGAAGTCTAGATGTTTCAGTAGTTTCATAAATGATACCTATTTCAAGATAGTTTAGCTACATTAAAACTTAAGTTTACAAGTAACGTATCCAAGGTGATATAAACCAAATTTTAACGCTTTTGAGACTACCAACACATTACCTTATACTAATTACATAATTCTTTTTTGTTTGTTTGAGGAATTTTTGTACGGGCATTGTAGGGTTTTTTCTGTTTTTATTTTTGAGTTTTTGTTTTGGTTTGGGTTTTTTGTTTTGTTTTTTTGCGGGGCGGGGAGCTCTTATAATAAAGCTTCTCTTCTCACTATCAGTATATTCTTTAAAATTCCTCTAATGCACTAAGTACCTTTTCACCTCAGGGCCCTTGCACATGCTATTCTCATTTCCTTTTCTCCCTTAATTTAGTTCAGGAAACTACCTACTGGATGCCCTTTTCTATTGAAAACTTCTTCATAGAAAGGAATATGTTTTTCTGTTACATTGTTGTGTTTTTAAAACTCTGTTATCAAAGTTAGAAGTTTCTCTACCATAGCTGGTATAGAAAATGTTTAAGAAATAAGAAGTTAAGTGTTATCAAAAAGTTGAATTATCCCAGTTATCCTAGAAGAAAAAAAATTTTCATCACATTACCAGGTGGCTTCAAGCAACTATTATTTATAAATTAAAAAATTAAAAGCTGGATTCTTGTTTTGGTCTTCATTATAAAAATCTTAATATCTTTTCCAGAGGTGGTACAGAGGAGTAAGGAGACAGCAAAGTGCTCTTTTGGTTTTCTCTTCCATCACCTTCTGCCTTTTCATTCTAGGGGTTCTTCAGCAAGCGCCTGAAAGGCTCCATCAAGAGGACCAAAAGCCAATCAAAACTTGACAGAAACACTAGCTTTCGGCTTCCATCCCTTCGTAACGCAGATGACAGGTAGGAGTAAGCTTTCTTAAAACAGGGAAAGCAGTTTTGTTGTTTGTTTCTGTTTTTGTTTTAAACAGGGAAAGCAGTTCTACAGTGGGTTTTGATAAGGCATTTTTAGTCATCTCTGACTTTGCATCAATGACAATGGAAAGATGCAATACTAAATTCACTTTTTTTTTGTCTTGTTCATATTGAGGCAAGGTACAAAGTGTTGGCTCAAATGCCCAGGCAGTTTAAGAATCTTACAATATTGGAAAGTAAGAACTAATTTAAGTGCTGTTTCTATAGAATCAAATCCTAGTGGTCAGAGATGTCTTTCTTGTGTAGAATGACTGTAGGATGATGATGACAATAGTAAACATGTCTTGAGCACTGCACTAGATGCTTTATATACATTAGCTTGTTTAATCTTTATAGTAACCCTATAAGATAGATATTATTATAGCCACTTTGTAGATGAAGAATCCGAGGCACAGAGAGATTAAATAATCTTGCCCAAGGTCATACAGCTTAGTAAATAGCAAAAATGGTATTTGAACTTGAGCAATTTGGCTGAAGTCCATGCTGTTCACTGCTCCATTGTTCTTTGTGTAAAGCATATGGAATCAGTTGTATTGATTTGCAGTCACATCTAGAAAACGTATGAAAAGGAAGATTTTGATTATTAGGACTATCAGCTTGAGTAACCCTCAAAAGTGTAGCTCATTAAGGATAACAACCTTGTAAAATCGTTGAATGTTTTTAAAACACATTTTTAATACTTCGTATCTCCACATTGTTCAAAATTTAGGAAATGGTACTTGCTGTATTTTGACACGTCACCAACATTTACTGAGTGCTTACTGTTTGCCAAGCATTTTTAATGTAGTCTCTCATGTACTACAACCCTAGATATGGTTATTACCCTCATTTTACAGATGAGGAACTAAGACAAAAGAAATTGAGAAACTTGCCCAAGGTCACACAGCTAGTAGGTGGTAGAGCTTGGATTTGAAGTTCTGTCTGCCCTTCATATCTGATACTCTTATTTATACTGGATTTTTTTTCTTTTAGTAAGTCCATTATTTTCAGTTATCTACATAACAAGCAAATATAGATTACAGCCTCTGTAATGGCACATTATAGATTTGCCAGGCAGAGAATTCCTCTCCTTTTTTAATGGATGAAGTAACTTGTCCCCCATACTTAGCTGATGAGGCAGTATACTGCTTTATCAGCGATTCTTATCCCTGAACCACTTTAGAGGTGCTCTGTGAAATTTGCAAGTCTGTCCAATTTGCCGTGTAAAAGTTGTGTTGTTAATTATCTCTTTTATACCTCTTTGTTTTAAAGTAATCATTAAAAAGCTGATTGTTTTTCTAAGAGTTAAAAACATTTTAAAGTCTCAATAAAATGGAATGACAAATTTTTTCAAAATATTGTTTTTTTTTTTAAAGATTTTTTATTTATTTATTTATTTATTTAACAGAGACAGAGAGAGAGCATAAGTAGGCAGAGCGACAGACAGAGGGAGAGGGAGAAGCAGGCTCTCTGCCGAGCAGGGAGCCCGATGCGGGGCTCGATCCCAGGACCCTGGGATCATGACCTGAGCCGAAGGCAGCCGCTTAACCAACTGAGCCACCCAGGCACCCCCCCCAAAATATTGGTTTTTAAGAACAAGGACATTGTACAACCTCTGAAACACTCCCAGTTCAGTAGCCACTTTCTTAAACTCTGCAGCATCATGTGTATGTTTGGGTGACAAGGAAATAGTTTTTATAGGAGTACTTTATTTTTTAAACTTACACTAAATATCACTTTCATAATTTTGAATTGCTCCTTCCTCTTCCATTTTGCTTTAGGTAGCCTAAAGGAATGCTTAGATTGAATTACCACTAGATTGTATTCTCCTAGAGTCTCCTATATGCTATTATATAGCTAGTGCACTTTTATTTAGCCTTTCCGATGACCTAAATTCATTATGTGTGCCTTCCATGCAGTTCTGCTTCAATCAATAGTATCTTTGTATCTCAAATACAGCATAATAAAAAGGTGCCAGTAAATCTCAAATATTTATATTTTTCAAATCCATTTGAATTATAGAAGTTTCTTATACAGAAAGCTTTCAAAAACTTTATTCTTCCCATAAAGGGATATACTCACTAGAGTTTGAATATATAATTTTTTTTTTTTAAACAAGCTCTCTTGCCTTCAGATCATCTGCAGATGCATATAAATAGAATTAAGGTACAAGATATTAATCAACTGAGTTCTTTGAATCAGTACCCTTATAGGTGAGACCAAAGATTTTTTTCAAAAACTGTGGTTTTCTTGGGTTATATGCATTGATTGCCCAAGTCAGGCCATTTCTTCCAAAATGGTATATAGTGTCTAAATCTCAGTAGCAAAACATTTCTGTTCTTATATCAAATCCGTAGAAACTCTAGGCAGACCTAGTAAGCAACCCTTTTTTTCAGTTTTTAAATTATACAGTAAAATGCATATGTCTTTGTTTTAAAAACTTTCACTACAGGGGCACCTGGGTGGCTCAGATGGAGCCCAGCGCTGGGCTCAGCACTCAGCAGGGAGTCTGCTTGAGATTCTCTCTCTCTCTCTCTCTCTCTCTGTCCCTCTGCCACTCCCCTGCTTGTGTGTGTGCACAGGCTTGTGTGCACTATCATTCTCTCTCAAAAACAAATAAAATCTTTAAAAAAAATAAGTTTTAGTACATAAGTACAGATCAAAAAGCTGAAGTCCCCTTCACCCTGCCCATCTTTCCATACACATAACCTCATTAGCAGTTTGTATATTTTCACACCTCTTTAAAAATCCATACATAAATGCACACATATATATGTTTTGCTTATTTTCATATAAGTGGAATCATATTACACATATTACTGTGTGATTTACTTTTTAATACAAATATTTTGGACAACTTTTATGTCAGTACATGTAAATCTACATTATTTTAACAGCTGCCTTCTTGGTATGCTACAGTTTTTTGTAACATATTCCACTTCTGTGATAGATATTTTAATTGTTTCCCCCTTTGGGGCACAAACTAGCGATATAGTGGACATTTCTGAACATACACCTGTTTTGTCCTTATGTGATTGAGTCAGATTTGTGAAGTAAAACTACTAGATATAGCATATGCACATTATCAAATGATCCTTCAAAAAAGCTGTAGTAATTACCATTTCCACCAACAGAGTAGGATTATTTTTATCTTTTGGAGCCAGACAAGAGGCTTGAACTCACGACTCTGAAATCAAGACCTGAGCTAAGATCAAGAGTAGGAGGCTTAACCAACTGAGCCACCCAGGCACCCCATGGATTACTTTAATCTTTTAAATAACATTTTACATTGTATCAATATGATGGAATAAATACTAATAATAAACACCTATATAGTATTTACTATGTGCCAGACACTGTTCTAAGCATTTTATATAAACTAACTCTAATCATTACAACAAATCCTATGGGGTAGTTACTGTATTGACCTCATTTTGAGGATGAGGAAACGGAGACACAGAGAAATAAGTAAATTGTACAAGGTGAGAAAATGGCAGACCTGTGGTTCAAATCCAGGAAGTCTGGCTCTAGAGTCTACATTCTTAAACTTTATGCTATATTGCCTCTCAAAAAAAGATGCAAGGGGATGCATTTTTTTGTTTTGTGGTTCCCTAATGTCTAATAAGTTAAACATCTTTTCACTTCTTCTATGACTTGTTTATTTATTGCTTTGCCCATTTTTCTGTTGAGCTGTTTTGTCCTTTTTTCCCTGATTTGTAGTAGTGCTTTATTATTACAAGGGATTGTTAGCCACTATTATGCATGTTGCTAAAATTATCTCCCAGTCTATTTCTTGTCTTTTAAAAATCATGTCTCTAGGGGTGCCTGGGTGGCTCAGTCACTTAAGCATCCAACTCTTGATTTAGGCTCAGGTCATAATCTCTGGGTCATGAGATCAAGCCCATGTCCAACTACACGCTCAGCGGGGAGTCTGCTTGTCCCTCTCCCTCTGCTCCTCCTTCCACCTGCACACACACACACACACACACACACACTATCTCTCTCTCATAAATAAATAATGAAAAATTAAAATCGTGTCAGTAAATTATATAGAAGTGTTAGATTTTCTTTTCTTTTTTTTTTTAAAGATTTTATTTATTTATTTGACAGAGACAGCAAGAGCAGGAACTCAAGTAGGGGGAGTGGGAGAGGGAAAAGCAGGCTTCCCGCTGAGCAGGGAGCCCGATGTGGGACTCGATCCCAGGACTCTGGGATCATGACCTGAGCCGAAGGCAGCCACTTAACGACTGAGCCACCCAGGCGCCCAAAGTGTTAGATTTTCATTTGGTCTAATATGCCAATCTTTTTCTTTATGACCTACGTCAACAAATTTGACCAGAACACAAAAGAAGTCAGAGATCTATTTCTCATTACATTTCTCATTATGATCCTGTGCAAATCACTTCATCTCTCCCCCCTTCAAGACGAAGAGAGATTCTATCTTGAAGTATCAGAGAATAATGCAGTAGTGATCATGATAGGAATTCTTACAGGTTTTTGATAACCACAAAACTTATCTGCACTCATAGCATTTTAAAAAGGTAAAATTTTCTCATGAGGTCTGAGTTACTGCTTAAGATGACTGAGACACAGTTTTAAATGAGTTTTGCTAAATATGATCAGTAAGCTTTTCTATGCAAAATACAATAGGGTATTTTAACATGCAGACTTGACTGATCAGAAAGACCCTCACAGCTCCAGGTTTGTCTAGCCAATGATCTACTGGTCATAAACTCTGCTATAAGGCTGTGGTGGAATTTGGTTACCAGTGTTGCTTTTTGGGTCCGTTTATAGTAGTCCTTAAACTCAGAATTTCCTTTATGAACTTGTGGGGCACAGGCATACGAAGTAAAGCTTTTGCCAATTAATATTTCTAGAAACCAAATTTCTTGATATACAGTAACATGTGTGATGGTTAGGCACATTCCAGAAAGCTATGTGCTACAAAGGAATGTAGAGAACTAAAGACATGGCCCCCGACCTCAGGAGAGTCCAGTAAAAGAGTCAGTGTCCAGGAGAAGATGGTACAGGTAGGCTGAGATGACTTCCTGCTGGATATTCAGGAAACAGCCTTACTGGGCAGTGGCCCATGAATGGAACAGGTCTCATTTGAACTTAGAAACAGATACAGGGAGAGAGCTTTTCTCAGAATAGAAATAATGAGCAAAAACAGATTATAAGAAATGATGGAGCTTAAAGAGAAATTCTGAATAGTTCATGGTATATAAAGCAGGAAGGTAGGAAATAAGATTGGAAAGGTAAAATTCCAGTTTTGAAGTTGGTAGGTAAAAAGCTTCTGCTTTTTTTGTCTTAAAAATTACTCAATATAAGAAAAGAAATATGAACTCCATCTTAGATGAAACGAGGAGAAAGCTGAATGATAGATTACTTAAAATTAAGGGACGATCAGACTAGTTGCCTACAGAGTGAAATTCTGAAAAGAAGTCTATCACTTAGGATTCACACTGGCTGGTAGTTAACAGATAACTCCAAATAGTAATGGCTTAAACAAGTAAAATTATTTTTTCCTCACCTAAAAGAAATCTGAAGGTGGGCAGTACAGGGTTAAGGGACCAAGGCACTTTGTGAGCTTTTTCCTCTCCCATCCTTAGGGTCTTCAAGGATCTCTTTCTGGATACAGTGTAGCTACTAAAGCTTCAGCCATAGCACCCATGTTTCAGGTATCATAAAAGGGCACCTGTCTTCCAGCTAAGTGTTTTCCCTTTAAAGCCATTTCCCTGAAACCCCATCCAGTGACTTCTGTTGTGTCTCATTACCATCTCTTTCTGCAAGAGAGGCTGGAAAATGTTATACCTGGGTACATCATTTCCCCCCAGTAATGCCAGAGTCTGTTATTAAGGAAGGAGGGAGAGATGGACATTTGAAAGAAAACTAACAGTCTGTAACAAAAGAATGAGGTTGATTTACCCACCCACCTCCAGAATTCTGCAATGATTCAGCTCCCACCCAGCTCTAGAAGGCCAGCAGTCAGGCTTACATTTGTCACATAGCAAATTTGAGAAACTGAACCAACCCAGATAAAAAGACCTACAGATAGCAACATTTGTGTTCGCCTCTTACAAACCTCTATGGTAATTCCACTCCTAAGTATATCCAAGAGAAATGAAAACATATGTCATCGCAAAAACTTGTACATGAGTATTCATAGCAATATTATTCATAATAGCCAAAAAGTGGTTATGATCCAAATGTCCATCAGCTGATCAATGGATATACAAAACATGATATATCCTTACAATGCATTACAATTGACCCTTGAACTCAACACAGGGGTTAGGTGTGCTGACCATCCCCCCCCCCACCTCTGTAACAGTTGAAAATCCACATATAACTTTTGACTCCCCAAAAACCTAACTGCTAATAGCCCACTGTTGACCAGAATCCTTACGGGTAACATAAACAGTCAATTAACACATATTTTGTATGTTATATATATTATATCCTGTATTCTTACAATACATTTAGCTAGAGAAAAGAAAATGTTATTAAGAAGTTCCTAAAGAGGTGCCTGGGTGGCTCAGTTGTTAGGTGTCTGCCTCCGGCTCAGGTCGTGATCCCAGGGTCCTGGGATTGAGCCCCGCATCGGGCTCCCTGCTCCGCAGGAAGCCTGCTTCTCCCTCTTCCACTCCCCCTGCTTGTGTTCCCTCTCTAGCTGTGTCTCTCTCTGTCAAATAAATAAAATCCTTAAAAAAAGAAAATCCTAAGGAAGAGAAAATATATTTACAGTACTGTACTGTATTTACTGAAAAAGAATCCACTGTAAGTGGACCTGCACAGTTCAAACATGCATTGTTCAAGGCCAAATGTATTATTCAGCCATAAAAAGGAATGAAGTACTAAAACATGCTACAACATGGATAAATCTTGAAAACTTTATGCTGAGTGAAAAAGACCATCACAAAAGACCATATTTTGTATGATTCCATTTATATGAAATGTCCAGAATAAGCAAATCTATAGAGACAGTAGATTAATGGTTGCCAGAGGCTGGGGATATAAGGTAGGGGGAGTCACGAATGAGGAATGACTGTTAATGGGCATGAGGCTTCTTTTTGGAGCAATGAAAATGTTTTAAGCTTAGATTGTGGTGACAATTGCACAAATCTGAATATACTGAAAACTGTATACTTTAAATGGATAGATTTTATGGTGTGTGAATCATATCTCAACCTCAATAAAAATGTCAAATTAAAAAAAAAACAAGAAACAGCTGGCCAAGAAATACTCTACAATGAAGCTCATTAGTCTATAAGCTCCGTTCCAGTGCACAAAACTTCCATCGTGTTTTTTAAGTGCTTTACTATTAAATATAAACAGATAACCAAGAATCTCCAGATATTGGAGGAAAGTCTCCAACATAAAAGAGAGCAAAACAAATAAATAGGAGGGAGAAAAAAACAACCCAGGAGAAACAGAAACACTGCACAGAGCCAAAAACAACTTTAAAGCATAATATTTTCTTTTCTTTTTTTTTTTTTTAAAAGATTTTATTTATTTATTTGACAGAGAGAGAGACAGCAAGAGAGGGAACACAAGCAAGGGAGTGGGAGAGGGAGAAGCAGGCTTCCCGCTGAGCAGGGAGCCCGATGCGGGGCTCAATCCCAGAACCCCGGGATCATGACCTGGGCTGAAGTCAGACGCTTAACGACTGAGCCACCCATGCGCCCCTAAAGCATAATATTTTCAAAAGATAAGATTGTATATCTATGAAACAGTAACAAGATGATACAAGAAAAGGGACATCAAAGAAACAAGAAAGAGAGCTTAAGAATTAAAAAGATAAAAGCTGAAGTCAAGTCACTGTCCCAGGAAGTAGAACAGAAATTGAGAAAATCAACCCAGAAGATTCTAGGAAAAGAGAACATAGAAAAACTTCAGAGAGGAAATTGTCAAAGAAACAATACAAGAAAATGTCTCAAAACAAAAAAACATAAATGTCCAGGTTAGAAAGGCCATCAGATTCCCAGCACAGTGAATGAAAAAAGACAAAAGACCCCCCACCCCAACACACACACACACACACACCACATCATCAAGAAATATCAGATCACCAAGACAAAAAAAAAATCTTAAAAGCTTCTGGAAAGAAAAAAATAGGTTACATACAGAGGAAGAGTGGGAGGATCACATTGTAATTCTCATAGAAATATTGAAAACTGGAAGTTGATGGAGAAATGTCTTTAAAATTCTGAGTGAAAATTATTTTCAACCTAATATTCCTTATACAGGGAAATCCTTGAATGTCAGTCACACAGAGGAGTTTGGATTTTATCATATAAGCAGTGGGGAGCCTTTAAACACTTTTGAGCAAGGGAATGACCTAATCAGAATTGTGCCATGTATAGATTAATCCAGGAATGGAATTTCAAATGACTTGGTGTGCACATACTAAGTTTGGGAAACCAGTTAGCAAAGAGCTATTGTAGGAAATAATGAAGGCTATAAGGAGGATAGTGACACTGGGAATGAAGAGGCAGAGTCAAGATAGGAGGAACATTTTAGAGGTGAAATCAATAGGATGTCACAAAGTCATCATAGTTCCAAAGCCATCTAATCAGATAAAAGCCAGTAAAGTGATTTCCTAGAATCAATATTGGCAACATTTTCAAATTAAAGCCATGTCATGTGGAAGGGTGTTGGGACAGGAGAAGACTGATATTTATACCTTTCATTCAAATGCATTTTTAAAAGGTTTAAAAAATGAGGAAATGCTGAAGAACAGTGGTCATACTACATTATCAGACATTCCAAGGTTCCAACTGTCTGCCGGGTGGCCAACCTTGCCTGGAAACGCTACTTAAATTTACTGGTCTTGAAGTAAAGATAAACACATGGAGTAGAATTTTCTTAACCTCTTCACACATCCCTCAAATAAAAACCTTCACAGTGATGTCCTCAATTCTGAGGCCCACTGACAAAGCATGGTTTTAAAGCAGTTGGCTTGTTCATTGTCAGGAGATACCTAAAAGTTAAGTGTGGTGTTCATTTGTAGGGAGAATTTTGGGACAATATACTGAGCTTCTTGAGTTTCTCCTAATTAGAACTAATTTTTTAACTTACTTTGAATTTATATGCTCACAAGAAATTGTAAAAATAGTATGTAGAGTCTTGTAAACCCCTCCCCCAACTCCCCCCAATAGCTATATCTTATAACTGTACTATAATATAAAAACCAGATAATTGATCTTGGTACAGTACTATTAATTGGACTACAGACTTTACTCAGTTTTCACCAATTTTCATATACTCTGCATAGTTCTATGCAATTTCATCCTATGTATAGATTTGTGTAATCACCACCACAATCAAGATATAGAATTGTTCCATTACCAGAAAAGAACTCCTTCTGCCCCTTCACAGTCCTACCCGCCTCCCCACAACCATCCCTGTCCTCTAGCAACCACTAATTTGTTTTCCATCTCTATAGTTTTGCTATTTCAAGAATGTTATATAAATGGAATCATATAGCATATAACCAATTAAGATTGCCCTTTTTTCAGTGCATAGGATGCCCTTGAAAACCACCCAAGTTGTTGCATCTATCAATAGTTTGCTCCTTGTTATTGCTGAGTAGTATTCCACTGTATGGATGTACCAGAGTTTGTGAAGTCATTCACCCGCTGAAGAACATTGGGTACACATGAAGAAAAGTTGCATATGCATAAGTTTTCACTTCTCTGGTGTAAATGCATGTGAGTGTAGTTGCTGGATAGGATGGCACACACATGTTTAGGTTTACAAGAAACTGCCATGTTCTTTTCCAGAGTATCTGTAACCATTTTACATTCCCACCAGCTATGTTTACAGTTTTTTATGTCCCAAGAGATAGTCACCTATGCTGTCTTCTAGAAGTTTTATGATTTTTAGCTTTTGTATTTAGGTTGCCAATCCATTTATTTAATCTTGTGTTGGCTTTAAATGAAAGGTCTTGACTCAGAACTTATTGGCGTTCAGTCCAAGATATCAAAACTAAGAACTTGCCCCAGCCAAGCCAGTTACAGGGAGTCTGCCTTCCTTTGGAGAGGGAAATATTGTAAACTACTTACTTCTCTCCTGATCTGCTCTTCCCTTCCAGCTTACTAACCATGGTTTTAGAAGTTGCCAGAAGGTCCTGGGCAAGAGAAGACAGAAAGGAGGAAAAAGGGGATAAGAAAGTTCTAGTACTATCTTAGCCTTCCATAATGCTGTCTGAGCCTGGCCAATGTTTAAAGCTTACTGTTCCCTCATGGGGTACTTTGGGGAATTCTTCACAAATGTCTCATCTCTGAGGAGCTCGCATCTATGGTTTCATTGAGGTTAGTGGGTATATGTCTATCCCAGGTGTTCACTAGCAACTCCTTTCACAATTTCTGGGGAGGAATTCTTGTTCTTCTGGTCTCTTTACCCTTCTAGTCCTTCTAGTCCTTTGGTCCACAGGAAATATCCACAATTCCTCTGCCCTGACAAACCTCTAGGTTTGCTAATCTAAAAGCGTCAACCCTCTTAGGTTCTGCCACCAACAGCTAATCATTTATCATCTAGATTTTCCAGATACAATCAAACTTCACCCTATATGCATCATCTAGCCATTTCCCTGGTGGGAGGCAGGGAGATGAGCCTCACAGCTTTCTCCAAAAATTGTCTCTCACAAAATCCTTTCCCTTCTCTACACTCTGACCACTTTTTTTTTTTTTTAAGATTTTATTTATTTATTTGAGAGAGAGAGAGAGCACACAAGCTGGGGGTGGGGCAGAGAGAGGGAAACCAGACTCTCCTTTGAGCAGGGAGCCCGACGAGGGGCTCAATCATGACCTGAGCTGAAGGCAGATGCTTACCTGACTAAGCCACCCAGGCACCCCTCTGACCACTTTTTATAGTCTTGTTCTGAGAGGTTCAAGGTAATAGAACTGGCTCCAGAACATTTCCTTTGTAAATTCTACAGTTTGTCTAGTCCTTGACTTCAGTATACAAATCTGTTTTCTCTTAATGTCTCAATTGAAACTTCAATTTTGATATCTCATCAGATAGGCATATAATACTTTTATTAATCTGTGGTCTTTAGCAAAACATACAAAGTGCAACATGGCCCTGTCCATACCTAACTCTCAGCATTGTCTCCTACCACTCTATGACAAGTCTTTTACTTACCACACTGTTTTGTATTTCTTTGCTTTTGATCTTGCTGCCCTCTCTATCCCAAATACCATTTCCTATTCTTACCCCTTGTCCTTTGTCATAATTTATAACATTCTAACTCATACTCATGCCACCCAAATCAGGAGTCCAGTGCCTTTGGACTTCTTTGCCTTGTTCTTCCCATCCATCATCCTAAACTAAGCACCTACCCCATGTACCCACTAATGGCCAAACTTATGGGACTTTTATAGGGCTACTTTCTATTGAATTTATCTTTTCACGTTTCTGCTTACTGCAGCAGATTGGAAGCTCCTCAAGAGTACAGACAGCCTTTGTATCCTCATCCCCTCGTACAATGCCTGTCCTTAACAACTTAATGTTTGTTAGCCTGAAACAGAAGACTGCAAATGAATTCTAGATAATAAAGAATAATCTTTTTTAATATGGTATACTTGGATAGAAGGACAGTTTCTCAGAAATTATTGAATTTCAGGTTATTAATTAATCAATACAGTCTGGCTGTAGATTATAGTTTCTCTTATCAGTGTTTACTGCTGTAGGCCAATTAAGGATCCCCTAGTTTTATGAACTAAAATCCAATCCAATTGTATCATGATAGCATTTTATAATTCATTAGAATGCTTTATCTTAATAGAAAAGTTGTTTATGTACATTTATTCCTTCTGTCTTCATATTCTTCCAACAAAGAATATTTTGAAGAATAACTATCTTGATCTCAACCAGATGAATACTTTACATAAAATAAACTCATACATGTCATATCACTGTGAAAAAGCCCCATGTCTGCAATGGTAGCCCCATTTTTATGGTGCTGTAGTTTATGAGATGTTTGTGAAATCATGTTATAACATTTGGTTCTCACAGTAACTGTGTGAGGTATAGGAAGAGAAATCATTATCCACATTTTACAAATGAGGTAACTATGGTTCAGAAAGAATAAATTATTTGTTCCACATCACATATAGCTAGCGAGTGGTTGGAGGTGACATAAATATATACTTTTGGCTCCGAGTTGAGTACCTTTTCCATTATACTCTCTGTTGCATGTGTTGATAGGAATCCTGACTTGCTGAGGAAATGATTGAGAAGGAAAAATGAAAGGTAAAAATCACACATATAGACATACACACAAACATACTCAAAACAACAGCTCTTAATAAGAGTAGACTAGAATGCAGTGATGATGAATGTGCCAATTTGTGGCCATGATATTTCTACAATTTGTTGAAATAAAAAGCTGCCTCCCTTTTGTACTCCTTTTCATCTCTCCTCCCCCTAAATCCAAATGTATTGGGTGAAAAAATAAAAGCACTAAAAGAAAATATAGTAGCTGGATTTCTTATGATCTTGGAATGGAAGAATCCTTTCTAAGCGTAAACTGGGGGAAGTAACTATGCATATGACAGGAAAAGTACTAATTTATTTAACATACAAAGAACATTTACATATCAGTTAAGTTCAACAATTAGAAAAAAGATTTAAGAACATGAAATAGCAGTTTGTAACTCACAGAAAAGGTAACTGAGATTGCCAATAAAATATTAAAATGTCTCAACCTCATAAAGAAATGCATAAGAAAGCAATAATGAAATAACATTTTTCACCAATTATCCTGGCAAAAGTTTTTCAAGTTCAGCCATATCCGGTTTTGGTGATAGCATATAGAAACATGCTCCATTGGTAGGAGTTTAAATTGATGCCATGTTTTGTGTAGATTAATTTAGCAGTATCAAAATTTTAGATGTATGTACTCCTTGATCTAGCAGTTTCACATCTAGAAATTGAACCCATAAATTATGCACATGTGCATAAAGATATGTATACTAAGATACTTTTTGAAACTGGATGGTGATCACAGAACAACAAAAGAAAGAAAGAAAAGAAAAGAGGAAAAAACTGAGATGGTCCTCAGGGACTGGTTGAACCACTATAGGTCCACACAAGGGAATACTATATGGTTATTAAAAAGGCGAATCATATCTATATGTTCCAATATGGACAGAAGTCCAAAATACACTCTTAAGGAAAAAAAGTATGGTAGAATTCCATTTGTGTGTGAATACGTATATACATGTGTGTGTGTGAAATGTATGTGTATATATTTGGTTGTGTGTAAAAGGAGGGGTCACATTGTTAATAGTATTTTCTCCAGGAGATTGAGGAAAGTACCTATATTTACTTATATTCTTCACCTTCTATCCTTCTGGGTTCTTGGAATTTATTACCCATGAGTGTTTATTTCTTCATTGTTTAAGGGGAAGAAAGTGATTAATTAGGAAAAAAAAAAAAACTCTTCAAGCCCATTTCCATCTCATGTCTCCCTTAGCTATTTCCCAGTTACCACCTCTTCACTGTCAGACTCCATGAGTTAGTCTCCACTTTTTCACATCCGATTCATTATCTCTGCCCACTGCAATCCCATCTTTGTCCTTATTGCTTCACTAAAATTACTCTTACCGAAGTCTCAATTATCTCTCAGTCCGTATATCCAGTAGCTACTATTAATATTTTAACACACTGATCTGCAGTAATGGACAGTCCACGCTTCTTGAGAGCTCTCTTCCCTGGGCTTTTATGATATTCCAGTCTTCTAATTTTCCTTCGGTCTTTTAACTTCTACAGTCTCTTTTGTCAGTTTTATAGATTTAGATGTTAGCATTCCTTGGGTTATTTTCTTAGGACCTTTTCTTGATCTGCATGTTGTCTTGCAGTAGTCATAGTGTCAGTCTAGTCAGGCTGCTATAATACCATAGACTAAGTAGCTTATAATAAACAGAAATTTATTTCTCACAGTTCCGGAGGCTGAGAAGTTCAGGATCAAGCCTTGGGCAGATTTGGTGTCTGGTCCGGACCTGCTTTCTGATTCAAAAGTCCCACCTTTTCACTGTGTCCTCACATGGGGGAATGAGCAGTGGATCTCTCCTGGTTCTATTTTATAAGAGTACAAATCTCATTCATGAGGGCTCCACCCTCATTATGTAATCACCTCCCATAGGTCACCCCTCCAAATACTATCACCTTAGAGTTTAGCATTTCAACATAAATGGAGGGGGGGGACACAAACATTCAGTCTACAGCAAACATCTACCCAGAAAAACCTCGAACTTACCTTGTATGTAACTTGATTTCGTTTCCACCCTCACCTCAACAAGTGTTGCCTTTCATTCCCCATCTCTGTAAAGGACATCACCATCTTTCTGCCCAGGGGCTCATCCTTGGTTCTACCCTCTCCCTGATGGCTCCAACATTCCATCATTAAGACCTATTGACCTTCTAATTCTCTCTCAAATCCATCCACTTCTTTCTATAGTTCATGATCTTGACTGAGGTTACTTCCATAATCTGTGAACTTAGTCTCTAAGTGTTCCATTTCTTCTCTCCCTCTCCATGTGCCCCTCTTTTCTCCACACCTTAGCCAAAGTACTCCTACTGAGGCACATCTGATCATGTTGTTCCCCCTCCACCACCCAAAACCTTTCTATGTCCATCCACAGGCCTTTGATCAAATTGAAGCACCCACATTACTATAAGTCCCATCATGGTAGCTCTTAAGCCTCAGTATTCCCCACCCCTCTTCTCTCAGCCCCTGTGCTCACCCACACTGCACCAGAGCCACAGTGCTGAATTCTCGTCCGTTCCTCAAACACCCCAGACTTGTATACTTGCATCACAGGCCTTCTCTCAGGCTAGCCATTCCCTCTAGAACTGCACCTCCATGTCTGCATGGAGCTAAGTTGAGGTCATAGGTTCACATTATTTTTTCTTCCAAGAAAGTTTCTCTGAATCCCCAGTTAAGATCCAGTGCCCCTGCTAAATGCTCACAGAGCCTCTTTCGCATCCTTTTTCATAGGTCTTATCACATTGTATTGTAATGGATAACTAGATTGTAAACTGTGTGTGAGTACAAGGACCATGCCTTTCTTCTTCACCATTGTATTCCTTGCATCTACCTCTAGTATAGTGCCTGACGTATAATGTGCACCAAGTAATTGTTGGATGGATAGAGGGGGTCATACATACATATTCAACCAAAGGAGAAAGTAATGGGAAAGCAAATAGTCACGAGTTTAAGAATGAGTAAGAAGTAAATGTCATTGAATTCCACCAGTTTTTCCTCATTTATATTCCTTTCACCCATATTTAATTTATGGCAATAATGAGACTAAAAGTCTAACCTAATTTGGAGAAAGAGAAAAGTTATTAGTTTTTCCAATCACTCTTTAATAAGTATGTTAGTTGAGTTGTTTGTGAGTATGGTTTGGTTTAGTTGGTTTTGTTTGTTTCAAATTCTATTTAAATTCCAGTTAGTTAATATACAGTGTAATATTAGTTTCAGGTGTAGAATTGAGCGAACCATCACTTAAATACAACACCCAGTGCTCATCCCAACAAGTGCCCTCCTTAACGCCGATCACCTGTTTAGCCCATCCCCCGCCCACCTCCCCTCCGGCAACCCTTGGTTTGTTTTTGTTTTTTTTTTTAAAGATTTTATTTATTCATTTGAAACAGATACAGAGAGAGAGCGAGAGCATGAGCAGGGGAGAGGCAGAGGGCGAGGGAGAAGCAGGCTCCTCGCTGAGTCAGGAGCCAGACGAGGGGCTCGATCCCAGGACCCTGGGATCATGACCCGAGCCGAAGGCAGATGCTTAACCATCTGAGCCACCCAGGCGCCCCAACCCTCGGTTTGTTGTCTGTAGTTAAGAGTCTGTTTTATGGTTTGCTTTCCTCTCTTTTTTCCCCCCTACATTCATCTATTTCATTTCTTAAATTCCATATGTGAGTAAAATCATATGGTATTTTTCTTTCTCTGAATTATTTCACTTAGCATAATACTCCCTAGCTCTGTCCACATTGTTGCAAGTGGCAAGATTTTTTTTTTTTACGGCTGAGTAATATTCCATTGTGTATATACACCACAACTTCTTTATCCATTTATCAGTCGATGGACATTTGGGCTCTTTCCATAATTTGGCTATTGTTGATAATGCTGCTATAAATGGGGGTGCATGTATCCCTTCAAATCAGTATTTTTGTATCCTTTGGGCAAATACCTAATAGTGCTATTGCTGGATCATCGGCTAGTTCTATTTTCAACTTTTTGAGGCACCTCCATACTGTTTTCCAGAGTGGCTGCACCAGCTTGCATTCCCACCAACAGTGTAAGAAGGTTCCCTTTTCTCCACATCATTTCATGGGTATTAAAAATTCAGTATAGTTGTGTTTAATTTAATAGGCACCGGGAGATCTTATTCCATTTGCAATTTAAGGACAAAAAAAAGTAATAGGTATATTACAGTATGGTACAGTTTCTGGGTTTTTTTTTTGGTTTGGTTTGGTTTGGTTTTTTTTTGTTTGTTTTTTGGTATAGTTTCTGTAAAGGGATTGTTCCTAATGTCTGTCATATTGGAGGTTAGATGAGTTTTCTGCCCTCCTAAACATGTTTAATATTTATGATCTTGTCTTTCTTTGGTGTCTTCCTTCATTGCATGTATACATGTATATGTACCAAAATAGGTTGAATGTCATTTTTGTCTATGATGATAAATTTCCTTACCATGAGTTTGTTTGTTTTAAGTGACAGCTCAGGCTGACAAATATCCTTTTTTGCCATTAGCAATTGGGCTCATTAGACCATCCTGTCTAGAGGCTGAGAGTAGGGAAAGGGAAGATCAGCAATATATGTCATGTTGCCATAAATAGCTTTCTGTGTGAGTGGTTGTGTGGTATATTTTTTAAAGCTAACATAAAAATCAGTGAGTAATTTAAGCAGGAGGGACTGGCTTTAACTGCAGCAGATAAACCAGTACAGCTAGGATCCTCAGGGAGGACATTCTTCTGAGTCCACAGTAGAATTCTGGTGAATGAGTTCTAATTTCTTCTTTGTTGTTGTTTTTTAGTCCAAGGGAGGAAATCTTTAAAATTATAGTACAGGGAAAGATCTGCTTTTTCAATAGATCTGCCAGGTCAAAAAACAATAAAATGTAGGGTGCACATAAAGCCACATTTTTCCCAAAGTGAGATCTCAGATGCAATTTTTAAAACCTTATTGGACCCTATGCATATTTATTGGTAGAGTATTAGGATACTGAATCTCGTTATTAGTTACTACCTGGGAAATTCTCAAACAAGGTAAAGTGCCTTGGGAATACATACTGGTGAATATAAGCATAGATTGCTGCACCCACCTTATGGCTGAGCTGTTTCTTCAAGAATTCAGTGAAGCAATCTGGAATCATAACTGCCAAGCCCAGCAGAAATTCACCTGCGCTGGCGTGCAGGATTTTGTGTGGCAATAAGCATTTTTAATTAAAAGTTTCCCGGATGATTTGGAACTGAATCTGTAAACACGTGGCGGATTGAGCTAACACATCCAAGCACCATTGGCACTTTGGGGGAAATATGGCTTTTAAAAAAATTGAATGGTTATGCTGAGAAAAATCCAGCTGTGTTTTACTTAACATCACACTAATCAGAGTTCTTTGACTCCTTTTTTTTTTTTTTTTTGTCTATCAGTCTATCCAGTGGTGTGTGTATTGGCTCCCCATCCCCCAACCCTTCACTTTCGTCTTTTAAGACTGATTTTAAGATAGGGATGTGGGTTAAAGCAACGGAATACTTATTCACTATAGTGAGTAATTGAAGGCTTCTCTTGTCTTGTAGTTTATCTCTTAAATAGGTCAGAAGCAGCAGGTAATCTTCATCAGCAAAGCAATTAGATTGTTAACCCTTACCTATCACGTTGCTAGAGGCCTTGGAGTTTACATAGCAATCAAGGTTGTTTGCTCACCTTAAAACAAAAATGTAAAGAATATGGTGTTCCTTAACTGAAAGTAAAATTGCTTCTGGAAAGCAGTTTCCCAATTAAACCAAGAAATAATTATATTGGAGCCCTGAATTATTCTTACATAGCGTTTGGGATGATGGGGGTTGGGGGTAGAAGTGCAGGTGGTGGGAAGAGAACCATGGCTAGTCGTCAAGGGATTCGTAAGGTTCACTTTTCAAGGCTGGGTTCCTTGATGAAGGCCATTGTCAGACTGGACTGGGAAAAATGGCTTTAAACTCAAATTATTCTCTCAATAAATCCACGTTCTGCTTTACATTAGAGAAGTACCTGCAGTGGCATACAGGGCTGTTAAAACTCTCTACTTAGAAGATCTAAGAAAAATCCATTCACATGAAGGTACAGGAGGAGGTAAACATGATTTAGAGGGGACTTGAGTTACTAATGCTATTACATAGAAATATTTACCCAGATAATACCTTCCCCCAACCTCAGGCCATTCCCAGGCTGCTTGATCTTCCTGTTTACTGTAATCCTGCTTCTCTGGGAATTATTTCTGTCTTCCCGGAGACTTTCTTCCCAAAGAGGTAGGGCTTGCTTATTTATTCAGTAGTAATGTTGAACATCCTAGTGACTTTGGTGTTCAATTCATGGGTGTGAGGGTGTACATGTGTGTATACACACGTACATATGTGCTGAACAATAGGAGGTTCTGAACTACATATTAATAATTGCAATTTCAATACCGAGGAGAAGTTTTGAATTCTAATTCCAGATGTCTTGGTTGTAGTATCTGTTGATGGCTGCATTTGGAAGTTAGATGTGAGTATCGAATTGAAATGAAATTTGTTCAGCATTGGAAATACAGTGAATAAGAATTTTATCCAATTTTCTCTTTTAAAAAAATTGTGTAATCCAGATAAGTTAGTATAAAATAATATCTAGGGACACTAAACTAGGGTAAACACTGCAAAATAAATAGAACAGATGTGAGAGAAGGATTGTTCTTGCAAGTGGGATGTAGCAAATACCTTCTAGGGGAGGGCAGGGAATCACGGAGGAGGCGAGCCAAAGCTCAGATTTGTCCCTGAGTTAAGAGATTCTCCTCCACCTGCAGAGTTGCCTCTGGTTTTTTCCTACAGCCTTTGACTTTGAGAAACTCTGAGTGGAAATGAGTAGGGACGTTGCCATTCCTTCTTTCCTGTCTTAAAATGGTCACATTCGCAGAGCATGCTCCCGAGTCCTTCAAACGACAGCTTCTCCCTGCTGCCTCCCAGCCCTGCTCTCCTTCTAGGTGGAGCACCATGGCAACAGGCCCAGCCTAGAGCCCAGAACCTTGTTTGTGTTACCTGAGGGGCTGGCTGGATGCAGCCTGAGGAAGAGACGAAGGAATATTACCTATCCTGCTGCCTCTTTGGAAGATGACTTCATGTTGCCTTGTTTGGGTTTCTGTTCGACTTCTATTGGAGACTTGAAATTACACCTGGAAAACGTTTATCCAAAGATGTTATCAGTCACCGGAGGCAGCAGGGAAAATCTCTTCTGTTGGTTCTTGTCTCCTAAGCAGAGAGCTGTTGTCTGAGGTAGCGCAGAAAGTGCCTCACGACGCCGGGACATGCGGCTCCGCTATGGTTTGGGGTTGCGCTGCTGGGTGGCTGTACAATTGCTTCATGTAGGTAGGCGTTTGTTCTGGTGAAAACAAAATTAATTTCTGCTTTGAGAATATTTTCCTTGAGAATTTTCAAAATAGAAGTAAGCCCTTTGTCAGACGTGCTTCGATTTCAAATAGGCCTTCATCTTTCCTATCGGGAGGCTCCTTCCCAGAGCACGAGCAGCTTTCCTTAGCTCTTGCTGGGAAAAAGGGGCTGCAATGATTGTTTTATATGTGTTTTAAAAACGTTACAGTACCCTGTTCGCTCCACTGGCTCCCTATGAAACATACTGAGAAAGGTTATATGGTAATTATATGAAAGTAAAATTTGTTGTAGCCTTTAGTTAGAGTTGCGGTGCTGTGTTTGCGGTATATAACATGTCATTGTCTTGTCCAAGAGGACAAAGGGAAAGAAATGTCACCTTGTTATATTTTCATGTACAAAACATTCGGTGGCATTTGTCCCTTTCGTACATGCTTTGTATTATCCATGGGAAATACACATATTGGCTTTTTGACCTTAGAAAGGCTGCTGAGTATCAGAACACATGTTTTTCAGTGTAAACATTAAATGGTAGTTGTTTTTCATGTGTGTGGAAAGAAGAATGGATGCGAAGTCTTACTGCTTGAGGTGTTTCTTACTGTATGGAGCTTGATGAAACAGTGTGAGAATGGAGACAAAAGGCAAAGAGCTGCCTTTAGTGCTCGCTTCCTGTATCTCATTGCTTTATAATTTAACCGAAAGCCACTCTGATATTAATGTTAACGTAGTCGTTTCAAGGAAATAAGTGAAGCTCCTTATTTAATGTGTTTTCCAAAAACAAATGTCTTTACACAGGCATTTCTTTTTATCCCTATTCCTGGGTAGTTCTACTCGAAACATATATCTATTTAACTCTGGGTATTTTAGTCAATAAATTCTGTAATTACTGAGTAAAACTGCTTGGCTATCCAGTTCTGGATCCAAGAATATTTTACTTGATATCATTTGACTTCATTAATTCTTCCCAAGCTGGAAGGCAGCGAGGGGCCAGCTCCTGTCATGCAGGAGTCATTCCCAACATTCTTTTTTAAACAAACCATAAGAGACTCTTAATCTCAGGAAACAAACTGAGGGTTGCTGGAGTGGTGGGGGGTGGGAGGGAGGGGGTGGCTAGGTGATGGACATTGGGGAGGGTATGTGCTACGGTGAGTGCTGTGAATTGTGTAAGACTGATGAATCACAGACTTGTACCTCTGAAACAAATAATACATTATATGTTAATTTAAAAATTCAAAAAAAATAAAATAAAACAACAACAAAAAAATAAAAATAAACAACTGAGAAACAGAATCAGTCAGGATGCCTGAATGTTGTTGACAAAGATTTGTTCTTCTAGATGAGAGTTTGAACATTTCTTTTGAGGGTGGGAGGTTTCTTCGGGCATTTTATTCTTTATTCATGTTTGTACAGTAAAGCATGGATATGACCAAATGCTTGCCAGAAAAGAATTCCGCATTGAGATGGAAATCAGATCTTTTGAAAGGCAGGGTCTTGTGCTGAAAAGTTTGGCTTTGACTCTGTGTGTGAGTGTGTTTATTCTGCCAAAGCAGAAAGAAACAGAATGAGGGTTCAGCCACTACTATTTTGTGAAGGAGAGAAAAGGTTCAAGCTATAACGTGAAAAAAAAAAGGAAAAAAATAAAACATGTCTTTTGATAATACCTTTGCATGAAAAAAGAATATATAAGCTACCTTGAATAGTATGTATTTCTTCATCTTCAAGATAGGAATGAGGATAAAAACAATGTCCGTAGTGGAGCTTTTTGAACTCCCTTGAGACTGGTAAAGTTATAATATGTTTTTGTGTTGTACTGAAAAAAAAAAGTGTGTATATGTGTGTACACAC
Source organism: Phoca vitulina (assembly GCF_004348235.1). Classification (NCBI taxonomy): domain Eukaryota; kingdom Metazoa; phylum Chordata; class Mammalia; order Carnivora; family Phocidae; genus Phoca; species Phoca vitulina. Next base: position 6,133,576 of record NW_022589776.1, read on the forward strand.
ACAAATACATATGTGGTTTATATGTGCCATGTGACTATGGCTACTATTATTATTATGGATTAACTATTAATTTGCTCCTTATTTACTTTTCCCTTAGGAATTTATACATTTGTTGTTAGCTTCCAGTGCATTAGTCCTTCATTTTATTGTAGGCCAAGTAGTTACACTGTCTAAAATATCTTTTTCTACTTTTAGGGCTCGTGGTCTTCCTAAACTGAAAGAGTCACGTTCCCATGAGTCCTTGCTGAGCCCTTGCAGTGCAGTGGAATGTCTGGATCTCGGCAGAGGAGAGCCTGTATCAGTGAAACCTCTCCATAGTAGCGTCCTTGGGCAAGACTTCTGCTTTGAGGTAAAAAGTATAGAAGGAAGGAAGAGAGGTTAAACACCAAACAGATTTTCTATCCAATAATTTTATGATTTCATTATTATGGTATTGATGATTTGATCGTCTTAAGTGACTTTCAGTTGCTGAAAATTGCCTACTTATAGGAAAATGTTGGAAATCTATTAATCTAATTATATTGGTCATTAAAGTTATTGATGATGGCTTCTCATTCCTTTTGGCCTAGTCTGCTTTCCAAAATAAATGGGTTCTTATTATAATCTCGGCAGAGGTCACAAGCCTAACAATAACTTAACTGAGTTGGTATTTTAATTTTTTTATTTTTTTTTCTTTTTTAACATTTTTTTATTCTTTTATTTATTTTTTTATTATGTTCAATAATTTTTTAGTTTTGATAAAGATATCACCCACTGTGTTATCTTTCTCCTGAAAACCTAAGCCCCCAATTTTAATGATTCTTTGAGAAGATTAACCCAAAACCATAATTTTTCTAACTATAACCTAGGCAGTTCAAGATCTGAGACTGTGTCTTATTTATTTTTGTAATCCCCTGCACACAGCCTGGTCCCTGGCACATTGCAGGTACCTAATTTCTTGAATGAATAAATTGCTCTTCACCAATAAATTATGACCATCACTTTTTATAAGGTAATTTCTCCCTCCCAAACTAAATATACACAATTGACCATTTGTAATTTAAAGTGTAAAACTATACATATAAATACACACACACATACGTATACATACATATATATTATATTACATACATATATGTATGTATGTATGATTGTTAGGGTTAAGATTTAATTAATTAACATGAACTTTACTAAGTGACTAATACGAATCCTGTGATAGATCGTGTAGGAGTTGAAAGGTGTTTGACCCCTGTTCTTATGGATCTACCCTGTCCAACAGAAATATAATGCTAGCCAAATATGTAATCTAAAATCTAAAATTTTATTAAACCAAATATCATCATTTTAACAGGTAACTAATGTAAAATTATCAATGAGATTTTTTTACATTCTTTTTTTTTTTTTTTTTTTAAGCTAAGTCTTCAAAAGCTGATGTCTATTTTACGTTTACAACACATCTCGTTTTGGACTAGCTGCATTTCAGGTGTTCACTAGCCACATGTGGCTAGTAGCTACCATACTGAACAGTACACATAATCTGATCTGATTCACTAGGTTGTAACCATAGATTGAGTTAATATGTGAGCACACTCGAAGTATTCGAACAGGTCAGTTATTGGTGTTCTTTTTTACAAAAGTCACGTGGATTTTCCCTATTTGTGGAGCTCAGTTCAACAGGCTGTGTACCAGGCCCAGTGTTAGGTGCTAAGTATATAAAGAGCATAGTTCATTTTTAAAGGACAACGATAATAGTGGTCAGTAACTGGAAATGAACAAGCCGGTTGCCTAGTGGAGGAGAAATGGGTTCCAAAACATTAATTCAGTACTGCTAATTCTTCTCACTTTCATGGAGTACCCTTTCTGTAATATTATAGCGAAGGCAGTCCCAAGAAATTTGACAAGCTATTTTAGAGGCTCTCTTGCATTTTCAGTTATTATTTTGTTAATTCACTCAGGATTGAGTGTATTTGTTTACAAGCCTGGAAGGTTTTTAATTTTTGATCTTTCCGAACCAAAGGCCAGTTTTAGTTTCCTGACCTGAATTCTCAATGGTTTTTGTTCTCCTACCTGGAAATGAGTGCAGATGCTCCCTACGTGAGAGAACAAAAAGTAGATGCAGATGTAGAATAGAGATATCACAGGACTACAAAATATCATTTCCGTTTTGTGTGTTATGATTTGGGTTCATAGCATATTCCTAACTCATAAATGATAGAATTACAAAAATAGAGCCCCCAAACCCTGTTTCCTTTTCCTTATCTCTAATCTTTATGTTGAAGGTTACGTACTTAAGTGGAAGTAAATGCTTCAGCTGTAACTCCGCTTCAGAGAGAGATAAGTGGATGGAAAACCTTCGTAGGACAGTTCAGCCAAATAAGGTAACAGTGGCTTTGAGTGTCTAAAAAACGTCTAACTCTATAAGCAGTAAGTTGATAGAAAATAAATGCGGCAATCACGCCTTAATTTTTATTTACGTGTTATGCCACTTTACACTCAAAATAATCTTATTGCAGATATTTTTGTGATTTTACCAGTGTGGGTAAGAAGACTCAGAAGTTACATCACGTGCCCAGGTCGGAAGCTGGTGCATGACAGAAGTGGGACTAGAACACTAGTTTCTTAACTACTTATCTCTTCTTTTATTTGCATAAACTGGGCCAGTTGCCACTAGACTGGCTATATTAGAACTTACATTACAGGATGATATTTTTTTAACCCAAATAAATTGAGTGTATAAGGCTAAGATTCTAATATCTTCTTATTTAGAGCTTGCTATTATCCTGAACAAAGGGAAAGCAATCCCTTTCATTATTTAATGACTACCCTTAATAAAGTGCCTGGTCAGTATCACCTACTTTAAAAGGAAAATGTTGTTTTTCTGGGACTTCAGCTTTCCAACTCTACTTTGTTGTTTTTTTATAGGACAATTGCAGACGAGCTGAAAATGTTCTTCGTTTATGGATCATTGAAGCCAAGGACCTTGCCCCTAAAAAGAAATATTTCTGTGAACTGTGCCTTGATGATACCCTCTTTGCTCGTACAACCAGCAAGACCAAAGCAGATAATATTTTCTGGGGTGAACATTTTGAATTCTACAGCCTTCCACCTCTTCATAGCATCACAGTTCACATTTATAAAGATGTGGAAAAAAAGAAGAAAAAAGACAAGAATAATTATGTAGGGCTAGTCAACATTCCCACTGCCAGTGTGACTGGTCGCCAATTTGTAGAAAAGTGGTATCCAGTGAGTACCCCTACACCCAACAAAGGAAAGACAGGAGGACCTTCTATTCGGATTAAATCACGTTTCCAAACTATCACCATTCTGCCTATGGAGCAATACAAAGAATTTGCAGAATTTGTCACCAGCAACTACACCATGCTGTGTTCTGTCCTTGAACCAGTAATTAGTGTGAGAAATAAAGAGGAGTTGGCCTGTGCCTTAGTGCACATTCTTCAGAGTACTGGCAGAGCCAAGGTAAGTGGAAAAGGAGGGCTGCATTAGCCAAAATCTCTTCCCTACCTTTTATGAAGAAGCATATATACTATGTTTCATGTAGAGATCCAGATTGGAGAAGTATGCTTTGCTATTGGTTAAAAAAAAAAAAAAAATTAGGAAGGAAGTCTAGTAGTAGTAGTAGTAGATTCAAGGATTGGGGATTATAAAACAAGGAAGTAACATGGAGAAACGAGCAGATATTTCTTTAAAGTCCATTTGCATGAAACATAGATACCAGGACGAGCTCTTTATTGTCTGACAGAAGAAGTGGTACCATTGGTGTGCTAATCCCACAGTGTGTTCAAGATTAGTTCCAGAGTGTGCTGAATGATGGTTATACTCCTTGCTATACTTTAAGTTAAGATTAACTGATGACTCTATTCCCTAGTCACAGAAGGAGGTACTCCAGAAGCACGGTAGACATCGACAAGAGTCTTCATGGAATTAAAATACCAAGGGATATTGATTAGTAGCTGTTTCATGATAATCTTAACCTCATTTCATCCTGGATAGAAGTAAAAATTCAGGAAGATGGAAAAAGAGAAATATGCTAATTATATGAAGAAAACCAACCAACTGATAGTCTTTGATCAGCCTGAACTATGATAATTACCATCTCTGTGAGGCATATTTGCTAGGCTGAGTCTTCATTATATTGTATGCAAATGGATCACGGTAAAATTGTATTTTAGATCTAGAGTTCACAGTTAGAATAATTTATTTAGAACCAAACAATAAAAGTAAGTGCTTTTAAGATTTCATGATACAAATCAGAATAATATATCAGTATATTCAATCTACAGTCCCTTATCTAAATGCCTTCCTACTGATTATCATTTTTGTAGTTGAAAGTTTTGATTATAATTTTGAGTTTTCTAGTGTTATAAACGCGTGTGAGTTTGGGATGAGGTGCCATTGAAATTTTGAATTTCATCTTTGAAAGTGTATGGATATGTTCATTCTGCTCTTCCATTGCTTAAGGTTCAAGATATATATATATATATATATATATATATATCATATGTATATGATATTTTTTAAACAACTTTATTGAGGTACAGTTTATGTACAATACACCCTTTTAAGTGGAAAGTGCAATGAGTTTTGACATATTATGCACCCATGGAAACCACAACAGTCAAGATACAGAATGTTACCATCACCCCCGTAAGTTTCCTCCTGTTCCTTAGCACATGAATTGTAATAGTGATTCCTACATTTGTAACTCTTACTTTGTTGAGCTGCCACAGAGTAAATCCCCTTAATGTTCAAAATGCTTAATTTTCAAGTAAAAGTAAATCAGCATATTTCCTTTGTTTTTGGTTTTGGAGACTTTGAAATATCCAATGAATATATAACATTCCACATATGATGTTACTGCATTTAAACTAAAGAATAATAAACATTGAATTTTACATCAAGTTAATCTTTAAGACTATTGAGAAATGAACCAACTATTCCTTAAGGGCTTTATTTCTCCTTATGCCTTTTTTCTGGATAGATGGGTGGATGGATGGATGGAGATACATAGATGGATAGATAGACAGACAGATAGAAAATGAGTTCAAGTGTTAAGTTTAAGAAATTCCATGTTAACACCATGGACCAATTTATAACTATTATATATTGAACATCTAATATTAATGTACCAGAAACTGTTAAATGCTGAAGATCTGGAAATGACTAAAAATAGACACTGTCTTTGGCCTCATGGGGTTTACAGTCTTCTGGGGGAAAACAGATAAGAATTAAGTACTTACAGAAATAAATGTGTGATTACAGTGAGAAATGCAGAGGGGGGAAAGATATATGGCACTATGAGAGTGGGGAATAGGAGACCTGACTGATGCTGCTTCAAAGAAGGCTTCACTGAAGAAATGAGGTACAAATGAGGATCCAAAGGATTTGAGGAATTAACTCCATGACAGTGAGGGCAGGAGCGAGGGTAGGAGTGAAGCAGAACAGCATTTGCAGAAGCTTTGTGGTAAATAGACGGCATCATGTGTTAGAAAGGGCTTGGTGTTATTCAAGGGCCTAAAGAGAAGCCCCTTGCGGCTGGAATGGAATGCAGAGAGAATGGTATACGAGGAAGCTGGGAAGGTGGACAGAAACCAGAAAATATAGGGATTCGTGGGCCGCATGCAGAAGTATGGTCTTTATCAAAAGTGCAATGGAAAACCTTTGGAGGAATTTTAAACTTCGGGTTGGGGTGATTAAGCTTTTATCCTGATTGACTTTTTTCTTTCAAATGAATCAGGCAGCTTTAGTTTTAAAGCAGCATTCCCAGGATGTCCGATATTTCCTCAGTTTCTTGCAATGTGTATTACTTATTCATTTGCTTTGTGCCTCATTGAACGTTTTTCTACCAGGATTTTCTCACCGACTTGGTGATGTCTGAGGTGGATCGCTGTGGAGAGCATGACGTCTTGATCTTCAGAGAGAACACCATTGCCACCAAATCCATTGAGGAATACCTTAAGTTGGTGGGACAACAGTATCTTCATGACGCATTGGGTATGGAGAAGAAGCGCATTGTTTTTTTTTGCCTTTCGACTTTGTTATTTCACCCTCGTAGGACAAACAAATTGAGCCCAAATTCAGCATGTTACTTAGTTCTAGCTGATGAGAGTGTTAAAGTTTGACTTTCAGCTGTAAGTCTCTCTAGTACTCACAAGTAGTACTGCTTTATTACACATTGATTTATTCCAATATGTACAGAAAGAGAAAGCTCATCAGCATATGCGGCTACCCCCAGGACCCTCAAGTTCTTTACACTAAGATACACAATATGAGTGGATGTCACTACTAGATCTGAGGGTACCTGTTTCCCCCAAAGTGTTGATTATTTACATTATGATATAAATATATTACTGAAATCTTGAAAGTGTTAACATTTGTTATCATGCATCAAAAGGTAAAAAAACTCTTGCCAGTTCCCACAACTCCCAATTTCTGCCTTCAAGATCTCTAGAATTTTTAATAATTACTACATTTTGCCCAATCAGTAGTTCTTTTTTTCTTTTTTTTTAAGATTTTCTTTATTTATTTGACAGAGACACAGCGAGAGGGGGACCACAAGCAGGGGGAGTGGGAGAAGGAGAAGCAGGCTTCCCACAGAGCAGGGAGTGATGCGGGGCTCGATCCCAGGACCCTGGGATCATGACCTGAGCCGAAGGCAGATGCTTAAGTGACTGAGCCACCCAGGCGCCCCTACCAATCAGTAGTTCTTGCTGACTAGGCCACTTACCTGGAATTTCAGATCTGGTCATGAAATTCAGGCATTAAAACCACTAGAGTAAGGCACTGTGCTGGGTGACATACATCATGATAAAGCAGACACGAGTTTCTTGAAGAACATAGTCATTTCTTTTATCTTCATATCCCTAGTACTTCCCACAGAATGTAGAGCAGCACCATCGTATGGAAACATAATGTGAGTGATTTAAATTTCCTAGTCGTCACAGAATGAAAAGGGTAAAGAGAAATAGGTAAACTTAGTTTTAATAACATTATAGTTAACCCAGTATATCCAAATGTTATTTAGCAGGTTATCAATATAAAAACTATTAGTGAGGCATAATACTTTTTTTCATACTAACTCTTTAAAATTTGGTGTGTATTTTGCATTTGTTACACATTCCAATTGGCGCTAGCACATTTCAAGTGCTCAGTAGTCACATGTGACGGTCAAGAGTAGACAGTAAGTTATGTTGAATGAATGGAGAGATTTTTGCCCTCAAGGAGTTTATAAGATAGGGAGATGAGGAAGATAAGGATATCCCTATAACCAAAAAGAGAGAGACGGAGATCCTGTGCTTTCCCAAAGAATTAAAGAAATTAATTCTAGCTGATGGAATTATGAAATTTCCCATGTAAGATACATAAATAGTGTGTGTGTAGCTTGAAGAGTAGAAAGGCTATATAAAAACAGATATTGGACAAGGGAAATAGTAGGAATTGGCAGAGGGGAAAGAAGCACACGGACAAAAAGGCGTAAAGGTATGAGAGAACCAGGCATGTATGAAATAAAATTAATTAGCTGAAAAATGAAATAAGTAAGTCAACAACAACAAAAAAGATTAGAAAAACAATTAGGGGGCGCCTGGGTGGCTCAGTTGGTTAAGCGACTGCCTTCAGCTCAGGTCATGATCCTGGAGTCCCGGGATCGAGTCCCGCATCGGGCTCCCTGCTCGGCAGGGAGTCTGCTTCTCCCTCTGACCCTCCCCCCTCTCATGCTTTCTCTCTATCTCATTCTCTCTCAAATGAATAAATAAAATCTTTAAAAAAAAAGAAAAAAAAGAAAAACAATTAGAACCAATTTGTTGAGAGCCTTGAGTGCTGGGCTGAGGAGTTTAGATTTTACAGTAATCACTGGTGAGCCACTGTAAGTTTTGAGCAGGGTATTTTCAAGAGAATTAGTTTAACAAAATGATTAAAATGTGTTGGTGAAGAAAGCGACTGAAAAGAGATACCAGTTAAGAAGCCATTGTAAGAAGGAAGGCAGGAAATCAGGAGCCTCTGAATGATGTGATCACCAAGAATAAGAGGAAAGGGGGATCTGAGAAATATTAAAGAAGTTGAGCTGAGGGGACATGGCAACTTGTCAATTTGTGAGAATGGGCCGGGGTAGGGGTTGGAGACCAGATATTACAATGAATGTTGGGCCTTGAGTTACTAGAAGGATGATGAGATTCTCGACAGAAATAAAGAACACAGAAGCAGTAGGCTTGAGAGATGGAAAGTGATATTTCCACTTCATGGGTATTCAATTTGAAGTTCTAGTAGGAAATCCCAGGGGTTCTAGGTGAGAAATCCCAAGACATCTGTCTAGGTGTCTCTTGGAAATTTAGGACTAAGTTACCCATGTGGAGGGATAAATGAAGCTACAGATCTTCCAGTGCACCTAGGTTTATGATATAGATGGAAGGAAGAAGAGGAATCAGGGAAGTGATCACAAAGAGAAAGGACGTGTGCACACATGCAGGCAAAGCAAGAAAACCAAGAAAATACTGACTCTTAGACACCAAAAGAGAAGAAAGCATCAATAGAGTCAGAGATTGAGGAAAGCAGAGGTTAAAAAAAAAAATGGCTATCACATTTGGCAACTTAAAGATCACTATTGGGGCACCTGGGTGGCTCAGATGGTTAAGCATCTGCCTTCGGCTCAGGTCATGATCCCAGAGTCCTGGGATCAAGTCCCACATCGGGCTCCCTGCTCAGTGCAGAGCCTGCTTCTCCCTCTCCCTCTGTCATTCCCTCTGCTTGTGCTCTCTGGCTCTGTCTATCTCTCTGTCAAATAAATAAATAAAATCTTTAAAAAAAATAAAGATCACTAGTGGTGGCTGGGACTGCTATCAGGAGGACAGGGACCAGGTTGTACGGGGTAAAATATGAATGACTGTTCAAGAAATAGGCCCACTGTGTTTACATGAAGTGGACTCAGTGTAGTAGCGATTAATTCCTACTCTGCAGAATTAAATTTCTTCTCTTCCTGCTTCCTAACTTCATAGTCTTTTCTCTAAGTCATGTGCTTTAGTTTAAGATCTAATGGGAATTTGTAAGAATAGTGAAAATGGATTTTCATTGATATTGGGAAAGGTACAGAGAGGTTCATAGTCTCACCAAAAGGGCTTATTACAGTCCTATCCTAAAGTATATCTCATGGCTTGCTTTAATGATTTGTATTGCCTTATAAAAGCAATGATGAAGCATCTCAAACCATAGTCTCCATTCTGTGGACCTAGGGATAAATATGTGTTGACTACCTACTTCTTAAAAATCAAAATCTATATTCTGCCATTCAGTGTACTAATAAACAGGATTTCCAAATAAATAATTTCCAAAGTGAAAAGTAGATGCAAGTGCTTTGATAGAACAGAGAATAATTAAATAGCTGATGGACTATATGAGACATGAAAATTCAGTGAGCATGAGAAGAAACTCAAATAACCCCACACAGATCTCTATGATCAGATTCATAACCCAAGAGCAAGGACCAAAGTAGTGAAAATGGCTACAAGAGCATAAACAAAATTAATTGGTAAGATGCTTCAGGATGGAGATTTTACTGTCTTCTTCCCGCTTAACTTCCCACATTTCTAGTTAGCCTTAAGATCCTAGATGCTCAGTGGCTGTTTTTTCTCCTATATTTTACTTTTGTGACAAAAACTCTCTTTTGAAAACAACTTACAGAGTGTGTCTTGGAGCCAGTGTAAATTCAGACTTATTTGATATGGTTTGAGATAGTAATGTGATTTTTCAAATAGTAACCCTGAAGAAAGAACTGCACAATTTTCGGGGCGCCTGGGTGGCTCAGTTGGTTAAGCGACTGCCTTCGGCTCAGGTCATGATCCTGGAGTCCCTGGATCGAGTCCCGCATCAGGCTCCCTGCTCGGCAGGGAGCCTGCTTCTCCCTCTGACCCTCCCCCATCTCATGTGCTCTCTCTCTCTCATTCTCTCTGTCTCAAATAAATAAATAAAATCTTTAAAAAAAAAAAAAAAAGAACTGCACAATTTTCAGTTACCTGAGAAAAATTCAATTATTTGCATATGAAACTGTAATTACTGTGGCAGGAGCCTCTAATACTACAATTGAGGAAGGTTTTATAATAATTATTATATAAAGAGGCTTCACAGTGAAGTCTCAGTAAACCAAAAAATTAATAAGGACAGCTGAGCACTCAGAATAATTAAAGTTTAATTATATTTCATGCACTTTGGGCAAAAAAATAAATGCTGTTTCCAGGCTGCCTGAAGAATTCTCAGAGAAAATTTAGTTAAAAGTTGCCAGTTTGGGCATCTGGGTGGCTCAGTCGGTTACGCATCTGCCTTCTGCTCAGGTCATGATACCCAGGGTCCTGGGATCGAGCCCCACATTGGGCTCTCTGCTCTGTGGGAAGCCTGCTTCTCCCTCTCCCACTCCCCCTGCTTGTGTTCCCTCTCTCGCTGTGTCTCTCTCTGTCAAATAAGTAAATAAAAACATTAAAAAAAAGAAAGAAAGAAAGTACAGGTCCTCTCTGCTAGATCCTAGATCTGTCTGGCTCCAAAACCTTTACTTTTTCTATGCACTAAATTCCTGTTCTCCAAGCACTTTTCCTCCAAATAATCACTTTCTGGCCTCTATTATAGCATTTTTGTAAAATTTTTCGCTTACCTCACTATAACCCTTTTAATAGAAAATGCCCCGCATGTTGCTGCTGCTACTTAATTTTGCAGAAATTTTTGTTCGCTTCGTGAAATTTATTAGAACTAGGCTAAACCTCGAGAGATATAAGCAGATTTGAAAGGATCGTAGAGACCTATAAAAACCCAAGAATACATACTGTCATCTCTGATAAATATTGAGCATCTGCAGTGCTTTGGGAGCTGTTTGATAGGCTGGAAATTCAACCATGAATCGAAGCAGGCCTCTGACCTCCGAGGGTATTCATCCCAGAGAGGTGAACGTGGGACAAACATGTAAACAAATAATCACCAGTGTGAGACATGGAACACTAGAACATACACAAGGTATAATGTATAGTGGAGGAAAAACAGGGAAGGTAAGGATTTGTTCTTTTAGGGACTATGGACATATCTCTGTAGAGGATGGAATATATGAACAGTGCTGCTAAACTAAATTTATTTGGGCGAACATTATATAAAGAAATGTTCTGCTCCAGTTTTGTGCTATGTTGAATGACTGTCCCCTTCACAGGAGATTAAGTCTAGAGACCCTTACTTGAATCTATGTTTGGCACCAGCTTTAGCACTAAAAACCTTAGGTGGGCTATTCAGTCAAGCTTGGGTTCTTTTGTCTTCTAAAATAATAACATTATTCACCCTGGTAGAAGGGCCTTATAACAAATAATGAGTTCCTGCTAATAAAATATATTTGTGATTTTAGATAATAGATTTAAAGTTGTATCATTGATTAAACTAGTATCATTATTATTTTTATAAATACCATTATGGTGATGTTAGTGATTGCAGTTTTTCCACTTCCAGGATGAGGAAAATAAACATGATATATGGGAGGTAGTAACCCTTGGGTTCTAAAGCAGTAACAATCCTTTGTGCCCTCCACGTCAGGTCTCAGAAAGAAATTCCCATTCTACGTTAAGGACAGAAATCCGAAATCCTTTTATTCTGTTCGGGAGGACACTATTCATAGTTGTACTGTCTGTCATCTTCTCTCTTCAAACAGGGGAGTTCATCAAAGCTTTGTATGAGTCAGATGAGAACTGCGAAGTGGACCCCAGCAAGTGTTCCTCTAGTGAACTGATAGACCATCAGAGCAACCTGAAGATGTGCTGTGAGCTGGCTTTCTGCAAGATCATCAACTCCTACTGGTGAGCAGGTGTCAGTGCTTCCGTCCCTGCATATGGAATTGACATTTTTCCATGCAAAAGTCATCACAGTGTTAACGGTGCCATTTCCCAACCAAAGGAAGGGCTGAGGGGGAAGATGGAAGGTTTCCCTGATAGAGTGCCCTCGAAGATCCAAATCTCCAGTGTAAGCAGCAGTACCTGTGAACTGACTCTCTACATAAATATATTTCCCCAGAATCTTAGCACCACATCCTCTAATACCAAAAGTATTTTAATGGCTTTCTAAAATACTTACTAGTGTTAAACGGTTGTGTTAATGATTTTTGCATTGCTCCAACCCCAGCGATTAGTGAGATTTTTGGAAGAGTTTTGATGAACACTCTTTAGAGAGATTATGGTAAGCTCTATTAAACCAGATGGTTTAGTCAGGAGCCTCATGCCATTTTCCCACTTTGCAAAACTAAATTTACACTAATCCCTGAGTTTTGTAGCTTTGGGTTTCCAGTCTCCATCTGGACTTTTGTCAATTTTCCACCAACTCTAAGCCATGAATCAGGCAGAATTCTCTCTACTAGGCTCTCCTCTTAGCCTGTCTCTAGAGCAGAGGCGTGTTGGGCCAGAGTGCGATCACTTGTGTTTTCTTGGGTTGTGGTCCTTTTATATTTAGAGGTTTGATCTTTTTTTCCTTCCCCAGTGTTTTCCCTCGTGAGTTGAAAGAAGTGTTTGCATCTTGGAAGCAGCAGTGCCTGAACCGCGGCAAGCAGGACATCAGTGAGCGGCTCATCAGTGCCTCATTGTTCCTCCGTTTCCTGTGCCCCGCCATCATGTCTCCCAGTCTCTTCAACCTTATGCAGGAGTATCCTGATGACCGCACATCTCGTACCCTGACTCTGATTGCCAAGGTCATTCAGAACCTGGCTAACTTTGCCAAGTAGGTGTCACTACCTTAGGCACTTTTTAAAAACATTGTTTTAAAAAATACGTGATACATAAAATTTGGATGGGGGTGGGGAAGCCTCATCACTCATATTACAAGATTTTCATCGCGGTGGTATTAAAAATAAGGAAAAAAGAAGGAAACCGCTTAAATATTCACTTTATAGGAGTGGTTAAATAACCCATGGTACATGCATTCAGTAGAATATTTGCAGCCACCACAGTGTTCATAAAAAATATCCAGTAATATGGAATATGATGAAGATATAATTATACTCAATGAAAAGTGCTATTAAAAACTTAAGCAAAAAAGAAAATGGATACTAGAAAATATGTTAATACAAAAACCTAAGTATAAAAACCATCTGACAAACTCAATGTTTACATTATCTAAGACAATTGACTTGTCCCCTTCAGAAAAAGTCAATGTCATGAAAAATTGAAAAGATGGAGAGGGACTGTTCTAGATTTTAAAACACTGCAATGCTTGAATCTTAATTGGATCTGAATTGGAAAAAAAAAATCTATAAAAGTCATTTGGGGACAATTAAATGTGGACTATATATAGATGATTTATGGATAATGTTTTTAAAAAGTTTTAGTGTGATAATGGCATTGGTTTATGTAAGAGATATTCCTTATTCTGGAGAAATGGGTGCTAATGTATTTAGAGTTTATGTCTGCAACTTAGTTTAAAATGGTTCAGCCAAAAAAAAGTGTGTGCAGAGAGAGAAAGTGAAAGCAAACTTGGCAAAATGTTAACAGTTGGTTAATGTAGACGAATGCATATGGTTGTTTGTTATATAGTCTTTCAACTTTTCGATAGATTTAAAATTTTTTGAAAGGGAGTTAGGAAACTATTGGGGAGGAAATGCACTTGAATTGTAAACAGCAGGTATGTTTGGGTGGCAGAGTGTGTCCACTCACACCTTTTTCTTGCCACTTTTCATTGTTTCTAAAAAGACAAGATTCTCTATTAGCAGTGTGTTGAAGGAAAAAATTAGAACTTCGGTGAGACAGATTGTTTTCTAGTATAAATAGTGGCTTTTTAGAAGTGCACTATTTTAACTTTGTGTATCCTATTTAAGAGCCAACACAGAAGTAGACATATTTACCCTATTTGAGTTAATTCTGGTAAAAATTATTTCTATTTTATTTTGGAAGAAGTTTTCTGGGCTTAAGCAAGGCCCTGAAGATACCTAGAATTTAGAGAGACAAAGAAGAGAAGTTCCTCTATAACGAAAATAAATACCATGAGCAAAGGCTTGGAGAAGCACCATATATTTGGGGGACTCTGAAGAAGCTAGCAATATTGAAGGTTTATACTGATGAGCATTTGGTAGGCAAATGAAGGTTATTTACAGAGAGCTTTAAATACCAGAAAAAAAGAGGTTTAGCTTTAGCCGACAGAGAATAGAAAGCTATGCAAAGTGTTTGAGTTTTACATCAGTATTAAGAAAGTATGTTTTAGCATTTATCACTTACAGATTATAAATTAGTCACTTACCTCCCCAACATAAAAACAAAAAATTGGGCACATGATGAGATGAGCACTGGGTGTTACATGCAACTGATGAATCATTGAACCCTACATCTAAAACTAATGATGTACTCTATGTTGGCTAATGGAATTTAAATTTAAAAAAATAAATAAAAAATTTAAAGCTCAGTGTAAAATCAACTCAAACATCTCTTTTCCTGAATATGTCCTTTCCCATTTTCTCTCCCTCTACTTCAGATTTGGTAACAAAGAAGAATACATGGCATTCATGAATGATTTTTTAGAGCATGAATGGGGTGGAATGAAGCGCTTTCTTTTGGAGATCTCTAATCCAGACACCATCTCAAACACCCCAGGCTTTGATGGTTACATTGATCTGGGCCGAGAGCTTTCAGTTTTGCATTCCTTACTGTGGGAAGTAGTTTCCCAACTTGATAAGGTAAAGTAGGCTGGAAGCATAATGGGAGATGGGAGTTAGAGAACCTGAATATACCTGAATTCTGGAGAGTATCTACAGAGTGACAGCATTCATGCTTTCTGCTAGTTGAAAGCAACCTTTTGTGCTAGAAGTCTGGGAGTAAATAGTTATCATTTCCGAGTAAAATATGTGCCCTGCAAACCAAAAATTCTAGAAGGCCGTGAAATTATTAACATATATTTTTAACTAATTATCTGAATTAATGGAGTATATATTTCTATAAATAAATAAATATATGTATGGAACATTATATATAACATGTCTAAAAACTTCCCTAGAAACTAACATCAAACATTGCTAAGTGCAGATTTATTCATGTATAGCAGGATGAGGTGATGAAACCTCTTATAATAATTCTAACAAAACTGTGGACTTAGAAAAATGCTGAGATTATCGTGTTTAATTAGTTTTACTCACGAGACTCTTTTATTATGCAAGTCAGAGGGTTCAATATAACTATTAGGACTACTGAGTTACATGGGATCTGAAAATTCTGATGTTTTCTTTCTCTACAGATATGAATTTAAAAAACAAAATACTTTTAATCATTTATCTTCTGAGTATAAGCTAAGAATTACATATTGATAACTAAATATATACCATGCCAATCATTTTCTTCCTTCTGGAATTTTTCAAAGAGAAATAGAATTTGTAATGGAAAGTAGTCTTAGACTTTAGCTAGGTTTATCGCAATAATTATTTGTTGATGTTTTTGTTTGCTACAGGTACTTCATAAATAGGTGTGGTGGTATGTTAGAATAACTTCAAAAGACAGTTTTTTTTTTGTGATAAAAATGTATTTGTTTTCCTCCATTTTCCTATTATCCTTAACAATGTTGTACCAATAAAATGGGGGGAGTAAGACTTATTAGTAAAGACCACTTTCCTGAGGCAATGTAAATGGTAGGGTGTCCTATCATTTGTAAAATAATAAACTGTTTTGTATTCTTGAGGACCCCTTCTTCACTTGTAGAAATGCTAGCTAGACTTTGAGTTGCAGCTGTACTGAGGATAAATTCCTTGAATATGAATCATGGCTCAGGAAAGTTGAGCAAGTAAAGGCTATTCTTTGGGTGGCATTTGACCAGCCACTCTACCCATCTGAGCAGAGTTGAAGAGTCTCAGTTGTGGAGAAGACACAGGAGACCCAGAAGCAGCCGTGTAAAGCTGTCCGAGAGTTGAGGAGTCGCGTAAGACTCCATGAGAATAAGAATTCCCCAAAGAAGAAAATGATTGAGATGGATAAAGCCAATACTAAAAAGTGACTCTTTTGTCGAGTAACCGCATCAGTGGGATGCGGATACAGTAATTTTGTGAAATAGACCTGGTTGATTTAGGGTCAAGGCCTTTTTAACGGGCTTTGCTAAGTAAACATGACTTCTCCTTATTCATCTGTGTTTGGTCCTGGGAACTGGGGTGAATCTTAGATACATCCCATAGAGAGAGTTTACCTGATATTGCTGCTTAAAAAAAGATTGTCTTGCTGATGCAAACCCAGTTGACAATAGGTCAGAGTTCCCAAAAGCAAATGGGATAATGGATGGCAATATCAACTGTGTGCCCTGCAGTGCTCCAGACCCCTGAATGCAACACCTTCTTGTATGTTGGCATGCATTTCTTTTCTCACATGATGCCTTTTCTTTGGAAGTTCCATCACACTAGCCAATCCTCTGGTCTTGAAGTCCTTTGGTTAGAAGGTGTTTGGTTCTTCCCCTACCCCCCCCCCACCTTGATCTACTAGCCTCCCAAAGATTTAGTTTGCTTTGCATGCCTATTTTAGTTGGAATGGCAATAGTTTGGTTGTTTTGAGCATGTCTTTTAATTTTTATTTGCGTAATCCTAATTTCTATTTCCTTTCTTTCCTCGATGTCTGCTGCACCTTGTTTCGCCTCCTCCATTCATCTCGACGCCATGGTTCTGCTGCTCCATAACAATGCATTATGAACCTGCCACTCCCATATGCAAACACCTACCCTTCCCTCCAACCTACACCCCTCCATCAATGGGCATCGTTGTCCCAAAAACAATCCTTGGTGGATGTCGCAATGCTTATTATCCAATTAGGGTGAAAATTCCTTCCTACAGGCGACCGTGGCAAAATTGGGACCTCTGCCTCGAGTTCTTGCTGATATTACCAAGTCTCTGACTAATCCTACACCAATACAACAGCAACTGAGACGCTTCACTGAGCATAACTCCAGTCCAAATGTCAGTGGAAGCCTCTCCTCTGGGCTGCAGAAAATATTTGAAGACCCCACTGACAGGTATGAAAGAGAGAATTGAAACTGTTGTCTCAGAGAGAGATAATGCTTAGAGATTTGGCAGAAATCTATTTAACTTATTTGTTGAATTTACAATCTGAAAGTCATCAATTGGAAAGAATCATCTGGCCTGAGATAATCCAGTTGTTTATCATAATAATACACAAGATCTAGGATACTTATTTTCTAGAATGATATTGTAGAGTTATATTCAACAAACATAAAAAAAACCTAAGTCCACCTTAATGGGGGAAGATTAAATTTATATTTTCATATATTGTAGCACTCAAAAATCTAGAGAACCTCAGTTAATGTCATTTTAACTGTGTCAGCTGGATAGGTAGATGCAATGTTGATGTTTAGACTGACCCTCTTTTCTGGATTGGCAAGACTTGGGCCTTTAGCAGGCACCCTTTGGTTGTACACACAGCGCTGCTCCCTCCTCTTGAAGGTTTAGACAGAACCAATTAACTATGAATTGGAATACCTCGGGAGGGTTTAAAACCTAACTAGGAAATGACTGGAATTCTAGTAAAAATCAAAGACAATGATGGAGTGGTATACACAGTGTTATTCCCCACCTTCAGAGAGAAACTAAAAATGTGGATTTTTAAGAATTGTAATGATGAAATCTGAGTTCAGAAACCAACATAAGTATCCACATTGGGCCTGGAGCCTTCAGAAATGTTCATATGCCTTGGATTGAGAAATCCTAACTATTTTGAATTTGCCTCCAGAGTAATTAAGGGTCCTCTTTTTCCACAGTGATTTGCATAAGCTAAAATCTCCAAGCCAGGACAACACAGATAGCTATTTCAGAGGGAAAACATTATTGCTGGTTCAGCAAGCCTCCTCCCAGAGCATGACTTACTCTGAAAAGGATGAAAAGGAAAGTAGCCTTCCTAATGGTCGGAGCATCTCCCTCATGGACCTTCAGGACCCTCACACTGCTCAAGTAGAGCATGCGTCTGTCATGCTTGATGTGCCTATGCGCTTAACTGGAAGCCAGCTTTCCATCACCCAGGTGGCCAGCATCAAACAACTGCGGGAAACCCAGAGCACCCCTCAGAGTGCACCCCAAGTGAGAAGGCCCCTGCACCCAGCCTTGAACCAGCCAGGCAGCCTCCAGCCCTTGTCATTCCAGAACCCTGTCTATCACCTCAATAACCCAATTCCAGCAATGCCAAAGGCCTCTGTGGATTCCAGTTTGGAGAATCTAAGCACTGCCAGTTCCAGAAGCCAAAGTAACAGCGAAGATTTCAAACTCAGCGGGCCCAGTAATAGCAGCATGGAAGACTTCACCAAACGCAGCACCCAGAGCGAGGATTTCTCGAGGCGGCACACTGTGCCGGACAGACACATACCTCTTGCTCTGCCACGGCAGAGCAGTACCGGGCAGGCCCCCATCCGGAAGATGGACCAGGCTGGGTTAGGTGCCCGAGCCAAAGCCCCGCCGTCCCTGCCGCACAGCGCTTCCTTACGGAGCACGGGGAGCATGTCGGTGGCGTCTGCCGCGCTGGTGGCCGAACCTCTGCAGAACGGGAGCCGGTCCCGGCAGCAGTCCTCCTCCTCTAGAGAGAGCCCCGTGCCCAAAGTGAGAGCGATCCAGAGACAACAGACACAGCAGGTAGGGGCGAGGGCTGGAGGGGTCTGGCTTCTACTGGTCCAGCTGTCTCCCTGGTTCTTTGTATAGAAATCATTAGGAAACCCAATTGCTAGCAGCATTTCCACTGAAAAATAGTTTCTGCAACTTTGAAATGGAAAGAGGAAGTGAAAAGTCTGGGAGGCTTCTGGCGAGGTGAGGCAGCAGCACGTAGCTTGACTCATTCCCCTCAGGAGACTGACAGCCACGCAGAGGGCTTTTCCTTCTCTTCAAGCAGCTGAGCTGCTACCTGGGTTTGCACTGAGAACAGGTCAGGGTTGAATGAATAATTAGAACACATGAACTACAAAACCTATAGGCCAGATCAACTAGAATATATTTGGGGAATCTGGACATTAATCCTCCTTAATTTTTTTTTTTTTCCCTTAAGTTTCCAGAATAAACTTTGGCATTCTGAGCCAAGCATTTAATGTAACTGCTCTCTACTCCATCCCCCACCTCCCTCTGGACATAACAAGTCTCATGTGCCTTTTCCTGGAAATGACTAGAAAAATAAACAACTGAACACCTCTAAAGGCAAGGTAAAGGAGAGAGGGAACAGGATAGAAACACAGGTGGTTGACAGGTACACTAACCATTTACAAATCCCTTCTATTTGCATTGGTAAGCCCAGGTAGTGTCACACCCAATCTTAAGATTTCTGGACTTTTCTTCTTGACACATAAAAAGTTTTCCCAAGAGGGGCGCCTGGGTGGCTCAGTCGTTAAGCGTCTGCCTTCGGCTCGGGTCATGATCCCAGGGTCCTGGGATCGAGCCCCACGTCAGGCTCCCTGCTCAGCGGGAAGCCTGCTTCTCCCTCTCCCACTCCCCCTGCTTGTGTTCCCTCTCTCTCTGTGTCTCTCTCTGTCAGATAAATAAATAAAAAAATAAATAAATAAATAAAAAATAAAAAAGTTTTCCCAAGAATTTAATTATTCATGACTTCCCTACATACTACATTTTGAGGCACCAATACATATTTTGCTTTTGGGAACAAACTAATAACCTGAGCAATACATGTATATGTATATGTATACATTAATATCTTTCATCTAAAAAAGATTTTTCTCCTTTGTATTTGCTGACCTTTTTTTGAAACCTAATCATACTTTATAAGTAATAGGGAGCTTTGTGATTGAAAGAGTTCTATGACAGATCCTTTTGTCAGCAAAACCACTGGTCAGAGGAGACTGCAATAAAACCCCAGTGTATCTTTTTAATATATTTGGCTTTTTTTATAGGTAAGGCATTTACTGATTTGGCTGCTTCTGCCTCCATTCTGCTGTAATCAGAGGCCTTGCCCCTAGTTTGATAGTTACTGTTTTAAAAACAATTAGCACACTGACAGAATCCTGGGATGCAGAAGTAGAGGAAAAGATGAAAAGCACGACTAACTTAAGCAGATTCCCGCAGCCGACTTCCTGAGCAGAACCTCCTAGTTGGTCATTCTTTCTGGAGAAATTTCCAGAGAAATTCCTTCAGTCTTAAATTTTTCATTTTCATTTTGTTTATATTTCCCCAATTCATTTGATTTTTTAAAGATTTATTTATTTTAGAGAGAGTGAGCATGAGCGGGGGGAGAAGGAGAGGGAGAATCCTTTTTTTTAAAATTTTTTTTTTTTTTTTTTTTTTTTAAGATTTTATTTATTTGCGAGAGAGAGAATGAGAGACAGAGAGCATGAGAGGGAGGAGGGTCAGAGGGAGAAGCAGACTCCCTGCTGAGCAGGGAGCCCGGAGAGGGAGAATCCTTGAGTAGACTCCCCGCTGAGCACAGAGCACAACACAGGGCTCAGTCCCAGGACCCCGACACCATGATCTGAGCCGAAACCAAGAGTTGGCCACTTAACCCATTGAGCCACCCGGGCACTCCCCCAATTCATTTTTGATTTAATAAGCTTTTTCATTTAAAGAAAAGGAAAGAAGATTACATATAATGAAAATGCTTATGCAAACCCATATCTTTCGTATGTATGTCCTATTATATCAATATATTTAATTTGTCAGAAGGCAGTCATTCACACCTTATCATCATCATTTCCACACGATACATTTATGCTAGCTTCTAGTTGAGATCAACTACTTTCAGAGAATCGAAGTGTTTACTGAGAGGAGAAAGAAAAAATAAGTAATTTCAGAGATGAAGTACTGTGTGGAGGCAGGCATCTGCTGGTGGGGGGGTTTGTAGCATGGGGTTCCTGAGGATGGGATAGGGAGTAGAGAAGAATATCGGATTGGCAGAGAGGGACAGGACAGCGGAAAGGGCCCTCCAACCTGCTTTTCAAAAGCTGACTCGGGCCCAGCCCTGGACAGAAAAGAGGAATGCTAACCCATTCCCCTGTATCATGTAGTCCTCAGTTCCCAGGGCCCGAGACTCAGACTGATGGTTTATAAATATTACAAATTACACAGCCTTCTGTGGGACCATCTGGAACCAATTGTCATTATAATATTTAGGTGTAGGAAAATCTAGCACCCATCACACAAGCAGTCAGTGCATGTTTCTATGGGTGAATAGAAGGCCGTCTGGAGAGACGGGAAGCAGGAAATGCGTACAGTCTACAAACCAATTTAAAAGTGTTTTGCGCCACAAGCCATCAATGAATTGGGGTATGTCTGTGTTACATTGGTGGAAGTGAGGCACAGAGTGAGACGGCCTAGTACGGCTTTATGTATTCATCTTTGTTTATGCTTTTGCTGGTAATGCCGCCATCACAGCAGTTCAAGCATAAATCACGGGTTTTTTATTGCTCAAGTTTCTGGTTTCTCTACATGGGCTTTTTCTATGCAGATGGTTTATTCTTTCAAACTTATGTTGTTATTTTTTATTCCTTATCTTCTGGTTTCTTGCTTTTCTCCTCTCACTCCCATGAAGCCTCTGAATTTCTATATAATCAGCACATTTTTGGCAAATTCCTTTGCATATTGTAATTGCAAATTGTGTTGGGGAATTCTTCTATCCCCAAAACTAGAGGATTTCTTTGTGGGGATTGTTCTGTAGGCGTCTCTAATTATCGGTGGCTTTGTCCCGTGCAAATTCCATCTGTATCTTAGCACAAAGGAGTGCCCATTGTTGGCGGCATTACTGGCTTTGGTCTTCATATACGTACTGAGTAGGAAGGAAATAAACTCCTAGTGAAACAATCTATAGGAAAGAGAGGGGTTTTTGTTTTGTTTTGTTTTGTCTTTTTTTTTTTTTTTCAGGATACTGCCTTCAAATTTTTTTACCCTTTTCAGCCTTTATTTGGATTTTTTCCCCCTCATTTTCCTCCGTTTTGTTTTTCATGTATCATGTACTATCTGTGTATAATAGACTGTACTTACAGTGTATGTGTTCAGATATAGCATGTTACAGAACCTTAAAAATTCAAACTTGAAGAGGCTTTTAAAATAAAAAATTCAAATTTAACAGTCCTGTTGGAAGGATGCTGCCGCTATCACGTGGGGATGTGTTGAACCATCTCCTAACCAGCCTCTTCAGGGACCCTCAGAGTTGACTTTAGTCAGCCCTCTCTTGGTGTTGACAGCAGAAGTGCTCTTCACTATGAGAACCAGACTGTTTCAGATTTGGAGAAGCTGAAACCAACAAGCCTTATTTATAGCTAGTAAATACTAGCACGTAAGGGGGACTGGCCTGTTCTCCATTGTCCTCAGCGTAGCCAGGCTTTGGCTGATGACAGGATCCGAGAAACTGCTGTCTCAGGCCCTTTTGCCCTAAAGCATTAGTATTTTTCCCAGAGAAACCCTAGACGGCTTTATCTCAAAGCAGAGATATTCCTAGTAGGAATTCCTCCTGCTTTTCTTTTTGTCTTTTTCATCCTTCCTTTTCTTTAATGATCCACCGTTGAAAGCCAGTGGATATAAATACTCTTCCTAAGGCTATAGCTAAGCAAAATGGGATTTGAAGCCCTTGCCCAACCTCTTTTCCCAATCTCTTTGACTCTAAACTAGAGATAATAAAATTTCCTATCTGTAATAATGCCTAAATAATAACTAAATAACTACTACTAATGAAAACTAGAGATAACAAATTTTGCTATCTTTGCTAGCTTTTTGTAAAGGAGATGGAGCAATCATTGAAGAAAAGCCTTTGATGCACTTCCAAAGGATTAGAGGAAAAACATATAGTATCTTTCTCTTAGTAATACAGTATAGTTTAGTAATAAATTCTAAAGAGAACCAGAGTATTAATAAATGAATATTTTATTGAGCATATATTGTGCAATTACATTGCTACCATTCAAAAATAAACTGTATAATATGGTGCCATGCATCAAGGATTGACCATCTAATTGGGAAATAAGACCAGCACACATAAAACCAATAGGAAAGGGGCGCCTGGGTGGCTCAGTTGGTTAAGCGACTGCCTTCGGCTCAGGTCATGATCCTGGAGTCCCGGGATCGAGTCCCGCATTGGGCTCCCTGCTCGGCAGGGAGTCTGCTTCTCCCTCTGACCCTCCTCCCTCTCATGCTGTCTCTCATTCTCTCTCAAATAAATAAATAAAATCTTAAAAAAAAAAAAAAAAAACCCACCAAAAAGAAAAAAAAAAGAAAAAAAAGTTATATAGTTTTCTAAATAAAAAAACAAAAAAAAAACCTCTATTTTAACTATTTTTTATTTGTTCAATATTACTTTTCTGTTCTTTATGATGTTGTAAAGGTTTTGCCATGAATACAAGGAATAGTTAATATTTTTTTCAAAGTTAATGACCTCCTACGATATGCCATGCAGAATGCTCGGATATATTAGGAAGTGGTTGAAAATCAGATTCGACCAATAAAATAGGAATAGACCCAAATGTCCAGTTCCATCACACAATCTCTTATAATTCATTGGACATTGTTAGTCCTTCTGAAGATACGGTAGCTACCACCATCACCAGTGGAATGAACCAACTCTTGTTTTTACAGCTTCTCACTTAACAGTCAAAGCCTAGATTGTGCTAAGGAGTTGTCACTGTTGTTTTAATATAGCTTTTTAATAGCTTTAATAGCTTTTAGGGGCTAAGATCTCTCCTTAGTGTGTTTTAGGATTATCTTTAGTGTGCAGTGCATTTATAGGCACTCAATAAATAGCTACCCCATGACAAATCACAGGGAAAGAAAGTCCATTCACGCAGCATCTTGTTAACTGTATAAAGCAGAAAGCTATTGAATTAGCTGCCTTGAAATAATAAATTCCAAACAGTAAAGTTGTTACTAGTTTTAGTACCTGCTTTATCTCAAACCACTATTGAATAATAGAAAATCCTGGTTTCATAGAAAAGCAGCTTTTCTGTGCCCTATGTGCTAACGTGATAAGATTATAAAATTTAAAAAGGGTTTGTCTCCTTTAAATAGTGGCTTTCTATTAATTTTTTGAAACTCAGAATCACATTCTTTTGTCTTTCAGGTGTACATATATCAAATAAAAACCTAAACCTCTTGTAAAACTATTTTTTTCTGCCAATGCTGAAACAATTTTTTGTGCTCTGCTTTTAGAATCCAGTAGGGGGAGAACGTGTGTGTGTGTGTGTGTGTGTGTGTGTGTGTGTGTGTGAAGTACCTTGCCGTTTCCAAAATGCTTTTACATGCTGACTCATTTGTTTCTCATAGTAACTTCTGATGTGGATAATTATTACCTTCCTTTATAGATGATACTCTATCCTATAGGCCAGTGTTTCCAAAGTTTGATACTCAAAATTATTTAAGTATACAAGATGTTTATTTAATTAATCACGTCATTATTTTAACACGTGTTAGAAAAATATGTAACTATTAATATTAAAATATATTTATAAATATATAATCTATATATAACCTCAAACTCATGATTGTACTGATGTTATTGCTTAGCATAAGGACTCCGCTGACAAGAAAAAGTTGTTTTAAAGGGATAAGTAATATATCAGTGATGATGTGGTTATGACAAAAATAATAAAGTGATACACAAATGAATGAAGTATACAACATACCTAGATAACAGAGTGAAGATGGAAATAGACTTTTAAAAACTGAAGATCTTGACATTTAAGACATGTTTATGTTTCTTGACACAGTGGAGAAAATGGCTTTAAAGGAGGAACTTCTAGAAGTCCATTAACAATTGCTTTGCTTGTGCCTCAGGCATGATGCCACTTTTTATTGATACATATCTGTAATCTGTTTGCAAATCAGTCAAACCAGGTTCTGCTTCATACCTTTAAGAACCACCCTCCTATGACTTGTGTATGTGTATTTTATAGAGTTTCTCCCAACCAGTATTTTTCATCTAGTCTTTCTAAATTGCAAAGTCATCAAAAAAAAACCTTCTTTTAAAATAGCTATCTATAGAGAGTTTAACTGGATTCTATTTCAGAATGACATAAAGATAATCTTAAGGTAGATAGCTCTGCATGGGAGAGAAAATTCCCTCCAATTATGAGATTACACAGTGTTGGTCCTCAAAATAGAAATCTATTTTAATTCTAAAAAGGCTAACTCAGGGGCAGCTGGGTAGTTCAGTGAAGCGTCTGCCTTGGGCTCAGTGCCTGCCGATCCCCCTGCTCGTGCATGTGCACTCTCGCTCGCTCTCGCACTCTCCCTCTGTCAAATAAATAAAATCTTTTAAAATAAATAAATAAATAGGCTAACTCACATACAATGCTGTGTTCTCTCCGTCTTTCTTTCCCTCCCAGCCTCTCTCGTTCTCTCTCTCTCTCTCTCGCAAGCACACCAGAGAAAAATAATTTGTTTTATATTTCTAGCATCATTTGTAGAGAAAGCTTTAATGTTCAATAGCTTAATATAAATTGTAATATCCAATTCCAGTTTTCTAAACATAAATATGGTAACATCCAAGCTCTGTAGTTTCCAAAGGACTTTCACATACATTATCTTATTCCGTCCCTTCAACTCTCTGTATCAGAGAGTGATGGTGATAGTGTCGGTGATGGCGGTGATATCCCTAATCAGTAGATTAAGAAAAGAGTATTGAAGAGATTAAGGGATAGTTTAAGTGGCAGGTTGCTACTTTTTTTTTTTTTAAGATTTTATTTATTTGAGAGAGAGAGCGAGAGCGAGCGAGCATGGGCCAGGGGAGGAGCAGAGGGAGAAACAGACTTTCTGCTGAGCAAAGAGCCCAATGTGGGACTCTATCCCAGAACCCAGAGATCATGACCTGAGCTAAAGTCAGACGCTCAACCGACTCAGCCACCCAGGCGCCCCAGGGTTGCTACTTAAGGCCAGAATTCTTATCACTCTGTATATTAATATTGGAAAAGGACAATTTATCTGGCTACCTAACTGGATCGAAATATCCCTTAAACTAATCCAATATCTATTGTTTTGATCCTGTATTCATCAAGAAACTGGTCTAAAATATAGACTTCTGGGGGCGCCTGGGTGGCTCAGTTGTTAAGCATCTGCCTTCGGCTCAGGTCATGATCCCAGGGTCCTGGGATCGAGCCCCGCATCGGGCTCCCTTCTCAGCGGGAGGCCTGCTTCTCCCTCTCCCACTCCCCCTGCTTGTGCTCCCTCTCTTGCTGTCTCTCTGTCAAATAAATAAATAAAATCTTTAAAATAAAATAAAATAAAATATAGACTTCTGAGTGGTCTTCATCCATCAAGAAGTCAGCACTCTGTAAAAATGAGCAGTATCACTTGTTTTTTTCTCTTTGTCTAAATGATTAATGTGAAAATTATGGACTTGGCATTCTGATAAATAAATGGGTACCCTGTGAGTTTAGCATTAATCAGTTTATTGGTTCCCGATCGTCTCTGGGTTACACAGTCATTTCCTCAGCTGAGCAATCAACCATCAGGTCAGGTCTTTTCTCTCATTCTTACCATCATTGAAATTTCACTGGTAATTGGACCACTGGACTAATGAACAATTTTAAGGCCTTGGCTTTCTTTTCTTGGATGTGATGCATAGGAATTTCTATTCAGAATAGTTAATTCTTCTGCAAGTAGATATTCTCATTCCTCACCCCCAGCCCTGTCTTTAATAAAATATTACTTAGAACTGAGAGTATTTATTAGGTCACAGTTTTGTCCTCCAAGAATAACTCTGTTTGAGAAACCGAACTAGTGAGCTGTTTGGGGACATGCTAATAAGTGTTTCTGATGCAGGTGCAGTCCCCTGTGGACTCTGCCACAATGTCCCCAGTAGAGAGGACAGCGGCCTGGGTGCTGAACAATGGGCAGTATGAAGAGGATGTGGAAGAGACTGAGCAAAATCAAGATGAATCCAAGCATGCTGAGAAGGTAGAACTAGCCTGTCTTTGTTAACTTCTTGCGCCCACAGGGATAGGCCACCAGAAGGGTGTCTAGCCAACATGATCTCTTCCCCTCCCCGGTTCCACCTCCCCCTCCTACGTTATCCAGCATATGCACATCTGTATATAACGAGTCAGCAGTGTCTCTGTGCGAAAATATGCAGAAAATGTCTATTAGGCTGGGGTGGGAGGATTAATTTTCTTTTCACGTAAGTTACCTTAATTTGGAGACATTCTGCTCTTCATTTCCAGTCATTGAAGGGGAATATTGTTTCTATAAACTGGTTGTTAGTCTTCAACCAAGGCCAAAATTATCCTTGGACTAGACTTCTTTCCCAGATCTTGTTTAATGATTTTGTCTTTTTTTTTTGCCTTTTTGCCTTCACTGGATAAAGAACTTCTAGCTCTGTATTGATTTTTAAACAGATATTATCTATTTCTGTTTTGTTTTAAAGAAAAGTTGACATGAAGAAAAAGGGTTATCAAATAAGAGGCTTGACAGCATGTATGGCAGTCTCTCACTTAATTACCACCACACAGCTCGTCCTGCTTACTTAGCAGCATGATCCTAAAATACGCTTATTGATGCAGTCTGCCTTTTTAAACTGCCATGAAAATTGTCATCTTTGACCTTCTGGATAAAGAATGTACTTTAGGATCATGATGTTGGGTAAGCAGAAGCTAACTGCCTGATTGTCAATTAAATGGGATATTCTGTGAAAATAGTTTGCATTTTACTGTACAGATTTATCATAAATTACTAATGAATTTAAGTAGACCATATGCAAGAAAGCTTATGCTTCTCACCTCACCTAGAAATGTGACATTCCAGTGTACTCACACCTCAGCTACTGCACTGTCAGTATGAGAAAGGGCTGGGATTCTCTAAAGCTTCAGTGAGAATTTGTTATATAAAGCTTTAGTTTATATGTATTTATATAAAGCTTTAGTGAGAAAACAGACATATATGTTCCAGCCAGCGGAACCAAATTGAGCCGATGAACCACATCATGAAAAGGGGCCAAGAGGCAGTATTAATCAGCCCTGGAGAATGTGTGGGCCTTTTGCTTAGTGCTTGTGACCTAAATATTTTACCCTTGTATAGTTGGGGAGAAAGCAGCAATAGCTTACTTTGCCATCAGATTCTATTTATTGAGTTAGTAGCGTAACAGTATAGAAAATTCGCTTGTTCTCTAAAGGGCTGATTCTAGTAGAATGAAGGAATGAGAGTCTGATGAGCCAGGATGTGTCAGAGAGCCTCCAGTACAGCTGATGATAACACAGATCTTTTCTCTGGTAGACAACTGGCTTTGGGCTTATTTTAAGTGATTTATCAGGCTTCTAAGTACTTGATCTTTTTTTTTCCCCTGCCCCCATTTGATACAGATTGGATGTAGCTTGCAGCAACTGGTAGTGAATGTGGAAAGAGATACATAACATATAGATTCGAAATGCCAAGTTCAGATTAAAAATGTGATTTTAAGGGGAGAGAGGACAGAGCTCCTTTACCATTTATGCTTTTTGATCATTTTTAAGAATATTAGGAGCACGTGGAATGGCAGCTCAGACAGCATCCAACCACCTTGATTTCGAAAACCAACGTAACTCCAGTTCCCCCCCCCCCTTGTCTTTGATGCCTGTCTTATGCTCTAGTATGAGCAGGAAATCACGAAGCTGAAGGAGCGCCTGCGCGTGTCCAGCCGGCGGCTGGAGGAATATGAACGCCGCTTGCTGGTGCAGGAACAGCAGATGCAGAAGCTGCTGCTGGAGTACAAGGCCAGGCTGGAGGACAGCGAGGAGCGCTTGCGCAGGCAGCAGGAGGAGAAGGACAGCCAGATGAAGAGCATCATCAGCAGGTCAGACCTTCAGCTGCTGGGGGGTGTGGGCCAGTTAGGGGCACAAAGAGATCGGAAGATGATCCAAAGAATCCTTAAGTCATGGCAGCAGAAGCCACTTCAGTTCTGCATATGCTCTGGGACTTCATACGGATGTGATGCATGACCATATCTCTCAACATTTTCTAAATGGGAGACCTTCCTACCCTTCCTTTGAAGACAGAGGTGGTAGGTTTTTCTTTCATCGTAATAATCAGAAAAAATGATGGGCGCCTGGGTGGCTCAGTTGGTTAAGCGACTGCTTTCAGCTCAGGTCATGATCCTGGAGTCCCGGGATCGAGTCCCGCATCGGGCTCCCTGCTTGGCAGGGAGTCTGCTTCTCCCTCTGATCCTCCCCCCTCTCATGCTCTCTGTCTCTCATTCTCTCTCTCTCTCAAATAAATAAATAAAATCTTTAAAAAAAAAAAAGAAAAAATGAAAATGTAGCGACTCACTTGAAAGGTCTTAGTATTCAATGTCCAGGAGTCACTTAGGTCTTCATGAGTCTTGAGACATGGAAGGGCAGCACCACTGGATCTCTTCAGGGCCAGAGAACTGAGAGAGAGAGAGAGAGAGTGCCGAGATGTCCAGGGAGTCTCCGGGAGGGATCAGTTTTACCACACACTTACATAGCACTCACCCTAGGCCAGGCACTTTTGTTAAGCACTTTACAAATAATAATTGGTTTAATCTGTCCATAAAGATGTGTTTAATGCCAACCTCTGAGGCAGGCGTTATTCTCCTTTTATAAATCAAGAAACAGGCTCCGAAGCCATGAAGTCACCTGCCCGAGGTCACTTAGCGGGGCAGCCAGGACTTGAAGCCAGGGAGTCAGGCTCCGGAGCCCAGGCTCAGAACCACTGTGCTTCACTCCTGTCGGATGCTACCGAGGGGTCAAGCAAAATGAAGACAGAAAAGCTTTGTCGTTTCAGAAGTATGGAGGGAATTAGCAGTCTTGGAGCCGTTTCATGGAGTCGAACGTCTGTGGGTTAAGATGTGAGTGGCGCCCGAGAGAGAAAGTAGGCTGACTAAGTGTAGCCCCCTCTGAGAAACTCAGCCGTGCAGGGAGAGAGGGACGGCTGTCCCCGGGGAACTTGAGAATGAGAGGGGGGTCATTTGTTTTTTTCTGGGTGGTTTGCTAGTTTGCGATGAACCAGGCTGTGCCGGGGGAAGGATCTGACAGAGGAGAGGGAGGAAGTGATTCTGGGGACCCTGTCCCAGAGGAGATGAAAATGCACGGGATCTGGTTACCAGCAGAGAGGTCAGCCTTGGATGGCTCCTTCCAAGGTGGGAGAGAAGAAAGCAAGCAGGATCACGGACCTCTCATGGGGGAGGGGTGGAAATCTGGACTCTGCCGAGTTTGGGTTTCTTGTCCCCTACGTCAGCTGGCCTCTCTTTGACGTACGTTCTCGATGTCTCCTTGCTGCCACGTTCTAGGCTGATGGCTGTGGAAGAGGAACTGAAGAAGGATCATGCTGAGATGCAAGCAGTTATTGATGCAAAGCAAAAAATAATCGATGCACAGGTGAGCAGGCCTTGAATCTAGTAGAAGGCACTTGTTTATAATGACTGTTAAATATCCTGACTTCCGACAGGAAGTGCCCAAGGCATGTACTGCAAAAAATGGGTCATTGGGAAGTTCTCAGCATTACCTTTTGAAGATTAAAAGAGTTTCTATGTGACCTGTATTACTTTTTCTTTCTTTGACTGGTGACAAGTCTGTTAACCCAGCAAAGTATTAGCGTGCTTAGAGCAGTTGCTGGACAAATCTTAACCTAATGCATGATGGGGTTTCCTTCTTTCCTTATGGAAAGGAGGGCATTCTCTAAGGGGGTAACTGTGAAAAGTACACCGCATGTGTCTGGCTTGTGACCTCCACTGCCCATCGCTTGGCTGTGATGTTCACGGTCTTGTTAGTCACGTCCACTGTGCCATCGACCTCTAGCCCCACAGACGAGTGGAACTGTAGGGGAAAGACAGGGTTGTGGCAGGTACCTTTCCTTGCTGTTCTTTCGGTGCAGGGTTTGGCAGTGATGCTTGGGATTTGCTTGGCTGCCCTCCTTTGTTGGCACTGTGCTTAGAGAACCTCTTAGTCTTGATGAAATCAGAACCTGGGCCTCTGCTCGCTGTAGCGTATCCCTACGACACTGATGGCATGATGACTGCCAAGAGCACCTCACAGGGCACATCAGTGATCAGAGCCAATCCAGGAGGCAGGAAACATTGCTGATTTGGTTTCTTTTTATCATTGCAAAATATGGTTGTATTTCTTAGAGCGAAATAAATAACAAAAGGCAGGTGCGGTTTTGATAGTGGCTGGTCTAGCCACCAAATGTGTCCCCTTCCTAGAAACACCCAACCCACACGGGTTTGCATTTCTCACCTTTAAAGACCTTATCATATCCCCAAGCTATGGAATAAAAATGGGAGCAAGGACTTTATCGGGGACCTTCTCTGCATAGGGGACCCTCTGTGTCGGAGCCCCTGGCATTATTAAGCATGCACATAACACCCCCTATCTGGTTTCCTGACAGGGTTAATGTGGGGTGGGGTTTATTTTTCAAAGGAGTTGGGAGGGAGGCTGAAAGCAGAGTCGTGGCAGGAGGCTTCCTGGGCCCAATGCTCCACAGACACACCCAACTTGTAGGCCAGTGTGAGCTGTGACACTCGTCAGCGTAGCTCCTGGAATATTTTGGACTCTGTAGTTTCTGGATATTTGGACCTCATAAGAATCAGAAGAAAGGTCTGCTGTAATTATCTGACTTGGTCCTTTTTTTAAACCTTTCTGGGTGTCCCCAAGGTGGGTGAGGGAGGGGTAGTGGACACAAGGCCATCTTGCCATACATACTATAAAAAACTCATCCCAGAGCCTTCAGAGAAACAACCTGGATACAGAAAGCAGTTTAGTCAGGAAAACCACTGTTAATAAGTTTTCACTGGTAGGTTTTCAGTGTGACAAAAGGGTGCAGGAAGAGTCCTATTAATAATCACACCAGGAGAGATTTTGGTTCTGCTGAGATAAAACGGACCATTTTCATAATTCCAGCTGGTCTAAAACTGTGTCAGTCTTGAGCAGAGGAAGCTTGGGTGTGTCACAGTGGTGGCTCTGGGCACAGAGCATTTCCCTCTTCTCAGCTGCCCGCAGGACAGCCTCATTAGCTTCTGGCCGTTTCTACCCGCTCCCGTCCCCTATTTTTTTTTTTTTTAAGATTTTTATTTATTTAACAGAGATAGAGAGCACAAGTAGGCAGAGCGGCAGACAGAGGGAGAGGGAGAAGCAGGCTTTCCGCC
The DNA here is from genome assembly GCF_004348235.1 of Phoca vitulina. Lineage (NCBI taxonomy): Eukaryota > Metazoa > Chordata > Mammalia > Carnivora > Phocidae > Phoca > Phoca vitulina. Next base: position 6,165,579 of record NW_022589776.1, read on the forward strand.
GAGCAGGGAGCCCGATGCGGGGCTGGATCCCAGGACCCTGGGATCATGACCTGAGCCGAAGGCAGCCGCTTAACCGACTGAGCCACCCAGGCGCCCCTCCCGTCCCCTATTTTGACATTGAGGGCCAGATGACTGGGTGTGATGCTGGAGTCAGGCATGGACGGTGAACACAAGGAAGGGAGTAGGATCTATCAGGCCTCAAAAGCTCTGGAAAGTAAGGACCATCTGTCAGTTAACCAGGAGGAGGGTGTTGCTGTTCAGGGACGGGTGAAATGTGATCCTCAGAGCATTAGTCAGCGTCAGCTTGTGGTCTGGCTAAACTAGATATTTTGGGTCCATTCCTCAAGGCAGTGGTTTTCAAATGCTTTGATTCCGTGGACTATTTTGGTCAAACCAGAGGGACCTTCCATAGGTCACTTTCCAACTGCTCGTACTGAGCACCACCAGCAAGGACCACTTTCAGCTCAGGGATGAAATCACACTGAGGTTGGCTAAATATAGTAAATTACCTTGTCAGACACGGGCGTCACTGTACAGTAAGCTTTCTACCAGAGGCCCACCAGGGATCCCTGAAGAATACTTGGAGAATTCACTGGACCACATTTTGAAAAACAGTGTACGGTGTATAGCACAAATCATAAACACTAAAGCTAATTTAAAAAAAAATTATGACCTCCAATTCCAGCTGTTGTCTTACTGGTACATTCAAGTCTTATTATAGCAAAAGACTTTGAACATCTTGGGGCAGCCTTTGAACATCTTGGGGCAGCCTTTGTAATGAATGACTTTTTACATCAGAGCCTGTCCTTTGTCGGGATCAATCTTACATCCTAAGTGTCTGATGGAGCAGAGCAGTCCTTCTGGCTCATTTAATAGAACGCACACACGTTTGGGGTGAAAGCTTCCCAGTGAGGTAGCCCATCCTTTTAGGTCCCTGGCATCTTCCTTAGTGCCACTGGTAGTGGAAAATATTTCTCCTATGAATACGGTTTGCTTTCCTTATATTCGAGCTGAGCCCAGCATTTCCCAAAGCACTGAAGGCCTGGTGCCCAGTGAACTGGCTTTCATCTGTGCCAGCAGTCCTGCGCCCCTCTGGGCAAGGCTTGTCGCTGAAGTCAGCCTGTCCGTCTCCTGGACTTTATGCCATGAGGCCTGGCCTGGGTCAGCCACCTTCTAACTACACTGCAGGATGATGAGCATTGCACTGGCCAGGCCAGAACCAGCTGTCTTGGACCTTGTAGCACGGCCATGGGGATCCTGGTGATGGAACTAAGGGGACCATTTCTGAAGCATCAGACCAGGGACTGTGCCACTTTCACCCCCCCAGGATCTCTCCATGTGAATCAGATGGAGAACAGAGAAGGGCTTCCTCCTCTGAGAAGCAAGCAGCTGCCTAGTTACTGTTGCAAGTGATATCTCCGCTGTGTTAAATTACAGGTCATAAATGGAGATGAGATTATTCAAACAGGCAAGTAAACCCGGTCCGTTCTGTAGCTGAGCAGTCCCAGCCCTGGCCCAGGACACCGGCCTCCTACCCATTCCAGCTCCTACAGCAACCACCCTGGAAAGCCTTCCTGTCAGGCGTGGATTGCTTTGCCTGTCAACCCAAGCGGAATCAAAATGTCAGAGCATCTTTTGCCAACTGACCTTGACTTTCAAAAGTCCCTATTTGATGATTTTTCTTTTACTTTTTGTTTTATTTTGAGACGTTGGCAGTGGGGGGAATTACAAAAGGGGATTTGTCCACTTGGAAACTTTCAGCTGTTCAGCAGGGGTGTTATTTGGCTTCAGCTGTTACTCTTGTAGGAAATAAATAATTGCAATCATTCTTAGCCTTCTTTTTGACCCTTTAAGAATCAAATAACTTTTTACAAATGCCTAAAAAAATTTTAGGGGGGTGGGGTTAAACCTGAAGAATCCTACTTTCCTTCTTATTGGGGCCTTATTTATCCTAATACTGAAATTCCTTTTTTAATCATTTCAGGATATTAACAGTTACTCCGTTCAGAGACCATTCTTAACCAGAGGGGGAACCATCGTATTTGGCCCCCCACTCCTTGTTTCCTGGTAACCACTGACCAGTCCTTACCTGCTGGCTTTTTAAAGATCTAGACTTGTTATCCCAATAAACTCCATTGGCTATGATTTTTTTAATTACTATTTTTTTTAAGCCTCACAGATCTTTCTTTCATTGAGTTTTGCCTACCCTCAAAATGAGTTACTCCCAAAATAAAAAGCATCTTATACTAGATGAATGCTTACCTAATAATGCTGATTTTATGTATCTTACCACCTGAGACCTCCATCAGAGAAAAGGAGAACATTTTTTTAATGCCAGTAACAAGGGTCTTTTTTCGTACTTTTGAAACCCCTAGCCCTGCTGCCCTGACCCATTCCCAAAGTAGGAGATTAAAGGGCAGCATTACTTGATGCTGTTGTCCGTAATGCTTTTGCCTCCAGCATCCCCCAGGGCAGTGGAGGGCAGTGGTCCTCCCTCAGCCCCCTCCTGGTGGCGCGTTGCTGGGAGCACCCCGACATGGCCCTGGGGGGCTGCTGCCCGCTAGCGAGGAGCAGCATCCAACCCTCAGGGACGGGATTCCTGCCCTCTCTGCACCTCCCCGTGACCCGCCTTACCACGCTTTTCCCGGGGTAAATTCAGATACTCCAGGGGAGGAAAGCTGCTTTTGGCTTTCAGGCTTGTTCCTCACATGTTTTTTTTTCTTTTTAATTTCATGGACATAAGTGAAGACCACCCCTCTCAGCGTTAGCCTCTTTTCTGAAAAGTGACAACTTCATGTTGGAAAGGTTCTGGAATGATCTCCCTACCTGCTGAAACTAAGATTAGGGGTTCTCTCCTAATCTTTGTGAGACTGATAATATTTTGACGGGATGATTTTTTTTTTTAGATGAGCCTACTTCCCTTTAGATTGCCATATTTTGATGGGGTCGGGTGGCCCTTTTTTCTCTCTTGGTTTTTTGTTTTGTTGTTTTTTGTTTTTTTTTTCCGTGTGTGTGTATTCAACAATCTTTGGTTCCAAAATATTGGTCCTAAGGCACTTTTTTTTTCCCCAGAGACTCAAAAGGAAAATGAAAGCAATCTCGTTATTGGGTAGCTTTCCTGGAGTAACTCTGAGCTGGAATGAGTCGAGAAGCTTGTGTTCTCTGTTTGTTTTCATGTGTTATGTTTCTGGCATCCCCCTTCGGCCACATCTCCCTTCCCATATTCAAATGACCCCTTGGTCTGAGCTTCTGGCTGCTTTTTCCCCTCTTGCTGTTGCATCCTCACTTTGTTGGTGACTAGAAACTGCCACCATGTATTGTTTTAATTTTGAGCACAATGTGAATTCTCTCCAAATGTGACTGATGTGCCCTCTTGAGGGGCCAAGAACCCGCAGAGCACATGCACTTCTCCTCTGTGAAATGAAACCTCTGGTGCTTCTTTCTTTGCCACCTGATTTCTATGTTTTAATTTTGACCCAAAGCACTTAATACCGTAAGGCAGCTTGACAGCCCTGTTGCACAGTCTGAAGTAACACCTGGTGTCTTGTTCACGTCATCCTAGCGTCCCAAGGGATTATTAATAACCAGTCCTGCTGTGCTGAAAGGAAAAAAGAGAGAGAAAAGAAACACAGATGCATTGGGCTCAGGGGAAGCCGAGCCTGAGTAGGGTGCAGAAAGAGGCAGAGACGTTCCATTTGTCTGGGAAGCATCATGCGTACTGCTGTTTGATAGAAAGCATTAGAACAGTCATTCAGTGGAGCATTACCATGTGGTTTCCTGCACGTGGCCTGAATAAAGCCCCGATTGGTGTGTTGCAGGAAAAGCGGATCGTGTCCCTGGATTCGGCCAACACCAGACTGATGAGCGCGCTGACGCAAGTGAAGGAGCGGTACAGCATGCAGGTCCGCAATGGCATCTCCCCCACCAACCCCACCAAGCTTTCCATCACGGAGAATGGTGAATTCAAAAACAGCAGCTGCTGACGGCCTTTGTGACCACACAGACTGTGGGAGGAGACAGAAGGAAATGTCCCCGCTCTCCTGGCCCCAGCCCTCTCCCCGACCCCCCCAGGTTTACAGAATGTTGCTACTTCCGAACAGCAGAGTGGCGAGACACTCTCAAATGAAGAAAGGAACCTTGTCTTTCAGGGCATAAGGCTAAGACTTCCAAGGTCGATGCTTTCCCCCCATGTCTCTATGTACATAGGGAACTTAGTTCTGGGCCATGTACAGAAAATACCACTGTAATATACCAAAAGGAAGTGAATAATGTAGATTACCTTTTTAATTATTACTATTTTTATTATTGTTTTCCTCTTGTTGAGAGCACTGAGGTTGTTAGAGGAGGAAAAAGTAGGAACGACATGTGAGTGAGAGATGAGCCCACGGGCTCGGTAGGTAGAGACCAAGTGTCTATCGGATAGAAGCACGTGGAGTGCAATAGGACATCGTCAGAATGAATTTTTCAGGGATTCATCTGCCAGTCTAAAAACCCCACTCTGGCCCCCTTGTCCTTTAGGAGAACATGCAAATACCAAGAACCAACCAAAACAATCGATCCCATTGATCAACCAAGACTGGTTCTGAATGGACAGCTAATGTGATTTGGGGATACACTGTTTCAGAAGACACAGATAAGAGCTGTTGCATCAAAACTGGACTTTAGGAGTGGTTTCTATTGAACTCCTGTTAATGTTCATTTCCTTCTGTCTAGAGCAGATGGGAATTTTCCATTTTAGATAGGGGGCTTTTTTTAACCCCAGTTGTAATAAAGGGTGTTCTTTTTCCTCTTTAGAGTTTACAGAACTATAAATATTTGTGTCTCTGCATACCATCTTCATCTTCACACACCCACTGCCCTTTCCAAACCCCTGGTGGGAGCAGTCTTCACCAACAGGGTTCACTGTCCCCTGGAGAGGTTGTTCAAATATGCTGTCCATAAGCCATCCAAAATAAACACCCTTTCTTCCACACAGAAAAGGGCTAACCATACCATAGCAGGAATCTCTGAATATTTCCTATTAAAAAAAAAAACAACTTTTCTATTTGTAACTTACAATTTTTGTTTGGGATAAAGATTTTATCCATTGTACTAGTAAATCTCTGGGCAGGGTAATTTTATCTCAGTCTTTAGCTTTGAAATGGCTTCTTCTTCTAATTCCCTCACTAAAATTTAGAAAGGAAATCCAGAAGTCACGATTCTGCTTATAAACAAAGAAAACTAAAAGTGCAAGGACCATGCGTTCCAGTCATTACTCCCATGTTCTTCATAGATTTGGCAATAATCACTCCATTTCACCAACTGTCATCCTTGGCTTTATTGTAGGACGGAAACAGTCGTGGAAGCTAATTTACTTCCTTTTTTCCAGAGGTGTGAAATGTCAACTTGAATGCAAACTTGATTATCAGAAGTATGGAATGTTATGTGTTAAAACAGACATTATATATACAAATATATATACATATATACTCACACATATGTACATAAAACTGCACAAATAGGAGAAGTTCATGCCTTCTCTGCTGTCAGATATAACATTAAAAGGGTTTTGAATCTCTTTAAACAAGATCTAAGCAGCTCTTTATCCTGAGAAAGCAACAACATTTCTCAAATAAGTTAAGGATGTTTATTTTAAATTATAAACTTTAAGGAAATTTTTAAAAAAGAAAAGGAAAAAGGGAGAGGGAAAAAACAAAGACCCGAGGGAGCCCTATGCACGGAGTGAGTGTTTCTACCGAAGAGAGTATTATAAGGAAACAGGAGGACATTTATTGGGTCCTCTGCTGGGTGAGGCCCAGCCTCGACATCTGTGAATAGCCTCCCTCTCGAGGCACCCCCCGGCTTTCGCTCGGACCTCTTGAGCCCTGCCCTCTCCCAGTTGGATCTCTGTGTTGGACCTTGCATCTCAGCAATCTCCCAACGGCCCCCAACCCACAACCTTTTAAAACATTTCTGTTCATAATCTTCTCGTCTCTGCCGGTCGGAGCTGTAAATCAGGGCTATTCCTCCTACTTATCTGATCTACAGTTTTCATGCCCTCGGATTTTGGGCACTTGGTTCATTTCTTGACCCCTGGTAGTTGTTTTACAAATTCTTACCTCCTCCCTCGAAACTGAGGGCACACTGCGGTCAAAATCACTTTACTAGGAAAACAACTTTACTAATTCTGAAGGTGTGCCCTGTGTTGGCTGGGGGGGGCGGGGGGGGGGGATGTAAACATAGGTGTCCTCGTTTAGAGCTGTTCTCAGCTCCAGTCACATTTAATCTGTTCTTTGTAAAGCCTTCCATTGTGCCGCAGAAAGCCTGGTAAAAGAAGAGTCAGTCTCAGTGGCCTTAAGTATGTAACTCGGGGGATGTCTTGCATTGAGGTTTGGAAGCTCAAAGTGTTGGTTATGGATTACAGAGGGCCGATCAGCTTACCTATATTGGGGGTTTGGGGGAGACACAAAAAAACCTTGATGGCTGCCTCCAGCTTGGAGGCATTGTGGGAGCCCCTTAGAGGGCTGCCTGCTCCGGAAGATTTAATGCCCAAAATGTTTGGAAACATGATGCAGCCCTCTCTTATCAGGTTATCTTGAATGAAGAGAAAAGAGTAAAAAAAAAAAAAAAATCAGAAGTCAGCTAGAAGTTCAGATTTGTTGCCAGATGTGAAATTTTCGATGATCCTTTGAGCCTGTTCCTATCCAAACATTTTTCTGAGTATTTCTTTAGAGAAGCTGTCATCTGTAGAACTTATTCCGAAAGATTTTTTAAGTATATAAGACTGCAGCAAACAGCTGGTAATTTTTATGGAGGTATTGCTTAGTTCGGCTTTTCTTCAGCCCAGATAACTCCATCCGGATTGTTCGGCAGGAGGAGGGCCTGGTCGAGGCGAGGCAGGCGGGTTAAGATCGCCGTGGCCGCGCTCCTCCTTCAGCCACACATCAGCCACATTGCGGGCTGCAGCTGGGCCACGGTCCACTGGCATTTGGGGTTCAGGGGAAGTGCTTGCGAAGCGCTCGTCTAAGCTGACAGCCAGGCTTGGCCATTGACAAGGACAACGTGGGTGGGATTTAGGAATTCAGGAAAGGGCTTCCATACTCCCTTTTTATATCACTGGAGCGACAGGCTTTCTGGGCCGAAGCAGAAGAAAGAGTGACATTTCCACCAGGTCCTCGCATTCCCCGAGTCTCTACAACATAAGCCGAGACCTAGGAGATGGCATCCAGGTAACTAGAACAGACACTTGAGCGCCCACCGTGTCCCAGGCACCCTCACCGAGGTGCCATCGGGGTCCAGGGCAGCCCGTTCGTGAGGAGACTATGGTAAAATGAGCTCATTGTGCTGTCTTCGCTGTTCGTTGTCTTCACTCAGTTTGTAGATGGTGACAAGTCGCTTTCTCTGGTCTGCTCCGAGACCTTTCCCTGTGATGGTGTTAGACAGTGAAAGAAAGAGCAAGAGTTTCTGTCTCCGACTGCTGTATGACCTTGAGAATTTGCTGGACTTTAAAAGTAGAGCTTTCCAGATCTTTGTCGACCTCAGCCTTTGTTCTTGGAGCTGTGGTTCTTTTGGCCCCTGGCTCTCACTGTGCCCTCAGAGGTGCCCCAGGTAGGGAGCAATTCTTCTCCGGACGTCCCAGGGCAAGACCGTGGCCATCGAGTGAGTTTGCATTAGTATTTGCTTTGCCTTCCGCCTGGATTGAGTTCTAGTTAGCTCCAGTTTGGAGTTCCTGAGAAGGCTGGTTGTGGGGCTGAACTTGGGGAAGGAACCCCCTTCGGGATTGCCTAAGTCCCGTGTGACCGGGAGCCGAGGCTGGACACCAGACTAGACTGGTCCCTGGGCCTGGCCCAGCAGCTCCTGAGGCCGTACTGCCGCCTCAGCGCGCTGTCCGCTACACCCACGGGGGCCGCCTTCTCGCACGGACTGTGGAAACCAAAAGGGCCTGCCCTCTCCAGTCGCCTTTCCCTTCTCAAGTCGCGTGTGAAATCGCCTGCTTGCCCCAACAGTAAATCTTTGCCTTCCCACCCATTACCTGAGAGCCAAGAATTTGGGATACTTTGTTCTTATCCATCTGTCAATTGGAAGAACCTATTTTACTAGTCTTTTAAAAGCAAGATATATGTTGGGGTGTTAATTTTTAAATAGAATCTCTTTCCATGTTCGAGTGATTGTTATTAGTTCTAGAAGCATTCCCTTGTTGTCATGACCCAGTTATGAATTCTCTTGAGTTTAGGAAAGAAAAAAGTGATGAAATTTGCATGAGACAGAATAAATATCTTATGAGGAGAGAAAGAACGCGAGGAAGATACATGATCCGAAAGGGGACAGCAGCCGTCTCAGTAGCCCAAAGGTTCGAGGAAACAGGATTTATATCCTTTGCCTGATCTTAATATGCACAGATAAGTGGAAAGGCCGTCTCTGGAGACAGCACGTGCACAGCCACACAAAACACACAATTCCTAGGGCTTCTTTTTTCTGAATGTTGGTCCATCTTACAGAACAGTGATTCCCAGACTTTCTTGAGCTTTTTAGGTTTTGTGCTCTTATTTGTTAGATGTTATGACTGTGGTTCGTTCCTCCTTAAAATGTATGTACCATATGTGTTATATGTATATATAAGTTAAAGTGACTTGAGGTTGATTTGGTCTGACATTGTCTCAAGAATCCTAGATATCGTCACTGATACCATGAGGGTCATAGAAAGAAAGCTGAATATCACTGATCTGAGAGTAGGTTCCAGAAAGAAGGAGCTTTGGTTCCTGGTCAGTTAATCCTCAGGTGTTTGAGAAACCAAGCCAGCGGGACTTGGCAATGACAGCAAGCCACCCCAGGAAAGCAAAGTGGTCGTTCTGCCCGTGTCTCAGCCTGCATTTTCATTTCCTACTCCTCTCTTCCTTTTCATTCAGATGCCCTCATGTTCCACTGGGAAGTGTTTTCGTTTGGGACCTAAAACCAGATTTATCTCTTGTCGTAGAAAGATGTCCACAGCAGCTGTGTTTTAGGGGCCTCCATCATCTGTGGGAGGGGTTCAAATGTTCGTGTATAAATATTGTATTTATGTCATTTCTAAACTCTCAAGGGAGAAATTTCAGTTCCCAGTTCACCAAAAGGTTAAAATACTAATTGACTCAATGACCACTATCCTGCAGAAAGGTAGAAATAAATAGTAAAGGTTAAATTTTGACTGGTGCTTAGATATTTCCTTGTGACATTAAAATTAACCCAAGCAGACAGACAGCAGCACACTAACCTGAGTCACACCTGTGAGGAATTTACCTTCTAAATTTGATTCTGTTTTTCATCTCCAGGGCCTTAATAAGAATGTGTTAATACACATGACTATTTTACAATGATAGCTCTAAATAATTTATTTTTTATTTCAAGAAAGAGAAGTACACCTTAGAAAAACAAAACCCAAGATTTTATTTTATTTTTAAAGCCATATTTTTGTGCTGGTAGCACTTAGATTGTTCCATACGTGAGATCCATATCTGCATTTCATTACCTGGGTTTGTTCTAAAGAAGATTTATTTTTGTTCTGTGAATAATTTTTGATGGTTCTTGTACATGTACAGATATAGATACGTTTGAGGTCTTTTATTGATATTCCTACAAAGAATATAAATAAACTTTAAACATTTCAGACTAAAGTTGCTAATGTATTTGACGTATTTACCACCTTATTTCTAGCATGTATCTGGGTGAGTAGAACACTTGGAGAAAAACCAGAAAGGAAATGTATGCAGGAACATTCTTCTGAGGTTATATTTTTTTTCTGAAGTTAATAGTTTAACATTGAGAACGATGTGTCAGAGAATTTCCCAATTGACAAGTAAAAAATATTTACGTGTAGTAGGACAAATAGCTCGCATTATTATGTTATATTGTGATGATGCCCTTAGAGAACTCCTCATTTGGAAGAACTTGAAATCTCTTTAATAGCTCGTGGCTCGGAAGGAAAGTGTCCTCCACGTCATTTGGAAGCGATGCCTCACTTAGCTTCCCAGCCAGCCCACTACTGTCCTCTCTTAATTCCCTAGGTAGATTAATGGGGTTTGTGTCAGGATTTTTGTTGCTTCGTTGGGGTTTTGTGTTCTTGTTTGCTTGTCATTCTCCAGGTTACTGTCCCCAAATGCTTCCATCTGCTTCTGCTTACCTATTTCTATAAAATCCAGGAAGGCCATTTTTTTTCTCTTACATAATTTTCTTGTGTGTGAGGTGCGGGTCTGAAATCAATCCTACCAGTTAGCCCTTCATATAGCTGGAGTTACTTCTAAAAGTCTGGAACAAATGTGTAGTCTAATCTACAGGAATGAAAAGACTAAAATTCACTCAAAATCCGGAGAAGATTGTATGAGAAGGAGACTCCAGATCAGTCGACGTGGGCACTTTTTTGTTTACTTCGAAGCCAACCCATTTCAATCTGAATTGCTCATGACCTAATGTAAACTTTAAGACTTCTTGGATCTGAAACATCAAAAAGAGAGAAACTGCCATTGCTTTCTTGTGACCTCCTGGCCTAAACTGCCCACCTCTACCCTTTATGTCCAGCCATGCCCTTTATTTTTCTTAGCCCCCCTCCAGTTGCCTGCCTTCTGTCCTTAGCAGCTCCCCTAATGGGAAAGTACATAAATCAATTTGGTTAGGACACTATGGCCGCCAGCGCTCGCCCGCCGCCACCACCACACACACCCCGCGGCCCCGGGGCCCGGGGGGGGGGGGGGTAGTCTGATGACAAAGGGGCTAAAACAAAGGACATACTCAGGGCTTCTCAATCCTGTTAATTAGAATCACTACTGAACTTTGAAATCAGGAAAGAGGGGGGATGCCTCTTGAGCTCCCCCACTGACCAATTAACTATATCTCTCTATAGATTGGGGTTGAGCTCTTTTTTCCACTTCCCCAGGGGATTCTAACTTGCGTTGGGGTTAACAACCACTGGTCCACAGTGAGCCCTGAACACTGTGTGTGTCTGCCACCATGTTGCTCTGTCCCTGTCCCTGTCCCTGGAACTGGGGTAAGTTGGCTCCAGGTGTTTCCTCGCCTTCTGTTTGGAATTTAAAATGCTGCTAAAACCAATAATATATGCTCTACCTTCCTACACACAGACACACATTGTCCCCACTTTCCATCCTTTAAATCTGTGAGGTAGAACTTCTCTCCATTAACAGGGAATAGATACATCCTAACAAAGATGGAATTCAAAGATGTTTGACTTTGGCTTTACTCTAAAACAGAAGGAAGATGATGATTTCTGGTTTGGTTCCCCCCACCCACCCCCAAAAAAAGGGTCCTTGACTTTTGAAAACCTTCTACTGAGCATTGCAGTCTTATTACTTGAACTTCTACTAAAAAAATTATCCGATGTTGAATTGCATCGTTTGCACCTGTTCTTCTTTCAATAGCAAAATGCACCGAGAACTTTCTAGTTCCTCTCCCCAGTCCCCGGCAGGCCAGTGCACGTATGCACGCGTGTGTGCACACACGCACACACACTGCTGTTCTTTCCAGACACTTGAGTTTGTGAGGTTTTAGAACAAGTTGCCTGGGTGCTATTTCTTTGGCCTGTGAATAAATTGCAGTAAGCTACTAGATAAATGCCAATCTGTTTTCTTGTCTGTAACATTATGATTTGGTTAGATGACCGATAAGGAACTCTCTAGCTCTGACATCTATGGTTATTATCTGGTATAACTGAAAAATATGCCCTTTTGCCATATTCAAAAATTGGTTTGAGGCTTCTGTTGCAATATTTGGGAATGATTCTTCCTCTTCACAATGTCCTACCTTATAATCCTTTAAAAGAACAGAGGATGGTAGGGGGAGCCTAGAACAAATGTATATCCAAAACAATAATAATTGATAGTAACAGTTAATGTTTGTATTTATCAAGCACTTACTACGTGCCAATTTACTAAGCACTTTATATGGAATATTTCACTTAATCAATACCAACCATATGAGGTAGATTTTGTTGGCCCTAATTCATGAGGAAACTGATACACAGAAAGGTTAAGTTATTTGCCCAAGGTCACACAACTAATAAGTAGAAAGCCAAGACCCCAATTCAGGTCCTTCTGACTATGCTATCTTGATTAAAAAAAAAAAAAAAACTCGGGAAAAAAATGTTAGACTAAGAAAAAGATCTGAAAGTCTCAGCACATGCACCAACCTGTCACCCTGAGCCAGAGTGACGGCAATGGGAACAGATGAGCTAATTTTCCAAAGCTTTTTCTCTAGGTATATTGGTTCCCACAGTATTGCCTTGCATTGTCAAAGTCACCTGACTGATCAAAATCAGAAGTGGTCTGAAGTCTCACCTCACTCAAAAATTGGTCTTTCATATCTTCTGGGTCCATCAGAGCTGGGATGGTAAAATCTGCTTTCAGGATTCCAAAGAGTTGCCCTGGAAAAGAAAGTGCTATCCGGTTCGGGGGAAAATGATCCTATTGCCATTTGGAAACTAAGTTCTTAGCAGTCAGGATTGCCCCCAGTGGATACCGCAGACGCTCCATGGTGATTTCGGATTTCAAAAAGGAAGACGAAAGAAGCTGCCTGGCAGGAGAAGGTGCAGCCAGGGGCCGACAGGAAAGAGCCTCAGGCCGCGGTGGGGTAAGGTCGGCTCCCCTCCCACGTCCTGGCCCCCTGCCGGCTGCAGGCCGCAGGCCGATGTTTTCTGTCTCGCCTGTATTTTCCTCCTCCTTTTTAACAAATCTGTTAGATAGATACTCCACACCACGCTGGAAATACTCACCTCTCCCTGGACCCACATTTTAAAGGCCAGCTCTACGCCCAGAAAACCCTAAGTGGGTTCTCTGCGCCTATAAACCAGCTCAGCCTTGGGCCGTGAGCCACCGTCCTCACCACAGGAGGGACAGCCTCCTGCCAGGACTGCTTTCTGTTTGCACAGCATTCGATACACAGTACGTTCGCGTAATTCCCCCAGTGGGTGCTTGCAGCAAGCCGGGGCCGTGCGCCGGGGAGTTTTCCCTGTCCCTCTTTTGCAGATGAGGAAGAAGAGATGGTGAATGAAGTGAGGGAGTTTGCTCCCCAGGCTTTCGCAGTAGTCAAGGCGCTAACTCCAGGCTCCTCGGCCTTGTTCCTGTTCCCGTTCCCTTCCCAACGCTTCCTGCCATCTGTCATAAAAAGGTCTCGAGTGCCCTGCCCTAAGGAGTGGCTGTCCAGATTGGACGGCTCCACTGGGAAGAGTGGGACCCCGGTACCAGAGGCAGTTACCTGGTGCGGGTGCCGCGGTGGTTTCTTTAGACGCTGGGTGTTTAGATGCGCTCAGACGCTGGGCCTGAGCGGCCGTGGCCGTGTCTCTCCTCTCGCTGCCAGTTCCTTCAGTGGCCACAGCTACTGGAGGGAAAATGAAGGAGTCTGTCAGGAGCAAAGGGGGTCTGAGACTGGGGCCAGCCCCTGAGCTAGAAGCCAGGCATGGGCAGCACTGGTTGATGCAGAAATCAGCCAGTCGGGGAAGCTCAGTCCCGGCCACACCCTGACTTACTCCCACAGGCTCGCGCACCCAGCCCTCAAGTTCCTACCCCGTTCTCAGTGGCCCTGCCACCAGGATGTGTGGGGCTTGGGCAACAGTATGAGAATTCTTCCCAGCAGCAAATGTTGTCTTTCAGTAGGCCCTGCCCCCAGGGGCGCGATGCCCTTATGTTGTCTGCCAGCTTCACAGAGACCCCACTATGGCAGCCAGGGACGCCCGACATTTCCATCAAGAGGTAGCACTTCAGGGCACCTGGGTGGCTCAGTCGGTTAAGCATCTGCCTTTGGCTCAGGTCATGATCTCAGGGTCCTGGGATTGAGCCCCGCATCGGGCTCCCTGCTCAGCAGGGAGTCTGCTTCTCCCTCTGCCTCTGTCCCTCTCCCTGCTCGTTCTCTCTCTCTCTCAAATAAATAAATAAAATCTTAAAAAAAAAAAAAAGAGGTAGCACTTCAAACTCAACATATTCCAAAACCAAGTGCAGCCTCCCCTCAGCAACCTCCTCTCCCCTGTGTGGCTGCCCATCTGCTGAGGCCCAGAGACCCCAGGTACCCTCAGCTGCTTCCTTACTCCCTCTCATGTTCAGTCACCAAAGTCCTGTCAGTGCCTTGCAGATGTCATTTTTTTCTTCCAAATATGGAAATAACCATATTGCTTTTGTGGTATATTATTGTAAATTACTGAAATAAAAGTATCCCCTCCCTTGACCCAGGGACAACCACCGTTCAGTTTGTTATAGAATATTCTTCACACACTCGAGTTTTTTATTTGAATGCGTAAAGATCTACCTTCTTCTCTTTAAAGGCTGCACAGTATTTCATTGAATGTACCATACCGTATTTAACCCACCTGCTTTCAGTGGACATTCGATTGCCTCCAGTTCTTCACCGTAATAACACTGCAATAAACAGCCCCGTGTGCAGGGTGCATAGGTATGTGTGCGCCTTGTACTATTGTTTCTTTTCTTTTATTTTTTTTTTTTTTTTAGATTTTTATTTATTTGAAAGAGAGAGACACAGCGAGAGAGGGAACACAAGCAGGGGGAGTGGGAGAAGGAGAAGCAGGCTTCCCGCCGAGCAGGGAGCTGGATGCGGGGCTCCATCCCAGGACCCCGGGATCATGACCTGAGCCAAAGGCAGACACTCAACAACTGAGCCACTCAGGTGCCCCTATTGTTTCTTAATAAAGTCCCCAAAATAGAATGTCTGTATGGAAGGGTTTGCACATCTCAGAACTGACACACTGCCAGAAGGCTAGCACCCTACATTCCTGTCCAGGGTCTGGGATCACTGATTTCCCCACATTAGCACCAGCATTATCACCCCTTTAAATCTTTACCAAACTGGTAAGTAAAAATATTATTTTAAGGGGCGCCTGCATGGCTCAGTCGGGTAAGCGTCCAACTTGATTTCAGCTCAGGTCATGATCTCAGAGTCTTGAGATCGAGCCCTGGGTCGGGCTCCATGCTGGGCGTGGAACCTGCTTTAAGAGTCTCTCTCTCTCTCTCTCTCTCCCTCTGCCGCTGCCTCTCTCCTCTGCCGCTGCCCCTCCCCCTCCTCAAAAAAATTATTTTAAAAATGCATCTTGCTTTTAGTTTGTATTTCTGTGATTCAATGAACAAAGCTGAGCCTTTTTAAAAATGTGTGTTTCTGTTTCTTCAATTACTGTCACTTGTACACGAGGTAAAACCAATTCCCTCGCCGCCCTCCTCACGCTGCCAGCCTACCCCTGGCCTCAGTCCCTCGTCCCAGTGGGTGCAACAGCCTTTGCCCCCACGTGCCCTTCCTGCCTCTCCTCTCCAAATGCCCCCCTCTCTCCCCACCCAAAGCACTGTCCTTAAAATCCAGAAACACGGAACCAGAGAACACTCATGGTCTCATCACCTGAACGTAACCACTGTTAAGGTTTTTACACATTTCCTTCCAGCATTTTCTTCCAAGCATGGGTGGTGGTTTTCTCTCGGTGGTGGTGTGAGTGTGTCCCACGGATGATGCTGAACCGTGCCTTTTTCCTTTCAGACCCTGATTCGCGCCTCGTCCGGGTGTGAACTACAGTGCTGAGCCTTTTGCTGGCTCGCTCGATGCCTCTGACACCTCTGTGGACTGCAGGGTCCCGTCCTTCAGACTCTACCCCTCTTTCCCTCTCCCCCTGCCCCACTCCCTTCCCAAATACGTGGCCTCCACTCTGGCCACATCAGACTGCTCGTCATCCGCAAACCACACGCTGTCTCATCTACTTGCCTTTGCCCATGCTGTTCCCTCCGCCAGGAAGAATGTGCTAGTGTTTGCTGCCTGAAATCCTCCGTTAGCTTTCATCCGACAGCCACCACCTTCCCAGGCAGAGTGAACAGGGGCCCTCGGGTCACACCTCTGGCTCAGCCCTTAGCGAACTGTTGTCCCTGATTAGACCAAGCTCTATTAAAAACAGGAACCGGGCCCTGCTCATGGTGGTACCCACAGTTCAGTGCCTTGTTCACACCCAGTCCTCGGGAAGTGATTGTTGAATGAAATCATCCACCAACGTGTAAATCACTATTCAAGGCCTGGGAAAGATACAAAGAGGCGTAAGACAGCCCCTGCCCTATGAGACTCCTCAGTCTCAATAATTCATAATCTGATCATTCATAATCATTTATAATTAGTAAAACGAGAATGAGGCCAGCCCTGTCTACTGAGTAGGGACACAGGCAGGAGATGGAATGAGTCAGTAAACATTTCACTAGTGAACTGAGATGAGAATGGTAGTTACTGCCGATAATTGAGGGTCTGCCACGTGCCGGGCACTGGAAGGCACTTCATGACACTGGTATTTTTCTTGGCTTTAAAAATGAGGAAAACGAAGTTCTGAGAAGTTAGGAAACTTGCCTACAGCCACACGGTAGATGGGAGAGTCAACATTCCAACCCTTGGCCGTCAGCCTCCTACAGCCAAAACCCAGGACTTCTCCCTGAGACCCCCCACCCTAAATTATTACCGGCGAGGAGGAGCGGGCGAACGGGCCCTGGCGGCACACGGTCCCCCGGAGAGTGGACTGGGACACACACAGCCCCCGCCCTCGGCCTCCGGCCTGCAGCCTGCGGGTGGAGCCCAGGGCTCCGTCACCCCCAGGAGGAGCCAGGCGCTGGGGGTCTGGCCGGTGTGGCGTCCCCAACCCGCAGCGACGCGGGCGGGCACCTGTGTCGGGCCCTGGCCAGCTCCCAGGGGGCTCCCCGGCGTGCGTCCGAAGGCTGCGGGGCGCTCTCTTCGGTCCCCGGGGAGCTCCCGGGAAAGGCTGGGAGGCACCCCCACCCTGGGTGACGCCCCCCCCCCGCCCGGGGACGCGTAGACCCGGGCAGGGCTCGAAGAGGAGGCCAGAGCGGCCCCGCGGGCCCGGCCTGCAGGACAGAGAGGGTCCCCGGGGGGCCAGGCGGGCTTGGCGGTGAGCACAGTTACCCGCAGGGGCCGGGGCTCTTCCTCGCGGGGCTAGGAGTCCCCGGGGCGGCCGTGGTCCCCCAGGGCTGGGGAGCCGCGGGGCCCGCAGGGGCGGGGGCGCGGGGGCCGAGCTCGGCGGGGCTGCGGGCGCTGGTCCCTGCGGCAGGAGCGAAGGCTCGCGACGGGGCCCCTGCGCCCCGCGACCCCTGCCAAGGCCGGGGCCGCGGGCCGAGGACGCCGACGGGTGGCGTCCAGCGGCCGAGGCGGGACGAGCGGTGCGCCCCAACCGGGCCCGCCGGGTGCGTCGCGGAGTGGGGAAGCCGGCGCCGGCCTCGGCTTCCGGGCCCTGCCGCGGCCGTCCGGTTCTTCCACGCCTGGCCCTGCCCGCCCGGTCGGGCCCGGGGCAGCCAGGCAGGGGCCACGCTAGACCTTAGATGGGAAGCAGATGACAGGATCTCACCCAGTTTCTGAGCCAAATCTGACCACTGGCCCAGCCCTGGCGCTGTTGCCTTCAGAGTGAGGCCACGTTCCTTTGCAGCTCACAGAGGGTTCCCCTGCAGGACCAGGGTGTCCCCACTCAGCGTTAAGCACCCCACTCCACCTGCAATCAGTCCCCCACTCCCCTTTGTGAGCTAACTCCTCCTCGTGGTCCTAAACAGGTACAGAATCACCTCCTCCAGGAAATCCAGATCATCACAGGGCTGGGACTCCCCTCCTACGTCCCCACTATGCCTGTGCCTATACACGGAACACCAACTGTTGCGTTGGGGCCCCTGATTTTACTTTGTGTCCCCAGAATATAAATCCCCTAACTTCTCTGTGTCCTCAGCAAAGTCAATAATGCCTTTGTCAGATGGATGGATCTGGAACGACGCCAGGAGAACTGTGTTTTACCCTCAATTACCCTACTTAGCTTCAGAACTCTTGGGAAGCAAAATGAGGTAATAGCTGTGAAGATGTTTCCGGAATTTAAAAATGCTATAGGAATGCAATCACTGTCATTCCCAACATGTCCCCCCATAGTCCCAACAACTCATCCCGCATCTTCTCTCCACCCAGAAGAGCCCGAAATCACAAGGGATTCAACAGGCACCTCTCTTGAGCTTCCCTCTCTAGATGCCAAACCTCAAAGGCCTCTGATGACTTCTGGGGAGCACCGCCCAGCGTCTTCCCCTCAGTCTCCCAGGCTGGGCCTCATCACTGTGCGGGGGGCCACACAGCCTCTCTGGAGCCTCCTGGCTCTGGAGCTGCAAATTAGTGGCCCAGTTCAAGGAAGGAGGTTGATGGTGACCGAGTCCCCCTTCTCCAAACCCAGCTGGCCCCGCAGGGGGCTGGGGGTGGGCTGGAAAATCCTCTTCAGGGAGGATCCCATGGGGCCGACCTTGTGCCGCCTGCAGGCGACCTCTCCACCGTGCAGGCCCTGGGGACCCCGGGACCCAGCCAAAAACAGGTCCAAAGCACCCACACAGAACAGAAAACAGGGATGTACTTGGCCTGAGCGTTGGCTCCACAGTCACTTCTGAGGAGGGAGTAGCAGACTCCCGGTGCCCAATGGTGGGGTCTGCAAGGAAGGAGGGAGAGTGGTGAGGGCAGGGCTGACATGGGACAGAGCGCCCCCAGGTCTGTCTCACCCGGGGGGGGCGCTCAGCAGCCCCCATCTCAGCCACCTCCGCGCTTGCATGCACCTGTGTGTGCCAATCACGGGAGGGGGCTTGCGGGGTCTTTAATCCTCACAGGAGCCCTGCAAGGGAGGAACCATCCTTCCTGCTTTACAGATAAGGATCACAGTTCTCATCAAATCCAAAACACGAATAGAAACAGCCAAGAACAGGCAAATTCACAGAGACAGGAAGTGCATTAGCGGCTGCCGGGGCTGAGGGTGGGGGAGAATGGGGAGTGACCGCTCAAGGGTAACGAGTTCCTTTTGGGGTGATAAAAATGTCCTAAAATTAGATAGCAGTGATGTTTGCACCCCCCTATAACTACTAAAACCCACTGAGTCAGACACTTCATAGGGGTGATTTTTAAGGTATGTGGACTATATCTCAATAAAGCTATTGCAAAAAATTAGGAAGGCTAGAAAGGAAGGAGGGAGGGAGGAAAAAAAAAAGAAAGGAAAGAAAGGAAAGAAAGGAAAGGAAAGGAAAGGAAGGAAGGAGAAAGAAAGAAAGCAAGCAGGAAATGGCAAAGCCGGATGCCACCTGTTGCTGAGGACATACGATATACAGGATCCAGAAGAACCAGGCGGGCCCCTGGTTCCCATGACTTACGGTGCAGCAGTGACAAGAGCTACTATGTGCTGGGGGCTTACTCTGCCCGCGTCTCTACTAGCTCCTTTATATACATTCTCATTCAGTCTCTGAAGCCATCCTTGGAGGTGGGCATCGCCAATACCATTTTGTTAAATATATTTTCCAAAAGAGGAAAAAGAAGCTCAGAGATGCCTTGCACCTTATTTCTAGCAAGTGGTAGACTCTGATTCCAAAGTGCATGCTTTTCATCTCTGCATCGCCCCCAACCTACTAGCCACTGCTGCTGGCTAATGCCCTGAGACTCGATAGGGTCCATTCCATTCTTGAAAGCTCCCTCAGAATTAAAGCAAAGCCTGCTCCTGTTACCCTCGGAGTCTAGAAGCGCTTCCTTGGGTCTAACCTCAGTGTCTCCTGCTGCCAAGTAAACCCATGTCCCGTCCCGTCCTAGCCACGGCAAGCCCAGGGTCGGGGGTGGGGGGGGGCTGCCACGCACCGGAGAAGCAGATGAAGGGTTTCAGGGCAGAGCAGACCAGCGAATACACTCTGGGGGAGAAGCGCGCGTAGGTGCGGAGCCCCGCGCACAGTCCTGTCCCCAACTCGGGCACCTGAAGCCAGGCGGGGATGCTGGAGCCCAGGCCGCTCGACCAGCTCAGGGCCCCGGAGGCCGCGTTGAAGTAGAGGCCAATCCAGGCCTCGGTCTCGCTGGTGATGGACTTCAAGGCCTCCTCGCCCGCCTCGTCGGTCACCAGCTGCAGGTCGGCCAGGTCCGTGTGGTGCCTGTGGCAGTAACTCCGGGCCGCCTGCCACGTCACCTCCTGCGCAAATCGCAGGAAGGTCTGTCGGCCCACCTGGACCACGGCTGCGGGCAAAGAACAGGGAGACCCCCGGCCTGAGGTGCTGGCCTCTGACAGCCCAGGCCTCGTTGCTCCCCGGGGACAGAGCTTTCTGGTCCGGCCCAGGCCCTCCCCCCGGGGCCCTGGGTGTTAGGTTTGATGAAACCCCTGATTTTACAGGACTAACTACCAGCCTGGGAGAATGGATGAGTTCTCAGGGCAGCCGCGGGGAGCAAGAAATTTAGGAAAAGCAGGGGTGAAGAGCTCTCCTCGTGGCTAAAGGCCTCGTAAGTGAAGTCTAAGTCTCCATCTCGTCATCTGTGTAAGGGGGAGAACAGTATCACCTGAATGAATTTAAAGGCTTAAATGAGAACCTTGTAAACAAGTGGGTTCGCACAGCGCGTGCAAATAATTAGCACTTAATTAAATGGTGGTTAAACTTTGTGGGGACGTGATGAGGAAGATAGGATAATCCTAGTTTAGAGGCAGCCTCTTTTGTGGTTTCCAGGAGCCTCTGGTGCTGCTCTCAGGAGGCTGAGGCAGAATAAAGTATGTGATATTCTTCCTATCAGGAGAGCCGGGGAGAAAAGAAGAGCCTGGTGAGGGAAGACCCGCCGGACAGGAGGCAGAGTGGGCCTGTCCCCAGCGGCCCTGACTGCTGGTGGGGCTCAGACAGCCCAGGACGCCGGCTTCCCACAGCCCCTACCCGCCCACCCCCCGTCTCTGCCCGAGGCTGGCCTGGGCCACCCCCCACGGCCCCCACCTGCCCTGCCCCTTGCCAGTCCTGTCTCATCACAAGCCCACACATCTGATTCTAAACAATGGAAGGCGGGAAAGGATGTGCTGTGGGATCCTGAGGGATGGATTCCGGAGCCCTGCTGAAGGAAATGCCTCTATTTGCAGAACAGAGAGCCACATCCTCAGATTCAAATCGGGCTTCCCAAACTCTCTGACACATGCCTGTTCATCTAAGCCCGTCAAGATTTGCCTGATGGTTCCCTAATTTTCCCTATCTAAACCGATTTTTTAAAGCTACCCTCTATTAAGCAACCACTGCTGCCCAGCCCCGAGCTATGGTGTGGCATTTGTCATCCATTTAAATCCTCACTATACTCCTGAGAGGTCGATGTTATGAACCTCATTTTACAGGTGGGCAAAGGGGGGCTCGGGTCGGTGATGACTTGCCCAAACTCATGCCGTATTAAACGGCAAGACGAGATTCAGCCTTGGAAGCCGGGCCATCTTCACTCTACAACTCCACATTCCAGAGCATGCGGAAAACCAACTCTACAAAGCAGATGGAGTGAGGAGTTTATATTTCCTTTGTCATGGATTCTTTACACCAGATGTGAAGAAAGTAAAAAAAAAAGAAGTTCAGGGTAGTAATAATCAGAAGGGAAGTCCCCCTCACCCGTTGGATGGGCCTGGGCTGGGAAGAGGTGCTCCCTCTCCCCCACCCCCAAACCACTGAGTGGGGTGGTTGGGATGCAGCCTCAGCCATTAATGCCACTGTCTGGTTGGAGACCTTGAGCAAGTCACCTCCTTGTCTGAATAATAAAATAATAATAAATGATCTGCATACTCTCTCTCTCAAATAAATAAATAAAACCTTTAAAAGGTAGGGGGTGGTGTGCCTGGGTGGCTCAGTTGGGTAAGCCTCTGACTTCGGCTCAGGTCATGATCCATGATCTCAGGGTCGTGGGATGGAGTCCTGCACGATCAGCGGGGGTCTGCTTCTCCCTCTCTCTCCCTCCCCCTGCTCATGCACACATGCATGCACTCTCTCTCTCTCTCAAATCAATAAATAAAATCTTTAAAAAAATAATAATCTGAATAGTAACACTGGATTGATTCTCTCCATGGGGCCCAGCCTAGGGACAGCAGAGCCAGGGGATCCCTCAGCCAGACAAGGTGCGGGGAAGCAGAGGGGACACAGGTGGCGTGACCCCGCGGCAGGTCCAGGTGGACGAGTCAGAAGGAAGGCAGAGCTCCTCGGTGTGTACCTGGCTTTGGAAAGGTGGTCGGACTGAGAGCAGGCTCCGTGAAGATGCGGTGACCCACAGCAGGGTCTGTAAAAGAGAAACAGACCACGCGTTATGGGGAGGGAGAGGGCTGCCCAGGATCCTCTGCAGGCACAGGAGCCACCGAGCTGAGACTGGGGAAGGGGAAGCCTAGCTCAAGGCTCATCCATTCCTATTACATTTATTCAAGAAACACATACAGAGAGAGGGAGGGTGCCCCTATTTTGTGGCAGACGCTATTCTAAGCCCTGGGAAAAGAGCAGAAATAAGAGAAGCAGGATCCTTGCTCTTGAAGAGAATATGAGAAGCAGCCAGCCTCGCAAAGTGGTAGGAAGGAA
This sequence comes from Phoca vitulina, assembly GCF_004348235.1. Lineage (NCBI taxonomy): Eukaryota > Metazoa > Chordata > Mammalia > Carnivora > Phocidae > Phoca > Phoca vitulina. The sequence continues at coordinate 6,187,904 of NW_022589776.1, forward strand.
TACCACGGGCAGAGCCAAGGCCAAGACCCTGAGTGGGAAGGGCCAGCGAGCATGGGAGGGGCAGAAAGCAGCCAGCGAGGCCAGGGCCCGGCATGAGGAGGAAGCCGGAAATGTCAAGCAGGCCTGGTTGGCCTCAGAAGGGGTGTGATTCTAAGTGCTAAGGAGACCTACTGAATATGTTCAAGCAGAGTGACCTGATTTGCATTTTTTGGAGCTCACTCTGTGTTGAGAACTGACTGTCGGGGCAGGGCAGACCACCCCCACCTCCCCAACAGAGGCCACAGCGGTGGGCTTGGGGAGAAGGAAAGAAGTGGGTGGAGTCAGGACCTGGCTCCCTGGGGCCCAAAACACAGAGGGAGGAGGGGAGAGCCTGCACCCATGGCCCTTTCTTCGAGAGGACTCCCACCCCTGCACATTCACCACCCCTGAACATCTCTCTGCTGGCTTGGGAATCCCAAGGTCACACCTCGCCCCTGTGGGCTACATTTCAAGGCCCTGTGACAGGCACAGTGTGGTGGAGAACTGGGGACACATCAGGTTGGTGCTCCATGCCCCTATTCGAGGGCTTAGAGGGGCGAAGAGCTGGGCTGGGCTTCAGCTGACAGAGAAAAGCAGAAACTGGTACTTTTGACCAGAAAATTACCGTCAGGTCTATAAGCATCCCCGGCTGCGAGATCCGAGCACCTTCCTAACAAGGTCAGCGGCAGGGGCTGCCGGGCGTAGAGGGGCCAGCAGGGGGCAGGATGGAGGCGCGTTGATTACCCCGGATTTCCTTCGGGGAGGCCTGAAGGGGTTGGCTCCCTTCACTCCTTCCCAGGAGCAGAGTGGCTGCTCCACGCTCCCCGCCACGGGCGCGGGCGGGGGACGGAAAGCCAGCCCCGCGCTCGGTGAGGAGCGGGAAGAGACGGAATTCGGCTCTCACTGCTGCAGAGATGCAAGTGGACCCCCAGCCTGTCTTTTCCTTTTTTCCTCCCTTTCGTTTTCCTCGTCTCCCAAGTCCCTAATTGGCAGGAGGAGACTTGTGGAACCTTCCAGATTTTACTTTCTCTCTACCCTGATTTACACCTGTCTCTCTGATGACGGAATCTCAGGAATGAGAGGAGATAGACCCTCAGGCTGCAGAGAGGACTCTAGCAAAGGGGGTTAGGCTACTCGTCAGTTGTCCCGGGAAAGACTCGAGAATGTTCCCCACGCCCCCCCCCCCGCACCCCCCCCCCCCCCTGCGCACGACTTGCTCTGGAGAATGGGACTGGGAACACACCGTAGTAGCAGATGAAGGGCTTCCGCGCCGTGCACGAGGCGGCCCCCAGGCTGGGGAAAATGGAGATGGAATACAGGGTGGCACAGACCCCCTCCTTGAAGATGGGCAGCGAGCTCCACACCGGGGCCGTGAAGGTGGAGCCGCTGGACCAGCTCAGGCCCTGGATGCGCACGTCGAAGAAGAGGCCGATCCACGCCTAGGCGCTGCTGGTGAGCGAGTAGAGGGTGCTCATGCCGCGCACGCTGTTCATGCTCTGCAGATCGGCCAGGTCCGTGTGGTGCAGCCGGCAGTACCGCAGGGCCTCGGACCAGCTCAGCCCCACCTCCACCCTTGAGAAGTTCTTGCCGCTGCTCATCAGCTGCCGGCCTGGGACGCGAGAGGCCATCAGCGCCTGCCTGCCCGGCCGCCCCCTCCCAGCCCTGGTCCCCAAAGAGCTTTCAGCCTCAACACAGGCAGGCTCCCCAGCCTCTTCTTTTGCGCTCCACCCCGTACCGGGGGCTCTCCACTCACACGCGGTTCTGCCTCTGGGCCTTTGCACAGGCTGCCCTCTTGGCCTGGAAGGACTGGCCATTCCCCACGCCCTGCTCCCCCAGTCCCTCGCTCTCCCATGCCCTCATCTCCCCTTTCCCTTTGCCCAACTAACGGCTCCCCCCCCCCCCCCCCCCCCCCCCCCCCCCC